>NC_044347.1:19965644-20337251 GCF_007364275.1 Archocentrus centrarchus | reverse complement strand
TAGCCCCTCCTGATGAAAAAGAGCCAGCTCTTAGAGCCGACCATCACTGTCTGCACCTTGCGGCCGCGCGAGCACTGCTGAGCTTAACTGGGTTAAAAATAAATAAATAAATAAATAATTCTGATCACCGGCCAGTTCGGCCTGGAAACGACCGCCGTTCGGGAAAACCTCGCGAACCTCCCGATGGCCACCCCGCCCCTGCTTGGAGGCCCGAATTCTCTTCATCCGATGTGCAATTTATTTACAAGTGCTGTTTACAAGGCAGGTCAGGCTGGTGATATGACCAAACAAAAACAAACTTAAAACTGTTCAGAAGAACTCAAAAATTAACTAAACTAAAGAAACCCAAAGGCTAGGCCCATATTGGGCCCTCACCAACACACTAGGCCTGTTATGCCACCCTCTCTCACTGTCAGGAGCATTGACTATAAAACCTAAGCTCCTCCCCCAGAATAAACCACATGAGAATTCACCAATTAACTCTTTCAATTAGTCATTTCTCTACCTACGAGCAAAAAAAACCATCCCAATCACCTCTTCTAAAGCTTTGGCACAAGATCGTCAATACATTAGTTTGTTTACAGTGAATCAAAGACTACTTCACAAGAAAAGAGTGGTAAATTCCCCCTCTGCATTCTTACATTCCTGAACCATGAAATAATTGCCAAAAGATAATTATTTTACACATGTGAGTTTTTTTAGGCTGTAGAGGTCTCAGAAACTAACATAAGCCCATGTATGAAATATTCTACACTTGGCATTAAGGGATTTAGAGCTCTTGTACTGATATTTTCTCTATGCTGGAAATTTTCATGCTGCTGCTGGACGCAGTATGAATTCACTGTCTGTCCACAAGAGGGCGCCAAACTGATGGCTCAGTTACTTGTGGGCCGTCTGTAAGTGAACAAAAAATCTCCAGGGGTGAAAATATTTATTAAATCCAGCACGTTTGTATGAATATTTTAATGTTTGGGAGGGTTGTAAAACTTTTGAAATGTTTATTAAGACATTTGTGGCTCCACCTTTATGTCCATGTTTTTAATGTATTTATCTTTATATGTTTATTATGTTTTGTTATGTTATGCATTGTTTTCACTTTAGATGTTCAGTACTGCTCTATTAATGTGATAGTCATAACTGACTGTGTTGCATTTATTACTGTAAACACACAAACCTCTGGACACTAAACTGCCTTTGTTTGTTTGTCTTTATTATTTTAGCTGATGTGCGGCTCAAATTAAAAAATAGCTTCAGTTAAAGGGTTAGGCTTCCTTTTAATTTGAACTATTTTAACCCCCAAACATCAGCTCACAGGTCCACTCTAAGTGCTTCCAGTTTGCTTGAATGTAGAACAAACTTTACTGCACTGAAGGAGCACTGTGAGTTGCCTATGATATCACCACCATGCCTTAAGTGCCATATAGTTCAGATGCTATTGTGAGAGCATTATTCAGGAACTATCATATATCAGGCTTTTCTCGCCATCCAGGTCATGTGAAATGCACTGAATGTTTGCTGGTTAAAGTCCAGAATATGGGAACAGGTTTAGTGCAAACGGACAAACTGGTGTTAATCATTTTTCTGTTTTGGCTGCAGGGATTGTTTGGAACAACTGGATTTTTCTTCTGGATTTTTCATTTGAATTGATCAAAAAAAATTTCCAAAATAATAATAAAAAGTCAAGTCAAAGTAAGCGAGTGAATCTGTGTCTGTCAGTCTGAAGTGATTTATTGTGCATGTGTGCGTTTCTTGGATATTCCCATTGCCACACAAACATGTTAGAAAATTGTTCTGCAGACTCTGTTGTGCTTTAAAGGTCCCTCTTATAATTACCCTCTGCAGAATTTAACTAAACCACAAGGGGGCAGCATTTTATCATTTTGGTGCTCCTGTTTAACTTTTTTTTTCATATATTTTAATCTACCCTCATTTCCTCAAGAAGCTTATTGCCTTCTGTCTGGGATTTTTGCTGAAAGATTACACTGATCCACTGCATCATCTAGTGGTAGGTATTGGTACTGCACAACAGTGCAGCCCAGCCTTAACTTAAGTTGATGTGTAACACACAGATTCTTGGACTAAAAAACAGCCTCAGTCGTGGGCAAACAATGACAACCAGTAAAATTCTAAGATATTCCCACTGATCTGTGACCTGACTAATAAAGATATTTATTAGTCAGGTCACAGATCAGTGGGAAACAATCCCAGCTGCAATATGCATCACATAAAAGTTTAGGAATAAAACAGTCCAGTGTCCCAACATGTAAAAGGAATAAAAGACACAAAGGCCAGGGCCAACAGTGCCACAATCAGCTACACTACACACAGTGACTACTTCGACAGGAAGTAGCAGTCGTCCTCGCAGACCCACCTGGATGTATGAAGCATTCACCTCAGTCTCAGCTTGCAAACTGTGCCTTTAGGCTGCAGCATGTGGTAGGCCCTGGCCTGCAGCAAGAGACAGAAAATAGAACCACATATTCAACTGCATCTTAATTACACAATTCACAGGACAGCAGCAAACTCTCCACTAATGATGTTATGTCTTGTACTGAAGCCCAGAGGCCTGCGCTGAGCAAAAGGGGACGTGTCCAAATGAAGCCTGTGTCCCGTTTTCTGAAATCATGTGACTGCTTCATTATGTGGAGTTGCTGACAAAGACGTGGGAAATATAGGAAGTGTTCTGGGTGACCTGAGTCTGATCCGCTGTTATAGCAGCATAATCAGAATCACCTGGATCCTGTACACATTAGAACTTCAGTTTCTGCACCCCTGCTTCTTCAGTCTTCTGTGAGAGTGTTTTCCACGGCTGTGGACGTTATACCGAAAATGTATCGCCTTTTTTATTCATGAATAAAAATTAATAAAGGACCTCCACCTCCACCCAAGCACTTCCTGTAACTGTTTATCCACAAACACACCACACACTGTCTCTATACTATACTTTATACAGTGTTTTAAAGTGTATGTGTATTGATATATATATATTTTTAGATAGTGTTTGCTATTTAATTTCAGCCTTCTCCTGTACCTTAGCTGCTGTAATGCAAATGTCCCCATCATGGGATCATTAAAGTTTTATCTTATCTTATATTTTATTAATATACCACAATCAGCATAGATTTATTTCATCTTGCTTTACAATACCGCAAGTGGAGCTTTGGACAGAATTGCATAATTATGCTAAAAGATCCAGCAGCCACCAGAACAGCAGGAATGCTGTACGTCAAACGTCCAGCAGATGTCAGCACTCCTGAATGAGCTGTTAAACGGGGCCTCATCGTACCATCACTAGTGGAAGGTTCCAAATCTTTTTATAGTGAGGGGAGATTTGGAGCTCAATATGTGAGTAAGAATGCAGAGGGGGAATTTACCACTCTTTTGTTGTGAAGTAGTCTTTGATACACTGTAAACAAACTAATGTATTTAAAGCTTTGGAAGAGGTGATTGGGATGGTTTGTTTGCTCGTAAGTAGAAAAATCACTAATTGAAAGAGTTAATTGGTGAATTCTCATGTGGTTTATTCTGAGGGAGGGGCTTAGGTTTTATAAGCCTGGGTCAATGCTCCTGACAGTGAGAGAGGCCTAGTGTGTTTGTGAGGACCCAATAGCCATGGGCCTAGCCTTTGGTTTAGTTAATTTTTGAGTTATTTTGAACAGTTTTAGAGGGTCGATATAAGGACAACCCCTTCCTTTCCCCCTTTTTTTTTTTTTTGTGGAACAGCTCTGGTCCAAACCACCTGGTGGAGCTCTGCGGCCTCCAGAAACTCTCCTTGCTCAGAGAGTTCTGTTCAAAGACTGGCGTACAGGTAACAGACACCCCAAATATGAATTTAGTATTAAATTGGCCTGTTTAAATGAGTCCGTCCAAGTGTAAGACATATTATGTACTTGAAGATGCAGAATTAGCTCCTGAAAATAAATTGAAGGGTAGGCCACCAGACTAGCTGCTCCAGATTGCTAGTGATTTTTAGCAATGTGAATTGATTTGAAAAATAAACATTTAATTTGTGTGATTATGATTGCAGGTCTGTTGGATCAGGCCCATAAGATGTGATGATCTTCACCCTGAGGCGGGTTATTGCCACAGCTTGCTGGCCAAGGTGGCTTTCCTCCAGGAGAAGACAGCTGAGGTAGTCTGAACACTCAGCAACCCTTCAGTGACTCTGTGAGCTAGAAACATTATAACATAGCTTTGAGGGGAAACTGAACCTTTTTTAGACATGCATGCAGTACTTGATTACTGTAATACTTAACTGATTACTTACTTTAATAGTTTAATGCTTTCTTTACTACTTTATTACTTTAACACTTAATACTTAAATACCTAATTCTTTAATGCTTTAATACTTGATACTTATTAAAAGTATGAATGTAATCGAGTATTTTTTTAAAGTAATCGAGCACTTTAGAAAGTAATCGAGTACTTTTGAAAGTAATCGAGTATTTTTGCAAGTAATCGAGTATTTTTACGAGTAATCGAGTATTTTTGCGAGTAATCGAGTATTGTCTGGGGTAATCAAGTATTTTTGCAAGTAATCGAGTATTGTCTGGGGTAATCGAGTATTTTTGCAAGTAATCGAGTATTTTTGCAAGTAATCGAGTATTTTTGCGAGTAATCGAGTATTTTTTCGAGTAATCGAGTATTTTTGCAAGTAATGGAATATTTTTGCAAGTAATCGAGTATTTTTGAAAGTAATCGAGTATTTTTGAAAGTAATCGAGTATTTTTGCGAGTAATCGAGTATTTTTGCAAGTAATCGAGTATTTTTGCGAGTAATCGAGTATTTTTGCGAGTAATCGAGTATTTTTGCAAGTAATCGAGTATTGTCTGAGGTAATCGAGTATTTTTGCAAGTAATCGAGTATTTTTGCAAGTAATCGAGTATTTTTGAAAGTAATCGAGTATTTTTGAATATTTTATTCCTTTATCATTTTATTACTTTAATACTTTAATGCTTTTTTAATACTTAATACTAAATACCTAATTCTTTAATGCTTTAATACTTAATACTTTAATGCTTCAAGACTTTAATACTTTTTTTACTTTAATACTTCAATACTTTAATACTATATAAAATAAGTATTAAAAGTATGAATGTAATCGAGTACTTTAGAAAGTAATCGAGTACTTTTGGAAGTAATCGAGTACTTTTGGAAGTAATCGAGTACTTTTGAAAGTAATCGAGTATTTTTGCAAGTAATCGAGTATTTTTACGAGTAATCGAGTATTTTTGAAAGTAATCGAGTATTTTTGCAAGTAATCGAGTATTGTCTGGGGTAATCGAGTATTTTTGAAAGTAATCGAGTATTGTCTGAGGTAATCGAGTATTTTTGAAAGTAATCGAGTATTTTTGCAAGTAATCGAGTATTTTGCGAGTAATCGAGTATTTTTGCGAGTAATCGAGTATTTTTGCGAGTAATCGAGTATTTTTGAGAGTAATCGAGTATTTTTGCGCAGTAATCGAGTATTTTTGCAAGTAATCGAGTATTGTCTGAGGTAATCGAGTATTGAAAGTAATCGAGTATTTTTGGAGGTAATCGAGTATTTTTTGAGGTAATCGAGTATTGTCTGAGGTAATCGAGTATTTTTGCAAGTAATCGAGTATTTTTGCAAGTAATCGAGTATTGTCTGAAGGTAATCGAGTATTGTCTGAGGTAATCGAGTATTTTGCAAGTAATCGAGTATTTTGCAAGTATTCGAGTATTTTTGCAAGTAATCAAGTATTTTGAGGGTAATCGAGTATTTTTGCAAGTAATCGAGTATTTTTGCAAGTATTCGAGTATTTTTGCAAGTAATCAAGTATTTTGAGGGTAATCGAGTATTTTTGAAGGTAATCGAGTATTTTTTAATATTTTATTCCTTTATCACTTTATTACTTTAATACTTTAATGCTTTTTTAATACTTAATACTAAATACCTAATTCTTTAATGCTTTATTACTTAATACTTTAATGCTTCAAGACTTTAATACTTTTTTTACTTTAATACTTCAATACTTTAATACTATATAAAATAAGTATTAAAAGTATGAATGTAATCGAGTACTTTAGAAAGTAATCGAGTACTTTTGCAAGTAATCGAGTATTGTCTGGGGTAATCGAGTATTTTTGAAAGTAATCGAGTATTGTCTGAGGTAATCGAGTATTTTTGCAAGTAATCGAGTATTTTTGAAAGTAATCGAGTATTTTTGAAAGTAATCGAGTATTTTTGCGAGTAATCGAGTATTTTTGCAAGTAATCGAGTATTTTTGCGAGTAATCGAGTATTTTTGCGAGTAATCGAGTATTTTTGCGAGTAATCGAGTATTGTTGCAAGTAATCGAGTATTGTCTGAGGTAATCGAGTATTTTTGAAAGTAATCGAGTAATTTTGGAGGTAATCGAGTATTGTCTGAGGTAATCGAGTATTGTCTGAGGTAATCGAGTATTTTTGCAAGTAATCGAGTATTGTCTGAGGTAATCGAGTATTTTTGCAAGTAATCGAGTATTGTCTGAGGTAATCGAGTATTTTTGAAAGTAATCGAGTATTTTTGGAGGTAATCGAGTATTGTCTGAGGTAATCGAGTATTTTTGCAAGTAATCGAGTATTTTGAGGGTAATTGAGTATTTTTGAATATTTTATTCCTTTATCACTTTATTACTTTAATACTTTAACGCTTTTTTAATACTTAATACTAAATACCTAATTCTTTAATGCTTTAATACTTAATACTTTAATGCTTCAAGACTTTAATACTTTTTTTACTTTAATACTTCAATACTTTAATACTATATAAAATAAGTATTAAAAGTATGAATGTGATCGAGTACTTTAGAAAGTAATCGAGTACTTTTGAAAGTAATCGAGTACTTTTGAAAGTAATCGAGTATTGTCTGGGGTAATCGAGTATTTTTGAAAGTAATCGAGTATTGTCTGAGGTAATCGAGTGTTTTTGAAAGTAATCGAGTGTTTTTGAAAGTAATCGAGTGTTTTTGAGAGTAATCGAGTGTTTTTGCGAGTAATCGAGTATTGTCTGAGGTAATCGAGTATTTTTGAAAGTAATCGAGTATTTTTGAAAGTAATCGAGTATTGTCTGAGGTAATCGAGTATTTTTGAAAGTAATCGAGTATTTTTGAAAGTAATCGAGTATTGTCTGAGGTAATCGAGTATTGTCTGAGGTAATCGAGTATCTTTGAAAGTAATCGAGTATTTTTGAAAGTAATCGAGTATTTTTGAAAGTAATCGAGTATTTTGAGGGTAATCGAGTATTTTTGAAGGTAATCGAGTATTTTTGAATATTTTATTCCTTTATCACTTTATTACTTTAATACTTTAATGCTTTTTTAATTCTTAATACTAAATACCTAATTCTTTCATGCTTTAATACTTAATACTTTAATGCTTCAAGACTTTAATACTTTAATACTATATAAAATAAGTATTAAAAGTATGAATGTAATCGAGTACTTTAGAAAGTAATCGAGTACTTTAGAAAGTAATCGAGTACTTTTGAAAGTAATCGAGTATTTTTGCAAGTAATCGAGTATTGTCTGGGGTAATCGAGTATTTTTGAAAGTAATCGAGTATTTTTGCAAGTAATCGAGTATTTTTGAAAGTAATGAGTATTTTTGAAAGTAATCAAGTATTTTTGAAGGTAATCGAGTATTTTTGAATATTTTATTCCTTTATCACTTTATTACTTTAATACTTTAATGCTTTTTTAATACTTAATTACTTTAACACTTTTACTTTGATACTGCTTACTTTAATACTTACTTTAATAGTTTAATGCTTTCTTTACTACTTACTTTAGCACTTTATTACCTTAATACTTTAATGCCTATTTTAATACTTGATTACTTTAACACTTTATTCCTTTAGCACTTTTTTAGTATAAGACTTTAATGCTTATTTTAACACTTGATTACTTGATTACTTTAACACTTTATTACTTTAACACTTTAATACGTAATGCTTATTGTAATAATTTCTTTACTGCTTACTTTATTCCTTTAATGCTTATTTTAATACTTGATTACTTTATCATTTTAATACTTTCCTGCTTACTTTAATACTTTCTTTACCATGTACTTTATTACTTCAACACTTTATTGCTTTTGCACTTTTTTAATATAAGACTTTAATGCTTATTTTAATACTTGATTACTTTATTAGTTGATTACTTTATTACTTTAACACTTTAAAACTTTACTGCTTACTGTGATACTTTCTTTACTGCTTACTTTATACCTTTGAAACTCCATCCATCCATCCATTTTCTTCCGCTTATCCGGGGCCGGGTCGCGGGGGCAGAAGCCTAAGCAGAGAAGCCCAGGCTTCCCTCTCCCCAGCCACCTCCTCCAGCTCATCCGGAGGGACCCCAAGGCGTTCCCAGGCCAGCCGAGATACATAATCTCTCCAGCGTGTCCTGGGTCTACCACGGGGCCTCTTCCCGGTGGGACATGCCCGGAACACCTCACCCAGGAGGCGGCCAGGAGGCATCCTAATCAGATGCCTGAGCCACCTCAACTGGCTCCTTTCGATGTGGAGGAGCAGCGGCTCTACTCTGAGCCCCTCCTGGATGGCCGCACTCCTCACCTTATCTCTAAGGGAGAGGCCAGCCACCCTTCGAAGGAAACTCATTTCTGCTGCTTGTATTCGCGATCTTATTCTTTCGGTCACTACCCAAAGCTCGTGACCATAGGTGAGGGTAGGAACGTAGATCGACCGGTAAATCGAGAGCTTCGCTTTTACGCTAAGCTCCCTCTTCACCACGACGGACCGGTGCAGCGTCCGCATCACTGCAGAAGCAGCCCCGATCCGCCTGTCGATCTCCCGTTCCCTTCTCCCATCACTCGTGAACAAGACCCCGAGATACTTGAACTCCTCCACTTGAGGCAAGAACTCGTTCCTGAGCCGGAGATGGCACTCCACCCTTTTCCGGCTGAGGACCATGGCCTCAGACTTAGAGGTGCTGATTCTCATGCCAGCCGCTTCACACTCGGCTGCGAACCGTTTCACTGCGAGCTGGAGGCCCCCCCCTGATGAAGCCAACAGAACCGCATCATCTGCAAAAAGCAGAGATGAGACTCTGAGGCCACCAAGGAAGAAGCCTTCCGCCACCTGGCTACGCCTAGAAATTCTGTCCATAAAAATTATGAACAGAATCGGTGACAAAGGGCAGCCCTGACGGAGTCCAACACCCACAGGAAACGAATCCGACTTATTACCGGCTATACGGACCAAGCTCTCACTGTGGTTGTACAAGGACTGAATGGCCCGCAACAATGGGCCAGACACCCCATACTCCCGCAGAACCTCCCAAAGGACACCCCGAGGGACACGGTCGAATGCCTTCTCCAAGTCCACAAAGCACATGTAGACTGGTTGGGCAAACTCCCACGCACACTCGAATATCCTTGAGAGGATAAAGAGCTGGTCCAGCGTTCCACGACCAGGACGAAAACCGCATTGTTCCTCCTGAATCCGAGGTTCGACTAACGGACGCACCCTCCTTTCCAGCACCCTGGCATAGACCTTACCGGGAAAGCTGAGGAGTGTGATACCCCGAAAGTTGGAGCACACCCTCCGGTCTCCCTTCTTAAAGATGGGGACCACCACCCCGGTCTGCCAATCCAATGGCACTGCCCCAGATCTCCACGCGATGTTGCAGAGGCGTGTCAAACAAGACAGCCCTACAACATCCAGAGCCTTCAGGAACTCGGGGCGAATCTCGTCCACCCCAGGGGCTCTGCCACCAAGGAGTTGTTTAACTACCTCAGTGACCTCACCCCCAGTGATGGTCAAGTCATCCCCCTCATCCCCAGACTCTGCTTCCACTACAGAAGGCGTGTCAGTGGGATTCAGAAGGTCCTCGAAGTATTCCTTCCACCGTCCGACTATAGCCTCAGTTGAAGTCAGCAGCACCCCCCCCCCGCACTATAAACAGTGTGAGTGAAGCACTGCTTTCCCCTCCTGAGTCGCCTGACGGTTTGCCAGAATCGCTTCGATGCCGTCCGAAAGTCTTTTTCCATAGCCTCACCGAACTCCTCCCACACCCGAGTTTTTGCTTTGGCCACTACCCGAGCTGCATTCCGCTTGGCCTGTCGATACCTGTCAGCTGCCTCCAGAGTCCCACAGGCTAACCAAGCCCGATAGGACTCTTTCTTCAGCTTGATGGCTCCCTTCACCTCCGGTGACCACCATCTGGTTTGGGGGTTACCACCACGACAGGCACCAACCACCTTGCAGCCACAGCTCTGAGCAGCAGCCTCAACAATGGAGGTGCGGAACATGGTCCATTCGGACTCAATGTCCTCAGCCTCCCTCGGAATGCTGTCGAAGTTCTGCCGGAGGTGGGAGTTGAAGATCTCCCGGACTGGGGCTTCTGCCAGGCGTTCCCAGCGCACCCTCACAATACGTTTAGGTGTGCCAGGTCTGTCCAGCATCTTCCCCCGCCACCTGATCCAACTCACCACCAGGTGGTGATCAGTTGACAGCTCAGCTCCTCTCTTCACCCGAGTGTCCAAAACATACGGCCGCAGATCTGATGATACGATTACAAAATCGATCATCGACCTGCGACCTAGGGTGTCCTGGTGCCATGTGCACTTATGGACATCCTTGTGTTCGAACACGGTGTTTGTTATGGACAAACTGTGGTTTGCACAGAAGTCCAATAACAAAACACCATTCGGGTTCAGATCGGGCAGGCCGTTCCTCCCAACCACGCCCCTCCAGGTCTCACTGTCATTGCCCACGTGAGCGTTGAAGTCTCCCAGCAAGACTATGGAGTCACCAGATGGAGCACTCTCCAGCACCCCGCCCAGCAACTCCAAAAAGGGTGGGTACCCTCAACTGTCATTCGGCGCATAAGCGCAAACAACAGTAAGGACCCGTTCCCCAGCCCGAAGGCGCAGGGAAACTACCCTCTCGTCCACCGGTGAAAACTCCGACGTACAGGCAGCAAGCCGGGGGGATACAAGAATACCCACCCCAGCTCGCCGCCTCTCACCGAGGGCAACTCCAGACTGGAACAGAGTCCAGCCCTTCTCCAGGAGACTGGTTCCAGAGCCCAGGCCATGCGTTGAGGTGAGCCCAACTATATCTAGCTGGTATCTCTCAACCTCACGCACTAGCTCAGGCTCATTCCCCACCAGAGAGGTGACATTCCATGTCCCAATAGCCAGTTTCGATAGCCGGGGAATCAGTCCGCCAGGGCCTCCGCCCTCGGCCGCCGCCCGACACACACTGCACCCGACCCCTACGACACCTCCTGCAGGTGGTGGGCCTGCAGGAGGGCGGGCCCATGTAACCTCTTCGGTCTGCGCCCGGCCAAGCACCACGGGCTAATGCCTGGCCACCAGACGCTCTCCCTCGAGCTCCCTCCCCAGGCCTGGCTCCAGGGTGGGGCCCCGGTAACCCTATCCCGGGCAGGGTAAACTGTTCCCTTGTTTTTTCACTCATAAGGGTCTTCTGACCTTTGAAACTTTTTTACTTTAATATTTAATACTTGATTATTACTTTAATACGTTCTTTACTACTTTACCACTTTAATGGTTTAATAGTTTAATACTTTCTTTACTATGTTATTACTTTAACACTTTATTACTTTACTGCCTACTTTAATACTTTATTACTCAAAGTAAGTATTAAAAGTATTACGAAATACTTTAATTCTTATTACTTTAATACTTTCTCAAATACTTTCTTCCTTACTTTAATACTTTCGCTAATACATACTTTTATTAAATACTTTATTACTTTAAAATTTTACTGCTTTACTACTTTAATAGTTTACTAATTACTTTATTACTTGATTACTTTAATACTTTTTTACTATGTATTTTCTTTACTACTTTTATACTTATTACTTACTTTAATACTTTAAGCACGTTCAAATAATAATAGTAACATAGTTTAATCCAGGTGTAATTGTATATTCTTTTGGTTAAGTGGAATAAATGCACTGTTCACAATAATGAAAGGAACAAAGAAAAAAAAAGTAAAGCTTCAAGTCAAACATCTGGGTTATTGATCTGGTCAGTTCATTAGCAGAGGGGGTTGTTAGTCAGTTACAGCTGCTTTGGTGTTTAATGAAATTAACAGTAGGTGCACTAGAGGCTACAATGAGACAATCCCCAAAATGGGGATGGTTTTACAGGTGGATGCCACTGACATTTATTCCTTCCTCATCTTTTCTGTTTTTATTTGGTGTTTTTTTCCACTAGTTTTGCATTTGGCTAGGGTCAGTGTCACTTGTAGCATGAAGCAATACCTGGACCCTACAGAGGTTGCACAGGCAGTCCAACTCCTCCAAGATGGCACATCAATATGTCTCCCAGCACAGTCTCAAGAGCACGGAGGAGATTCTAGAGGACAGGAGAGCTCTAGGAGAGCTGGACAGGGCCATAGAAGGTCCTTAATCCATCAGCAGAATCGGTATCTGCTCCTTTGTGCAAGGAGGAACAGGATGAGCACTGCCAGAGCTACAAAATGACCTCCAGCAGGCCACTGGTATGAAAATCTCTGACCAAACAATCAAACAGACTTCATGAGGGTGGCCTGAGGGTCCGACATCCTCTAGTGTCTGTCCTCACTGCTGTGGAGGCTGATTGACATTTGCCATAGAATACGAGAATTGGCAGGTCTATCGCTGGTGCCCCATGCTTTTCACAGATGACAGCAGGTTCACCCTGAGCACACGTCTTTGGGGTGTTTTAAAAGTTTTAAAAACAATACTTGTATTTAAAATTCTTAGTTTGTCAATTACTTTTGAGCCTCTGAAAGGCCTTGAATTTAAGTCTGTGTTTCAATCACATCTTGATTGTTTGTACACCAGTACAGTGGTTTTTCAATTACAGTTCCTAACTTATCTGGTATAGACATTAAACTAAAATGGATAAACTCTGTAATAGGAACACTGTTTCTAAACCTGGCATTTCTGTACATTTCTTCTGGTGTGTGTGTTCTGCTGGATAGCTTTGTGCCATTTCTCTTGGAAAAAAACCACCAAAACAAAACAACAACAAAAAAAAAACCACCTCACAAATTAATCTAAGAAGAATCTGTTCAATTTTAGAAAGCTCAATATGTTTTTGAACATCTGAATAATAACCACCCAATGAAACCAAATGTGTTTTTGATTTTTAAATACATTAAACTTAGACACTAGTTTTTAGAGAATTTTAATTTTTATATTTGTGTACGTGAAACCAAACTGAGGTGTTTTTAAATCCTGTGGCATTGTATTTAGCCTATTTCAATATTTTTCTGATGTAGAAGCCCGCTTATGATGTGATTGTGTTTTCACAGTGATAGGTTCCAGGAGAACAAGCAGAAACACCTGGAACCTAAAGGCTGCAGTGGCAAAAGAGCTGGGACTTAAACTTCCTAACGTTGCTTCCGTGACGGTGAATGAAGGAGGGAAAAGTTCAGCTCAAGAAACCTGTGGGAAGGAACCTGAAGGTGGGGGAAACGATGAGATGCAGTCGAGCTCAGGTGAACTAAATGGAAGGATGGACATCACTGCAAGCCCCTCGGCGCTTAGAAGTGAAGTGACGTGGGCAGATGTTTCAAAGTCAGTTGCAGCCAGCGGAACAGGAGGCAAAGCCACAGCTATAAATGGAGTAGGAGATGGCACCAGTGCCAATCGAAGAGCTGAAAAATGAACACAAAGCTAATGAAGAGTTGTAATCGAGTTTTCCAAAGTCACTGCTGTAAAATTAGAACCTCTTCCAGTATTTCCTGATGTAATTTGATCTAATGAACAAGGACAGAATGAGATTATAGAGAGTGGGAGGATGAAGATTTTACCTTAATACTGACTCTGTAAGAGGATTGAAACTTTTCTCTTTTTTTTCTTCTCAATAATCAACTTTTTACCATAGTATATTAAAGTGTCTTCAGTTACTCTTTTTGACACTTGCATGACTAAAGATGATACACAGATATTAAGGGGGAATTTACCACTCTTTTCTTGTGAAGTAGTCTTTGATACACTGTAAACAAACTAATGTATTTACGATCTTGTGCCAAAGCTTTAGAAGAGGTAATTGGGATGGTTTGTTTGCTCATAGGTAGAGAAATCACTAATTGAAAGAGTTAACTGTTGAATTCTCGTGTGGTTTATTCTGGGGGAGGGGCTTAGGTTTGGTAAGCCTGGGTCAATGCTCCTGACAGACGGTGGCATAACAGGCAGAGTGTGTTGGTGAGGGCCCAATAGTAGTGATGGCGAGCTGAAGCTTTGAAGCTTTCCATTCACTCAGCGAACCCATGGGTCGAAGCTTCTTGGTGCTTCATTTACTCTACTGCGCCATCAAGAGGACAGTAACTGTAAAACAGGTGATTATAATCACAAAGTGGCTTTAGTGTGTGAAGCCTTGAACAGAATAAATGAATGAATGAATTGTATGATGGCAATAAATAAATCCTGAAATAATTAATATGGTGTCTGTCTTTATGATGCAATGTTGGGGTAAAGAGGGAAAGTGGAAATAAACTGGGGAGAGGGTTGTGATGTGAATGTGATTGTGTTACTTGGTTTGTAACTGCTCATGACACAACGGACATTTTATTTATTCATTTTTATTTATTCATATTCATTCTTATTTAGAAATAAAAGCTACAGTAGCTACAAGCAACTACAGTGCTGGGCTTCAGGCAGGTTCTTTTGTTAGAGATGATCTCGTCTGCTTTAGAAAATATCCTCTATCTTTGCTTCCCAATAATCTAGGGGGTTCTCCAATCTGCCAACGTTTGGTTCAGCCAGGTTTGGACCTCCACCGTTGCCTCTGCAGTGACATTTTGGGTCCTCGTCTACAGGATTGTGGTGTCCAAACGATGCCACAGTTTGCTATCTAAGACAAACAGGCTGTAAGTGACAAGGTACATAACAAGTACATAAATGCAATGACATAATTAGAATGTATCCATTTACCTTGAGTCACAGGCTGAGAAGCTTCTGATATGTGCGGTTGTGATGATGAGGAAGAGGCGTAGTTACGTATGACAGCAGCACATTCAGAAATGAGCCTCTTCTCTGCATCTGCTGCTTTATTGGGGCTAAAGAAGCCTATCTTTTTAAACCTGGGATCAAGCAGTGTTGCCAGTGACATGACACTCATTGGTTGTAAAGCAGAGAGCTTCTCCCTTAACTGACTCCTCAGACTCTCAGCCATTGCTGTGCTCTCTGGAGTCTGGACCATTCCCAGGTCTTCCTCCTCCAGTGCATGGTGCAGCATTGATAAAAGGGGAATGACCTTTGATCCTGAAACTCTTCTCCTCTGACAGCTCAACTGTGGCATCATTAAATGGGGACAGCACTTTTAAACAGTCTGCAATAATGTCATATTGTTCTGATGAAAGTGGGGTGATGTCAGGATGTAGGCCTGCCAAAGCTGCTCCTAGAGGTTCTCTGAGGTCATAAACATGTTGGAGCATGTTGTACGTGCTGTTCCAACATGTATCCGCTTCTTGGATTAGCTTCAGTGATGGCCGGCCCATTGGCTCCTGCACCTGTGTCAGCCTCTCCTATAAAATTAGCCAAGAAAAAGTGATTAATTCAAGTGTCACTGCAGCAGCAACATTTAATAAAATGGCACCATTTATACTAGGGATGCGCTGATCCAATATTCAGTATCGGTCTGATCCTGACCTAAATTACTGGATCGGATATCGGAAAGAAATAAAAGATGCAATCTGATCCGATCCACCTAATGTGAGCGTTTCCCTCACATTAGCTGTATTACAGTTCGCCATTGTCTTCTTCTTCTTGTGGGTTTGCGGTTGACCAAACTAGCTTAGAGCTGTATTACCGCCACCTACTGGAATGGAGTGGGGATGAGGAGTTCGTAAAAGTCCGTCTGCACAAGCGCAAAGAGGCGGAGCCGGTGCCGGAGATAGTGAGCTCAGATGGAGTGGAAGGAAATATTTTTCTAAATTAAGCTTTTCCCCCTGTAACCACCATTAAACCTTTACTGGGAAACAGCTGGAGGTCCTTCATCAACCACCTGATCAGTAGGTGAAGAAAAGAGAACTTTGTAGCTGCTCCATCCACCCTGTTTGTGTCACACAGGGAAAAACTGCAGTATGGAAGTTAAATAATAAGTGTGTGTGCTGCTGCTTAAGCCTTTAGGTTTCTGCGTGTTCGTTTATCGAACAGGAATGACACAAAACAAACAGAATAAGGAGTCCAATTATTAAATTTAATAAAACCATTTCAAACAGTTCAGATATCTGGGCAGTGGCGGCTGGTGCTAAAAAAACTGAGGGGGGCGCACACAAACAAACAAATGAAAAACAAACAAAACAAATCTTAAAAAATAGCACTATATGAACATGAATTTTGCCCTCCTTTCCTTCTGCCCTGCAAATTTCTCAATTACATTCTTGTTAAAGTCAGTCATCTCTGTGACTAGTCTTTTCTCCATTGACAACATGGCCAATGCATTCAGCCTGTCCTGAGTCATTGAGTTTCTCAGAAAAGTCTTGATTCTTTTCAGAGTTGAAAAGCACCTTTCAGCTTCTGCTGTGGTCATGGGTGTGGTGATGAGGATCTTCAAGAGCGTGACAGTTTCTGAAAAGACTTCTTCTATTGTTTTCCATAAACAGCTGGAGTAGGCCCACAGCACCACAACAGGCTTTGAACTCTTCCTTGCTGTAGATGAGAGTAAGCTCTGTCTTCAGCTTACCTCGATTGAGCACTGGATAGGCTTTTAAGGTGTTGCTCAGTGCATCTTCAGGAAATGCTGTGTTGTATTGTTCAAATCTGTCCCCCTGCAGGAGTGTGGCACTAACAAGGTGGTTTGTGAAAGAAAAGCGCTCCCTGGTGTGTCCCAGTATGATATCACAGACCTTAAGAGAGAAGGACAAACATGAAGATTATGATTTTAGAATCACATTTTTCATTCTAAATATGAAATGTTATTTTGTCCTTTCTATTAAGTCATAGAAAGAAGGAACACATTTTATTTATAAACTTACTGATTTTAATAACATTTGCTGCCATTTTTTAAGGCTGTGTTATGAAATGTGTTACAGCATTTTTGTGGGACAAGATTATACAAAATTCAGTAACCAAATGTTTTATTCCCCATTACCCATAAACTTCAGTACAACTTAAATAATAAAATATCTTGCTGACAAACATTACATCAACATACCTACACAGCATAGACACAACTAAAGGTATTTCTAACTACAACGCACATCTTCCTAATATATTAAATAACACTACTATAAACCAGTGTAACAGTGATTTTCCGACGCTTCTTCACTGGCTGACTACTACCTACACTGCTTTGTCCAACCATGGAGTGGAGAGAATTTCTGCCAAAGAGAAATACTTACAATATTATAATAATCAGAATCAGAATCTTTATTGTCATTGTACACAGAAGTTGCACAACGAAATTTAAAATGCATTCCTTTCTAGGTGCCTCAGACAATAAATAATAAAATAATAAAAATATGAGTGATAAAAATGATTACTAAAATACAGTGCACAATAGTAAACAGACGAATCTAGCCCCAATACACACCAACGCACGCACACAGTCAGCACTACCACCCCACATCACTGTCCAAACCACACAGAGTTCAGTTCAATGATAGCCCTGGCATAAAAGCTGTTCCTCAGTCTGTTTGTTCTGGCCTTCATTGTCCTGAAACGTCTGCCTGATGGCAGTAGCTGAAACAAGGAGTGTCCAGGGTGTGAGGGGTCCTGGAGGATGTTCTGTGCCCTCCTCTGGCAGCGGGCATTGAACAGTTCCTGGAGGGAGGGCAGGGGACAGCCTATGATCTTTTGAGCCGTGTTGATGATTCGCTGGAGTGTTTTCCTGTCTGCTGCTGTGCAGCTGTTGAACCACACGCACAGACAGTAGGTCAGGATGCTCTCTACAGAGCAACGGTAGAAGGACACCAGCAGATTCTGGGTCAGATGGTTGCTCCTAAGAACCCTCAGGAAATGCAGTCTCTGTTGGGCCTTCCTGACAATGCTGGTCGTATTGATACTCCAGGTCAAATCATCCTGCAGATGTACTCCCAGGAACCTAAAATCTGAAACCAGCTCCACTTCATCCCCCTCGATGAACAGAGGTTGAATGACATGTGTTGTCCTCCTAAAGTCTACTACCATCTCCTTTGTCTTAGTGGTGTTCAGGATCAAGTTATTCTCACTGCACCACCTTGACAGCCGCTGCACCTCGTCCCGGTATGCTGACTCATCCCCGCCTGATATGAGCCCCACCACAGTGGTGTCATCCGCAAACTTAATGATGCAGTTACTGGCATGTATGGAGGTGCAGTCATGTGTGTAGAGGGTGAAGAGTAGGGGACTCAGCACACAGCCCTGTGGAGAGCCGGTGCTGAGGCTGATGGCTGAAGAGAGGTGGGGACCTACTCTTACCCTCTGGGAACGGTCTGTCAGGAAGTCCTTGATCCAAAGACAGGTGGAGCGTGGTATCCCCAGATCTGACAGTTTAGTCACCAGTCTGCCAGGAAGGATGGTGTTAAACGCCGAGCTGAAGTCCACAAAGAGCAGCCGAGCGTAGTTCCCCCCCTGCTCCAGGTGAGAGAAGGCAGAGTGGAGGGCCGTGGCAATGGCGTCCTCTGTGGACCGGTTGGCTCTGTAGGCAAACTGGTGGGGGTCTAGTCTGGGGGAGAGAGAGAGAGAGAGACTGGAGATGACGTGAGCCCGGACAAGCTTTTCAAAGCACTTCATAACAATTGGTGTGAGTGCTACTGGCCTGTAGTCATTCAAACCTCTGATAGTGTTCTTCTTGGGGATGGGGACGATAATGGAGGACTTCAGGCAGGAAGGGACAGCAGCCTGGCTCAGGGACTGGTTAAAAATGCTGGTAAAAATACCAGCCAGCTGAGCTGCACAGACCTTCAGTATCCGTCCAGAGACACCATCGGGCCCCACAGCTTTCCTGGGGTTCACAGTTTCCAGCATACGCCTCACCTCTTGCTCTTGCAGCCTGAGGATGCTGCTGCTGCCTGCTGATGGATGTTGGATGGCTGTCTCTGGTTGCTGTACCTCAAAGCGTGCAAAGACGCTGTTCAGCTCCTCTGCCAGATTGATGTTACGCTGATCAACTAACAGGCTGGGTTTGTAGTTCAAAATATGCCGAACCCCTTGCCACACCTGCCTGAAGTCGTGGCTCTGGAAACAGTCCTCAATCCTCCTCTTATACACAGCCTTGGCCTCCCTGATGCCCCTCTTCAGGTTGGCTCTGGCAGCGCTGTAAAGCGCCCCATCACCAGCTCTGAAGGCGATGTTCCTCTCTCTGAGTAAGCTCTGCACCTTTCCATTCATCCATGGCTTTCTATTTGGAAAAACCCGGATATTCTTGTCCACAGTTACAGTGTCGGTGCAGAACTTGATGTAGTCCAGAACAGCCGAGGTGTACTGCTCCAGGTCCTGGTGCTTGAATACGTCCCAGTCAGTTGTTTCAAAGCAGTCCTGCAGCTGTTGAGAGGCACCTTCAGGCCAGGTCTGAACAGTCTTAGATGTAGAAAGAGCAGTTTTGCTGAGGGGGGTGTATGCTGGAATCATAAGCAGGGACAGATGGTCTGACTGGCCCAGATGTGGCAGTGGCACAGCCCTGAAACCCAGCTTGATGTTAGAGTAGACTTTATCCAGTGTGCTGTTCCCTCTTGTAGGGCATTTAACATGCTGATGGAACTTGGGTAGAACAGTCTTTAAATCGACATGGTTAAAGTCTCCTGCAATGATGTGTACAGCCTCAGGATATCTGCTCTGTTGACTGCAAACCGTGTCATGTAAGAGACTAACAGCCGAGTTAGCATTAGCATCAGGGGGAAGATAAACAACAGTGATCAAAACAGCTGTAAACTCACGGGGCAGATAGATGGGCCTGCATTTAACAGTCATGTACTCCAGGTCCGGAGAGCAGTGGCTGTTCACAGTCATACTGTCTGTACACCAGCTGTTGTTTACATACAAGCACACACCCCCTCCTCTGCTCTTACCGGAGGTCCGCATTCTGTCATGCCGGTGCGTTGTCCTGCCGGCTAGCTCGATGGCTGCATCAGGAATGGATGAATGAAGCCAGGTCTCAGTGAAGAGCAAAACGCAGCAGTCCTTCACGGTCCTGTTTGTAGCCACCAGCAGTCTCAACTCATCCATTTTATTCGGGAGTGATCTTACATTGGCGAGGAAAACACTGGGTAACGGAGGTCTATGAGGCCGTTTACGTAGCCTCTCCAAAACGCCAGCTCTGCCGCCTCTTTTCTGCCTCCTTTCTCTGCGCCGTCTCCGTCTGCGACCCCCCCTCACAGGGATGATGAACCACAAAGAGCCAGGTGGTCTGGCGATGTCCACCGGGATGTTGTGAGAGTGGAGGAAGTCAGCCATAACCGCCTGCTCACTTTGTGCTCCTATATGTAGGAGTTCGTGCCGTCTGTATGTTATAATGTCCGCCCGACATAATGGTGATGTGTTGAGCCACAGTTGAAGCACACATAACAACATACACAATTTCACAGAGCACCGAAAAGGAGAGCACTGAGCCGCTGCGACTATGCGCGCCGCCATCTTGTGTGTGCAAACCCTAGGGTTAATGAAGAAGAAGAAGAAGAAAAAGAAAAATCAGCTATTTAAACAATTACCTGATCTTTTGAATGTCCTGCTGGAACTGTTGGATGCTCTCCTGGATACAGACTGAATCTATGACCTTCTTCTGGAGTTTGGCATAGAGAAGGTCCACATGAGGCATGATATGGTGGAAAAGTTGCAGAAAGAACTTAAAATCCTGATCCTCCAGTAGCATGGCAAATGCTCCAGCCTCTCTGACGGTAATGGGGTCAAAGTCACCAGAGTCTTGTATGCTTTGGAAACAGCGGATGAGGTCCTCTCTGTGCTCAAACACAGTATTGATGGCACGGCTGTGAAAGTTCCATCTGACATTGCTGGATGCTGGTAGTCTGTGGGCCACAACTTTATCAAGAACGCTTGTGCGCTTGGATGATCTGGAAAAAAAGCTGGAAAATCCACTAAGGTTAGAAAAAAAATTCTAACTTTGGTTATGTGAGAAGTAGCCTGTTGCATTATTAGATTGAGCTGATGAGCATAGCAGTGGATGTAGTGGGCATTTGGGTACACATCTTGTATCTTCTTCTGAACACCTGCAGTGGCACCTCGCATCACGCTGGCTCCATCATATGCCTGACAGATTAGCTTAGCCTTTTGATCCTCAGGAAGAATAGTTGCAAGACGTTCTTTTAGGGCTGTAGCAATGGAATCAGCTGTAGCCGACTGCAGAGGGATAAACTCAAAAAACCTTTCCTGCACAGTGTTTTTGGCATCGATATAGCGTAGTACAAGCACAAGCTGGCACTGCGTAGCAACATCCACAGTCTCGTCTGCCTGGATAGAAAGAAAATCACTGCTCTGTGCTTCTTTGATTATATGCTCCTTCAGAACAGAAAACATACAGTCCAGTAGCTCATTCTGCACAGTTTTCGAAGTTCCCTTAAACACAGTAGCATTCTCAAGGTGCTCTTTTAGTACTCCATCAAGAGAAGCAACAAAATCAACCAACCCACGAAAGATCCCGGGATTTTCAGAGCTCTTACTTTCGTCATGACCACACAAGGCCAGCTCTAAGGCTCCACAAAACTTAACACAGTCTATTATTCTAGAAAGGATGTGCCGATTTTCTGTCACCTCTTCATTGTGCCTTCTAACAGCAATCCTGTAGCCTTCATCTAGCTGTTGAGCAATGCTAAGTTTCCCCCAAAAACTTAGCTTCATTGCATTGTCTAGGTGGCTGCGGCTGTTTTCGTGCCGTTTGCATTTTTCTGAAAGATGTTTTAAGTCTCTTACCCCAGTTGTTGTCCACATTGCCTCCGTGCCAGAACTTTGAAATAGCAAACACGGAAAGCAGTAAAAGGCATTGCTTACATCACATCCAGCTAGCCAACTCCGCTTGTCATAAGAAGAGCTGGAAAAAGCCCGCGTGTAGGATCGTCCACGATCACTTGCCTGCTGCTGAATTTGTAAATTGGGACGATCCGGTCCAAGCTCCTTTATCCTGTTTTTTTCTTCAAGTGAACGCTTTGTAAAAGCATTTTTTTGTAAAGACAAAACAGAATTTTCTCTCATTTTGAAACTACTCCACTTTGCAAACGTAAACGTGAATGACCTAACGAACTGCAGCTGCGCTAATGAGTCGAATCGGGGATTGTCCAATCACACAATGTTTTAAAAAAAATTAGCCAGTACTGACACTCTACCAGTAATGACACAACAGAATGGGTGTGTCCGGGACGCAGAGCGCTGCGCCCTGTGGAAAACCTTAAATAACCAATTAAAAGTCAGCCTCAGATCACCTGCTTGCCAAAAGTTGATGCGCCTACATACACTCTCATTAGAACGGCGCCCTGCACATAGGATAGGAAGTGTGCACAATGTGAGCAATTAAATAGAATTATGTATTTACTATTTTAATAAATTCTAACATGTCTATTGGACACACAGTATGAATAAATACATTTCTAAGTATTTTGCAGTTCAGAAATCATTTATTATCTAAACAATTTAAAGGGGGCGGCGCCCAAGCGCCCCCTACTGGCCAGCCACCACTGGACCAGAGAGTGTAGATGAAGAGGAGCAGACTCAGCAGGTGAGTTATGCAGGTGAGCGGTCGTCCTTTGGAGACTGCAAACAGGGAAACATTAGTGATGTTCCATCTGATACTAAAGCCTCGAGGTCTGTGTGGAGCAAAGGGGGCGTTTTCACATCAAGTCTGTGTGGAGGTCCGAATCGTTTTTCACAATTTCACGTTATAAAAGCCAAACGAGGCGCCGTTTCCTGAAATCACGTGACTGCTTCTTCACACCTGAACTCAAAGATTAAGAAGTGTGGCCCAATGTTTTTGTTTAGAGCAAGAACAAATCTAATGCTGAGTGAAGAGTTTCAGTGCTTTCAGCTTCCAGGTCATACAGATGTTTGACTGCAGCTGTTAATGCTTCCAAGGCTCTGTGCTGTTTGTGTGTATGTGTGTGTGTGTGTGTGGTCTGCATCAGTCCTGCTGACTCTCTCTATGGGAGCTAATCTTCATATACACAGTTTGGGAGAATCCATTGAAATTCAAACCCTCCTAAAAAGTCACACTCACAGGTTTCCATTAACATGGATCGGAGGCTCTGATGCAGCAGAGCTATAAATCTCAGCTAGAACCTGACAACTACTTCAAAAGCTCTTTCATCAAATTGTGACATCATGATTTTCTGATGTTTCCAGGAAGGTTCTTGGTTCTGGAGTGACGGCACATTTACGCCTTTTTCTAACTGCTGTCCTGGAGAGCCAAACAACCATGGTGGCGAGCAGCACTGCATCCAAATGAATCATTCAGGTCAAAGAGCACATCTATATTTGCTGATTAAAGACATGAAAGAAGTGGAAAACATAGATGCCGATGTTTGATGTAGAGATAAAAAGTGCTGGGATGATGCTGAGTGTCGGTCCACTCGTCCATCCGTCTGTGTGATGGTGATCTGGTGATTCCTCAGCTGAGCCAGTGACAGGAAGAAGCTTCCAGCAGCTCATTGCTTCCATGTTAGTGTGTGAATCATCAGCCTCATATAGAACTTTATTTCTTCTACATCACTGGAACTCTTCTTAAGGAAGAACTGATTCTGATTTCTCTGTGAGTGCAGAGGTTACCATTAAACTATTAAAGTAAGTAATCAGTTAAGTATTACAGTGATCAAGTACTGTATGCATGTCTAAAAAAGGTTCAGTTTCCCCTCAAAGCTATGTTATAATGTTTCTAGCTCACAGAGTCACTGAAGGGTTGCTGAGTGCTCAACCTACCTCAGCTGTCTTCTCCTGGAGCAAAGCCACCTTGGCCAGCAAGCTGTGGCAATAACCCGCCCCAGGGTGAAGATCATCACACACCCTACCATACAGGTAGACTGCTTCTTTTAGCTGCTCATGGGCCTGATCCAGCAGACCTGCAATCAGAATCACACAAATTAAATGTTTATTTTTCAAATCAATTCACACTGCTAAAAATCACTAGCAGTCTGGTGACCTACCCTTCTCAATAGAGGTCTGTGCAGCGTGATATGCTTTTGAGGCATTCACAGTTGGCATCTGAACATACTTAACAGGGAGAATGTTGAGGATGTCATCTGGATCAACAGGAACTTTGTTTTGGTTGTCAAAGTAATAGTCTCTCAGTCTCAACTAGTGTGGACCAGGGTTATTATAGTTAACGAAAACGAACGAAATAACGAAAACTGAAATTGAAAAAACATTGTCGTTAACTGAAATAAATAAAAACTATAATTAAAAGGAAAAAACGATAACTAATTAAAACTGAATTGTGAGTTTACAAAACTAACTAAAACTAACTGAAATAATCGATAAACTTACTTTCATTTACTTGTTTTTTTGGGGGGTTTTTTAAGCCTTGTGGATTGATATGAAATCATTGTTTCCGCTCTCCGAGTTTAAGCTGGGAGCGCCACAGGACAACTGTGTGAGTGCGCATGTGCGTGCGCTCACCGCGCTGGTCCGCAAAGTAATGGCTGCGGTCTGCCGAGTCCCGTATGGAGGTTCTTTGAGTACAAACACCTGCATACGACCACAAGGTAATTAACACACACAATCCAGCTACACAAGCATAAATGCGGACATGAGGTCGGCAACTTCTGTAGGTTGTGTACAGAGGCCGCAAAGACCCTGCAAGTCTAATCAGCGAGCATCTAACCAAGCTAGCTCCAAAACAGAAGCAGCTTCAGGTGGTGAGAACATCAGGATGCAGCTGGATTTGAGCTTTGACTCCTTCAAAGAGTTTGTTTTTGTTTAACACCACATGTAGGCGTTATTAATCTGCTGCACTGATGCTGAAGTTTATTGTGGAGTTTATTGTAGAATTTATTGAGTTTGGGAGTTCATGTTTTTCTTTGTTTCTCCCTGGTTATGCTCATGTGTGTCCTTAATATTACACAAATTTAGCATGTCTTGTGAACAGTTGGTTGTTGACTATATTTCTTTAAACTGTATCTTTTGTCAGGACACAGGATTTAAAAAGTGCTTTTTCAAGAGCTAATTCTGCAACTTAAACTACATAATATGTCTTACACTTGGACGGACTCATTTAAACAGGCCAATTTAATACTAAATGCATATTTGGGGTGTCTGTTACCTGTACGCCAGTCTTTAAACAGAACTCTCTGAGCAAGGAGAGTTTCTGGAGGCCGCAGAGCTCCACCAGGTGGTTTGGACCAGAGCTGTTCCACAAAAAAAAAAAAAAAAAAAAAAAAAAAGGGGCAAAGGAAGGGGTTGTCCTTATATCGACCCTCTATTACATAAACATGGTGAGAACCAACAAAAGCCATGTCCTCACCCCAGGCTGTCAGAGACGTTCTAGGTTTCAGCAGCATCCTGGCAGACCAGATTCCACAGCTCAGCCCCTGTGAGCGCTTTCAGATGCCCCAGACCCTCGGCCACGCCGTCTTGACTACTTCTTCGTCTCCTCTCCTACAGAAGTGGGTGAGAAGTGGGGGACCAGTAGGCAGCTGGGTGAAGGCCTGAACCAGCTCTGGCCTCAATCTACAGAGGCCATGAGGGAAGCTCCAACCTTCTTGTATACATCCCTTCTTGTTCTCATCCTCTTCACAGCTTTTATTACTCTCCTCTTCTCCAGTTTAATAAAGGACCTCATGTTTTTGGTTAAATGTGTTTGGTTACTGTAGTAATGCCACAGCTGTGAGGAAACACACTTGGAGGCAGGGGCGGGCTAAGGTTTAAATTCAGCCCGGGAGCTTGGTTTGGAAAGGCCTTTTATCCAATCGTACAACGGAGCAGCAAAAGGGGAAAAAGTTAAACCCCCCTCCCCTTAGCTGGTGTCTCACTCTTCACCTCTCCTAATAATGTGCTGGCTGGGCTGCAGTGTTAATTTTGACAGCAAATTTTGATTTAGTTTACATTTTTGTCTTTTGACAAAAATGTAATTTTGTTTTAGTCATAACTTAGTCATGTGAATAGTTTTAGTTTTAGTCGACGAAATATCGTAAGAATATAGTCGACTAAATCTACAGTCGATTTAGTCGACTAAAATATAAAGGGTGTAAAATTTAAATGCTTTTTCTTCAGTTCCCTTGAATTAGTCATTATACACACTTACATTAAATTAAACATTTATTAAAAGTTATGCAATATTATTAATAATGTTAACATTAGCGTTTCACCTGCTTCCCACACACCTGATCATTAACACCACCTTACTGAGATAATACGAGCGTTTTACAGCAGGACGCTCTGAAAGGTACAGGGCAGTGTTCAGGACTAAGATTAGGAAAGGCTAATCCACCGCGGTGTGGAGATTTTCTCTAAACACAAACGCTAAACTGGGAAAAACACTTTACCCTGCATGACATTAAAATGCTGACCTTTGCATGGAGATCTGGGTGACTGGTTCGCGGAAGTCACTTAAGATTTGTCGTGTTTTTACCCGAGATAGTCGCCCTACATAGTTTACACATCAAGCATTTTCGTCTCGTTTTCATTCGTTGACAAAAGTGTCAATTGATTTCGTCATCGGTTATATCGTTTTGGGTAGTTTTTATTTAGTTATCGTCTCCTTTTCGTCATGAAAAAAAGGGCCATTAACGAAAACTATGACGAAAATATAGTAGCCCCTCCTGATGAAAAAAGAGCCAGCTCTTAGAGCCGACCATCACTGTCTGCACTTGCGGCCGCGCGAGCACTGCTGAGCTTAACTGGGTTAAAAATAAATAAATAAATAAATAATTCTGATCACCGGCCAGTTCGGCCTGGAAACGACCGGCCGTTCGGGAAACCTCCCGAACCTCCCGATGGCCACCCCGCCCCTGCTTGGAGGCCTGAATTCTCTTCATCCGATGTGCAATTTATTTACAAGTGCTGTTTACAAGGCAGGTCAGGCTGGTGATATGACCAAACAAAAACAAACTTAAAACTGTTCAGAAGAACTCAAAAATTAACTAAACCAAAGAAACCCAAAGGCTAGGCCCATATTGGGCCCTCACCAACACACTAGGCCTGTTATGCCACCCTCTCTCACTGTCAGGAGCATTGACCCGGGCCTATAAAACCTAAGCCCCTCCCCCAGAATAAACCACATGAGAATTCACCAATTAACTCTTTCAATTAGTCATTTCTCTACCTACGAGCAAAAAAACCATCCCAATCACCTCTTCTAAAGCTTTGGCACAAGATCGTCAATACATTAGTTTGTTTACAGTGAATCAAAGACTACTTCACAAGAAAAGAGTGGTAAATTCCCCCTCTGCATTCTTACATTCCTGAACCATGAAATAATTGCCAAAAGATAATTATTTTACACATGTGAGTTTTTTTAGGCTGTAGAGGTCTCAGAAACTAACATAAGCCCATGTATGAAATATTCTACACTTGGCATTAAGGGATTTAGAGCTCTTGTACAGATATTTTCTCTATGCTGGAAATTTTCATGCTGCTGCTGGACGCAGTATGAATTCACTGTCTGTCCACAAGAGGGCGCCAAACTGATGGCTCAGTTACTTGTGGGCCGTCTGTAAGTGAACAAAAAATCTCCAGGGGTGAAAATATTTATTAAATCCAGCACGTTTGTATGAATATTTTAATGTTTGGGAGGGTTGTAAAACTTTTGAAATGTTTATTAAGACATTTGTGGCTCCACCTTTATGTCCATGTTTTTAATGTATTTATCTTTATATGTTTATTATGTTTTGTTATGTTATGCATTGTTTTCACTTTAGATGTTCAGTACTGCTCTATTAATGTGATAGTCATAACTGACTGTGTTGCATTTATTACTGTAAACACACAATCCTCTGGACACTAAACTGCCTTTGTTTGTTTGTCTTTATTATTTTAGCTGATGTGCGGCTCAAATTAAAAAATAGCTTCAGTTAAAGGGTTAGGCTTCCTTTTAATTTGAACTATTTTAACCCCCAAACATCAGCTCACAGGTCCACTCTAAGTGCTTCCACTTTGCTTGAATGTAGAACAAACTTTACTGCACTGAAGGAGCACTGTGAGTTGCCTATGATATCACCACCATGCCTTAAGTGCCATATAGTTCAGATGCTATTGTGAGAGCATTATTCAGGAACTATCATATATCAGGCTTTTCTCGCCATTCAGGTCATGTGAAATGCACTGAATGTTTGCTGGTTAAAGTCCAGAATATGGGAACAGGTTTAGTGCAAACGGACAAACTGGTGTTAATCATTTTTCTGTTTTGGCTGCAGGGATTGTTTGGAACAACTGGATTTTTCTTCTGGATTTTTCATTTGAATTGATCAAAAAAAATTTCCAAAATAATTCAAAGTCAAGTCAAAGTAAGCGAGTGAATCTGTGTCTGTCAGTCTGAAGTGATTTATTGTGCATGTGTGCGTTTCTTGGATATTCCCATTGCCACACAAACATGTTAGAAAATTGTTCTGCAGACTCTGTTGTGCTTTAAAGGTCCCTCTTATAATTACCCTCTGCAGAATTTAACTAAACCACAAGGGGGCAGCATTTTATCATTTTGGTGCTCCTGTTTAACTTTTTTTTTCATATATTTTAATCTACCCTCATTTCCTCAAGAAGCTTATTGCCTTCTGTCTGGGATTTTTGCTGAAAGATTACACTGATCCACTGCATCATCTAGTGGTAGATATTGGTACTGCACAACAGTGCAGCCCAGCCTTAACTTAAGTTGATGTGTAACACACAGATTCTTGGACTAAAAAACAGCCTCAGTCGTGGGCAAACAATGACAACCAGTAAAATTCTAAGATATTCCCACTGATCTGTGACCTGACTAATAAAGATATTTATTAGTCAGGTCACAGATCAGTGGGAAACAATCCCAGCTGCAATATGCATCACATAAAAGTTTAGGAATAAAACAGTCCAGTGTCCCAACATGTAAAAGGAATAAAAGACACAAAGGCCAGGGCCAACAGTGCCACAATCAGCTACACTACACACAGTGACTACTTCGACAGGAAGTAGCAGTCGTCCTCGCAGACCCACCTGGATGTATGAAGCATTCACCTCAGTCTCAGCTTGCAAACTGTGCCTTTAGGCTGCAGCATGTGGTAGGCCCTGGCCTGCAGCAAGAGACAGAAAATAGAACCACATATTCAACTGCATCTTAATTACACAATTCACAGGACAGCAGCAAACTCTCCACTAATGATGTTATGTCTTGTACTGAAGCCCAGAGGCCTGCGCTGAGCAAAAGGGGACGTGTCCAAATGAAGCCTGTGTCCCGTTTTCTGAAATCATGTGACTGCTTCATTATGTGGAGTTGCTGACAAAGACGTGGGAAATATAGGAAGTGTTCTGGGTGACCTGAGTCTGATCCGCTGTTATAGCAGCATAATCAGAATCACCTGGATCCTGTACACATTAGAACTTCAGTTTCTGCACCCCTGTTTCTTCAGTCTTCTGTGAGAGTGTTTTCCACGGCTGTGGACGTTATACCGAAAATGTATCGCCTTTTTTATTCATGAATAAAAATTAATAAAGGACCTCCACCTCCACCCAAGCACTTCCTGTAACTGTTTATCCACAAACACACCACACACTGTCTCTATACTATACTGTATACAGTGTTTTAAAGTGTATGTGTATTGATATATATATATTTTTAGATAGTGTTTGCTATTTAATTTCAGCCTTCTCCTGTACCTTAGCTGCTGTAATGCAAATGTCCCCATCATGGGATCATTAAAGTTTTATCTTATCTTATATTTTATTAATATACCACAATCAGCATAGATTTATTTCATCTTGCTTTACAATACCGCAAGTGGAGCTTTGGACAGAATTGCATAATTATGCTAAAAGATCCAGCAGCCACCAGAACAGCAGGAATGCTGTACGTCAAACGTCCAGCAGATGTCAGCACTCCTGAATGAGCTGTTAAACGGGGCCTCATCGTACCATCACTAGTGGAAGGTTCCAAATCTTTTTATAGTGAGGGGAGATTTGGAGCTCAATATGTGAGTAAGAATGCAGAGGGGGAATTTACCACTCTTTTTTTGTGAAGTAGTCTTTGATACACTGTAAACAAACTAATGTATTTAAAGCTTTGGAAGAGGTGATTGGGATGGTTTGTTTGCTCGTAAGTAGAAAAATCACTAATTGAAAGAGTTAATTGGTGAATTCTCATGTGGTTTATTCTGAGGGAGGGGCTTAGGTTTTATAAGCCTGGGTCAATGCTCCTGACAGTGAGAGAGGCCTAGTGTGTTTGTGAGGACCCAATAGCCATGGGCCTAGCCTTTGGTTTAGTTAATTTTTGAGTTATTTTGAACAGTTTTAGAGGGTCGATATAAGGACAACCCCTTCCTTTCCCCCTTTTTTTTTTTTTTTGTGGAACAGCTCTGGTCCAAACCACCTGGTGGAGCTCTGCGGCCTCCAGAAACTCTCCTTGCTCAGAGAGTTCTGTTCAAAGACTGGCGTACAGGTAACAGACACCCCAAATATGAATTTAGTATTAAATTGGCCTGTTTAAATGAGTCCGTCCAAGTGTAAGACATATTATGTACTTGAAGATGCAGAATTAGCTCCTGAAAATAAATTGAAGGGTAGGCCACCAGACTAGCTGCTCCAGATTGCTAGTGATTTTTAGCAATGTGAATTGATTTGAAAAATAAACATTTAATTTGTGTGATTATGATTGCAGGTCTGCTGAATCAGGCCCATAAGATGTGATGATCTTCACCCTGAGGCGGGTTATTGCCACAGCTTGCTGGCCAAGGTGGCTTTCCTCCAGGAGAAGACAGCTGAGGTAGGCTGAACACTCAGCAACCCTTCAGTGACTCTGTGAGCTAGAAACATTATAACATAGCTTTGAGGGGAAACTGAACCTTTTTTAGACATGCATGCAGTACTTGATTACTGTAATACTTAACTGATTACTTACTTTAATAGTTTAATGCTTTCTTTACTACTTTATTACTTTAACACTTAATACTTAAATACCTAATTCTTTAATGCTTTAATACTTTAATGCTTCAAGACTTTAATACTTTTTTTACTTTAATACTTCAATACTTTCATACTATATAAAATAAGTATTAAAAGTATGAATGTAATCGAGTATTTTTTTAAAGTAATCGAGCACTTTAGAAAGTAATCGAGTACTTTTGAAAGTAATCGAGTATTTTTGCAAGTAATCGAGTATTTTTACGAGTAATCGAGTATTTTTGCAAGTAATCGAGTATTTTTGCAAGTAATCGAGTATTTTTGAAAGTAATCGAGTATTTTTGAAAGTAATCGAGTATTTTTGCGAGTAATGGAGTATTTTTGCAAGTAATCGAGTATTTTTGCAAGTAATCGAGTATTTTTGCGAGTAATCGAGTATTTTTGGAAGTAATCGAGTATTTTTGGAAGTAATCGAGTATTTTTGAAAGTAATCGAGTATTTTTGAAAGTAATCGAGTATTTTTGCGAGTAATCGAGTATTTTTGAAAGTAATCGAGTATTTTTGCGAGTAATCGAGTATTTTTGCGAGTAATCGAGTATTTTTGCGAGTAATCGAGTATTTTTGCGAGTAATGGAGTATTTTTGCGAGTAATCGAGTATTTTTGCAAGTAATCGAGTATTTTTGGAAGTAATCGAGTATTTTTGAAAGTAATCGAGTATTTTTGCGAGTAATCGAGTATTTTTGAAAGTAATCGAGTATTTTTGCGAGTAATTGAGTATTTTTACGAGTAATTGAGTATTTTTACGAGTAATCGAGTATTTTTGCAAGTAATCGAGTATTTTTGCGAGTAATCGAGTATTTTTGCGAGTAATCGAGTATTTTTGAAAGTAATCGAGTATTTTTGCGAGTAATGGAGTATTTTGCAAGTAATCGAGTATTTTTGCAAGTAATCGAGTATTTTTGCGAGTAATGGAGTATTTTTGCGAGTAATCGAGTAATTTTACGAGTAATCGAGTATTTTTGCAAGTAATCGAGTATGTTTGCGAGTAATCGAGTATTTTTACGAGTAATCGAGTATTTTTGCGAGTAATCGAGTATTTTTGCAAGTAATCGAGTATTTTTGCAAGTAATCGAGTATTGTCTGAGGTAATCGAGTATTGTCTGAGGTAATCGAGTATTTTTGCGAGTAATCGAGTATTTTTGCGAGTAATCGAGTATTTTTGCAAGTAATCGAGTATTGTCTGAGGTAATCGAGTATTGTCTGAGGTAATCGAGTATTTTTGCAAGTAATCGAGTATTTTTGAAAGTAATCGAGTATTTTTGAAAGTAATCGAGTATTTTTGAATATTTTATTCCTTTATCACTTTATTACTTTAATACTTTAATGCTTTTTTAATAAATACTAAATACCTAATTCTTTAATGCTTTAATAATTAATACTTTAATGCTTTAATACTTAATACTTTAATGCTTCAAGACTTTAATACTTTTTTTACTTTAATACTTCAATACTTTCATACTATATAAAATAAGTATTAAAAGTATGAAAGTAATCGAGTACTTTAGAAAGTAATCGAGTACTTTAGAAAGTAATCGAGTACTTTTGAAAGTAATCGAGTACTTTTGAAAGTAATCGAGTATTTTTGCGAGTAATCGAGTATTTTTGCGAGTAATCGAGTATTTTTGAAAGTAATCGAGTATTTTTGCGAGTAATCGAGTATTTTTGAAAGTAATCGAGTATTTTTACGAGTAATCGAGTATTTTTGCGAGTAATCGAGTATTTTTGCGAGTAATCGAGTATTTTTGCAAGTAATCGAGTATTTTTGCAAGTAATCGAGTATTTTTGCGAGTAATCGAGTATTTTTGAAAGTAATCGAGTATTTTTGCGAGTAATTGAGTATTTTTGCAAGTAATCGAGTATTTTTGAAAGTAATCGAGTATTTTTGCGAGTAATCGAGTATTTTTGCGAGTAATCGAGTATTTTTGCGAGTAATCGAGTATTTTTGAGAGTAATCGAGTATTTTTGAAAGTAATCGAGTATTTTTGCAAGTAATCGAGTATTTTTGCAAGTAATCGAGTATTGTCTGAGGTAATCGAGTATTGTCTGAGGTAATCGAGTATTGTCTGAGGTAATCGAGTATTTTTGCGAGTAATCGAGTATTTTTGCGAGTAATCGAGTATTTTTGCGAGTAATCGAGTATTGTCTGAGGTAATCGAGTATTGTCTGAGGTAATCGAGTATTTTTGCAAGTAATCGAGTATTTTTGAAAGTAATCGAGTATTTTTGAATATTTTATTCCTTTATCACTTTATTACTTTAATACTTTAATGCTTTTTTAATACTTAATACTAAATACCTAATTCTTTAATGCTTTAATAATTAATACTTTAATGCTTTAATACTTAATACTTTAATGCTTCAAGACTTTAATACTTTTTTTACTTTAATACTTCAATACTTTCATACTATATAAAATAAGTATTAAAAGTATGAAAGTAATCGAGTACTTTAGAAAGTAATCGAGTACTTTAGAAAGTAATCGAGTACTTTTGAAAGTAATCGAGTACTTTTGAAAGTAATCGAGTATTTTTGCGAGTAATCGAGTATTTTTGCAAGTAATCGAGTATTTTTGAAAGTAATCGAGTATTTTTGAATATTTTATTCCTTTATCACTTTATTACTTTAATACTTTAATGCTTTTTTAATACTTAATACTAAATACCTAATTCTTTAATGCTTTAATACTTAATACTTTAATGCTTCAAGACTTTAATACTTTTTTTACTTTAATACTTCAATACTTTAATACTATATAAAATAAGTATTAAAAGTATGAATGTAATCGAGTACTTTAGAAAGTAATCGAGTACTTTAGAAAGTAATCGAGTACTTTAGAAAGTAATCGAGTATTTTTGCAAGTAATCGAGTATTGTCTGGGGTAATCGAGTATTTTTGCAAGTAATCGAGTATTTTTGCAAGTAATCGAGTATTTTTGAAAGTAATCGAGTATTTTTGAAGGTAATCGAGTATTTTTGAATATTTTATTCCTTTATCACTTTATTACTTTAATACTTTAATGCTTTTTTAATACTTAATTACTTTAACACTTTTACTTTGATACTGCTTACTTTAATACTTACTTTAATAGTTTGATGCTTTCTTTACTACTTACTTTAGCACTTTATTACCTTAATACTTTAATGCCTATTTTAATACTTGATTACTTTAACACTTTATTCCTTTAGCACTTTTTTAGTATAAGACTTTAATGCTTATTTTAACACTTGATTACTTGATTACTTTAACACTTTATTACTTTAACACTTTAATACGTAATGCTTATTGTAATAATTTCTTTACTGCTTACTTTATTCCTTTAATGCTTATTTTAATACTTGATTACTTTATCATTTTAATACTTTCCTGCTTACTTTAATACTTTCTTTACCATGTACTTTATTACTTCAACACTTTATTGCTTTTGCACTTTTTTAATATAAGACTTTAATGCTTATTTTAATACTTGATTACTTTATTAGTTGATTACTTTATTACTTTTTTACTATGTATTTTCTTTACTACTTTTATACTTATTACTTACTTTAATACTTTAAGCACGTTCAATAGTAATATTGAACGTAATATAATAGTAATATAATAGTAACATAGTTTAATCCAGGTGTAATTGTATATTCTTTTGGTTAAGTGGAATAAATGCACTGTTCACAATAATGAAAGGAACAAAGAAAAAAAAAGTAAAGCTTCAAGTCAAACATCTGGGTTATTGATCTGGTCAGTTCATTAGCAGAGGGGGTTGTTAGTCAGTTACAGCTGCTTTGGTGTTTAATGAAATTAACAGTAGGTGCACTAGAGGCTACAATGAGACAATCCTCAAAATGGGGATGGTTTTACAGGTGGATGCCACTGACATTTATTCCTTCCTCATCTTTTCTGTTTTTATTTGGTGTTTTTTTCCACTAGTTTTGCATTTGGCTAGGGTCAGTGTCACTTGTAGCATGAAGCAATACCTGGACCCTACAGAGGTTGCACAGGCAGTCCAACTCCTCCAAGATGGCACATCAATATGTCTCCCAGCACAGTCTCAAGAGCATGGAGGAGATTCTAGAGGACAGGAGAGCTCTAGGAGAGCTGGACAGGGCTATAGAAGGTCCTTAATCCATCAGCAGAATCGGTATCTGCTCCTTTGTGCAAGGAGGAACAGGATGAGCACTGCCAGAGCTACAAAATGACCTCCAGCAGGCCACTGGTATGAAAATCTCTGACCAAACAATCAAACAGACTTCATGAGGGTGGCCTGAGGGTCCGACATCCTCTAGTGTCTGTCCTCACTGCTGTGGAGGCTGATTGACATTTGCCATTGAATACGAGAATTGGCAGGTCTATCGCTGGTGCCCCATGCTTTTCACAGATGACAGCAGGTTCACCCTGAGCACACGTCTTTGGGGTGTTTTAAAAGTTTTAAAAACAATACTTGTATTTAAAATTCTTAGTTTGTCCAATTACTTTTGAGCCTCTGAAACGCCTTGAATTTAAGTCTGTGTTTCAATCACATCTTGATTGTTTGTACACCAGTACAGTGGTTTTTCAATTACAGTTCCTAACTTATCTGGTATAGACATTAAACTAAAATGGATAAACTCTGTAATAGGAACACTGTTTCTAAACCTGGCATTTCTGTACATTTCTTCTGGTGTGTGTGTTCTGCTGGATAGCTTTGTGCCATTTCTCTTGGAAAAAAACCACCAAAACAAAACAACAACAAAAAAAAAACCACCTCACAAATTAATCTAAGAAGAATCTGTTCAATTTTAGAAAGCTCAATATGTTTTTGAACATCTGAATAATAACCACCCAATGAAACCAAATGTGTTTTTGATTTTTAAATACATTAAACTTAGACACTAGTTTTTAGAGAATTTTAATTTTCATATTTGTGTACGTGAAACCAAACTGAGGTGTTTTTAAATCCTGTGGCATTGTATTTAGCCTATTTCAATATTTTTCTGATGTAGAAGCCCACTTATGATGTGATTGTGTTTTCACAGTGATAGGTTCCAGGAGAACAAGCAGAAACACCTGGAACCTAAAGGCTGCAGTGGCAAAAGAGCTGGGACTTAAACTTCCTAACGTTGCTTCCGTGACGGTGAATGAAGGAGGGAAAAGTTCAGCTCAAGAAACCTGTGGGAAGGAACCTGAAGGTGGAGGAAACGATGAGATGCAGTCGAGCTCAGGTGAACTAAATGGAAGGATGGACATCACTGCAAGCCCTTCGGCGCTTAGAAGTGAAGTGACGTGGGCAGATGTTTCAAAGTCAGTTGCAGCCAGCGGAACAGGAGGCAAAGCCACAGCTATAAATGGAGTAGGAGATGGCACCAGTGCCAATCGAAGAGCTGAAAAATGAACACAAAGCTAATGAAGAGTTGTAATCGAGTTTTCCAAAGTCACTGCTGTAAAATTAGAACCTCTTCCAGTATTTCCTGATGTAATTTGATCTAATGAACAAGGACAGAATGAGATTATAGAGAGTGGGAGGATGAAGATTTTACCTTAATACTGACTCTGTAAGAGGATTGAAACTTTTCTCTTTTTTTTCTTCTCAATAATCAACTTTTTACCATAGTATATTAAAGTGTCTTCAGTTACTCTTTTTGACACTTGCATGACTAAAGATGATACACAGATATTAAGGGGGAATTTACCACTCTTTTCTTGTGAAGTAGTCTTTGATACACTGTAAACAAACTAATGTATTTACGATCTTGTGCCAAAGCTTTAGAAGAGGTAATTGGGATGGTTTGTTTGCTCATAGGTAGAGAAATCACTAATTGAAAGAGTTAACTGTTGAATTCTCGTGTGGTTTATTCTGGGGGAGGGGCTTAGGTTTGGTAAGCCTGGGTCAATGCTCCTGACAGACGGTGGCATAACAGGCAGAGTGTGTTGGTGAGGGCCCAATAGTAGTGATGGCGAGCTGAAGCTTTGAAGCTTTCCATTCACTCAGCGAACCCATGGGTCGAAGCTTCTTGGTGCTTCATTTACTCTACTGCGCCATCAAGAGGACAGTAACTGTAAAACAGGTGATTATAATCACAAAGTGGCTTTAGTGTGTGAAGCCTTGAACAGAATAAATGAATGAATGAATTGTATGATGGCAATAAATAAATCCTGAAATAATTAATATGGTGTCTGTCTTTATGATGCAATGTTGGGGTAAAGAGGGAAAGTGGAAATAAACTGGGGAGAGGGTTGTGATGTGAATGTGATTGTGTTACTTGGTTTGTAACTGCTCATGACACAACGGACATTTTATTTATTCATTTTTATTTATTCATATTCATTCTTATTTAGAAATAAAAGCTACAGTAGCTACAAGCAACTACAGTGCTGGGCTTCAGGCAGGTTCTTTTGTTAGAGATGATCTCGTCTGCTTTAGAAAATATCCTTTATCTTTGCTTCCCAATAATCTAGGGGGTTCTCCAATCTGCCAACGTTTGGTTCAGCCAGGTTTGGACCTCCACCGTTGCCTCTGCAGTGACATTTTGGGTCCTCGTCTACAGGATTGTGGTGTCCAAACGATGCCACAGTTTGCTACCTAAGACAAACAGGCTGTAAGTGACAAGGTACATAACAAGTACATAAATGCAATGACATAATTAGAATGTATCCATTTACCTTGAGTCACAGGCTGAGAAGCTTCTGATATGTGCGGTTGTGATGATGAGGAAGAGGCGTAGTTACGTATGACAGCAGCACATTCAGAAATGAGCCTCTTCTCTGCATCTGCTGCTTTATTGGGGCTAAAGAAGCCTATCTTTTTAAACCTGGGATCAAGCAGTGTTGCCAGTGACATGACACTCATTGGTTGTAAAGCAGAGAGCTTCTCCCTTAACTGACTCCTCAGACTATCAGCCATTGCTGTGCTCTCTGGAGTCTGGACCATTCCCAGGTCTTCCTCCTCCAGTGCATGGTGCAGCATTGATAAAAGGGGAATGACCTTTGATCCTGAAACTCTCTTCTCCTCTGACAGCTCAACTGTGGCATCATTAAATGGGGACAGCACTTTTAAACAGTCTGCAATAATGTCATATTGTTCTGATGAAAGTGGGGTGATGTCAGGATGTAGGCCTGCCAAAGCTGCTCCTAGAGGTTCTCTGAGGTCATAAACATGTTGGAGCATGTTGTACGTGCTGTTCCAACATGTATCCGCTTCTTGGATTAGCTTCAGTGATGGCCGGCCCATTGGCTCCTGCACCTGTGTCAGCCTCTCCTATAAAATTAGCCAAGAAAAAGTGATTAATTCAAGTGTCACTGCAGCAGCGACATTTAATAAAATGGCACCATTTATACTAGGGATGCGCCGATCCAATATTCAGTATCGGTATCGGTCTGATCCTGACCTAAATTACTGGATCGGATATCGGAAAGAAATAAAAGATGCAATCTGATCCGATCCACCTAATGTGAGCGTTTCCCTCACATTAGCTGTATTACAGTTCGCCATTGTCTTCTTCTTCTTGTGGGTTTGCGGTTGACCAAACTAGCTTAGAGCTGTATTACCGCCACCTACTGGAATGGAGTGGGGATGAGGAGTTCGTAAAAGTCCGTCTGCACAAGCGCAAAGAGGCGGAGCCGGTGCCGGAGATAGTGAGCTCAGATGGAGTGGAAGGAAATATTTTTCTAAATTAAGCTTTTCCCCCTGTAACCACCATTAAACCTTTACTGGGAAACAGCTGGAGGTCCTTCATCAACCACCTGATCAGTAGGTGAAGAAAAGAGAACTTTGTAGCTGCTCCATCCACCCTGTTTGTGTCACACAGGGAAAAACTGCAGTATGGAAGTTAAATAATAAGTGTGTGTGCTGCTGCTTAAGCCTTTAGGTTTCTGCGTGTTCGTTTATCGAACAGGAATGACACAAAACAAACAGAATAAGGAGTCCAATTATTAAATTTAATAAAACCATTTCAAACAGTTCAGATATCTGGGCAGTGGCGGCTGGTGCTAAAAAAACTGAGGGGGGCGCACACAAACAAACAAATGAAAAACAAACAAAACAAATCTTAAAAAATAGCACTATATGAACATGAATTTTGCCCTCCTTTCCTTCTGCCCTGCAAATTTCTCAATTACATTCTTGTTAAAGTCAGTCATCTCTGTGACTAGTCTTTTCTCCATTGACAACATGGCCAATGCATTCAGCCTGTCCTGAGTCATTGAGTTTCTCAGAAAAGTCTTGATTCTTTTCAGAGTTGAAAAGCACCTTTCAGCTTCTGCTGTGGTCATGGGTGTGGTGATGAGGATCTTCAAGAGCGTGACAGTTTCTGAAAAGACTTCTTCTAGATTGTTTTCCATAAACAGCTGGAGTAGGCCCACAGCACCACAACAGGCTTTGAACTCTTCCTTGCTGTAGATGAGAGTAAGCTCTGTCTTCAGCTTACCTCGATTGAGCACTGGATAGGCTTTTAAGGTGTTGCTCAGTGCATCTTCAGGAAATGCTGTGTTGTATTGTTCAAATCTGTCCCCCTGCAGGAGTGTGGCACTAACAAGGTGGTTTGTGAAAGAAAAGCGCTCCCTGGTGTGTCCCAGTATGATATCACAGACCTTAAGAGAGAAGGACAAACATGAAGATTATGATTTTATAATCACATTTTTCATTCTAAATATGAAATGTTATTTTGTCCTTTCTATTAAGTCATAGAAAGAAGGAACACATTTTATTTATAAACTTACTGATTTTAATAACATTTGCTGCCATTTTTTAAGGCTGTGTTATGAAATGTGTTACAGCATTTTTGTGGGACAAGATTATACAAAATTCAGTAACCAAATGTTTTATTCCCCATTACCCATAAACTTCAGTACAACTTAAATAATAAAATATCTTGCTGACAAACATTACATCAACATACCTACACAGCATAGACACAACTAAAGGTATTTCTAACTACAACGCACATCTTCCTAATATATTAAATAACACTACTATAAACCAGTGTAACAGTGATTTTCCGACGCTTCTTCACTGGCTGACTACTACCTACACTGCTTTGTCCAACCATGGAGTGGAGAGAATTTCTGCCAAAGAGAAATACTTGCAATATTATAATAATGAAGAAGAAGAAGAAGAAAAAGAAAAATCAGCTATTTAAACAATTACCTGATCTTTTGAATGTCCTGCTGGAACTGTTGGATGCTCTCCTGGATACAGACTGAATCTATGACCTTCTTCTGGAGTTTGGCATAGAGAAGGTCCACATGAGGCATGATATGGTGGAAAAGTTGCAGAAAGAACTTAAAATCCTGATCCTCCAGTAGCATGGCAAATGCTCCAGCATCTCTGACGGTAATGGGGTCAAAGTCACCAGAGTCTTGTATGCTTTGGAAACAGCGGATGAGGTCCTCTCTGTGCTCAAACACGGTATTGATGGCACGGCTGTGAAAGTTCCATCTGACATTGCTGGATGCTGGTAGTCTGTGGGCCACAACTTTATCAAGAACGCTTGTGCGCTTGGATGATCTGGAAAAAAAGCTGGAAAATCCACTAAGGTTAGAAAAAAAAATTCTAACTTTGGTTATGTGAGAAGTGGCCTGTTGCATTATTAGATTGAGCTGATGAGCATAGCAGTGGATGTAGTGGGCATTTGGGTACACATCTTGTATCTTCTTCTGAACACCTGCAGTGGCACCTCGCATCACGCTGGCTCCATCATATGCCTGACAGATTAGCTTAGCCTTTTGATCCTCAGGAAGAATAGTTGCAAGACGTTCTTTTAGGGCTGTAGCAATGGAATCAGCTGTAGCCGACTGCAGAGGGATAAACTCAAAAAACCTTTCCTGCACAGTGTTTTTGGCATCGATATAGCGTAGTACAAGCACAAGCTGGCACTGCGTAGCAACATCCACAGTCTCGTCTGCCTGGATAGAAAGAAAATCACTGCTCTGTGCTTCTTTGATTATATGCTCCTTCAGAACAGAAAACATACAGTCCAGTAGCTCATTCTGCACAGTTTTCGAAGTTCCCTTAAACACAGTAGCATTCTCAAGGTGCTCTTTTAGTACTCCATCAAGAGAAGCAACAAAATCAACCAACCCACGAAAGATCCCGGGATTTTCAGAGCTCTTACTTTCGTCATGACCACACAAGGCCAGCTCAAAGGCTCCACAAAACTTAACACAGTCTATTATTCTAGAAAGGATGTGCCGATTTTTTGTCACCTCTTCATTGTGCCTTCTAACAGCAATCCTGTAGCCTTCATCTAGCTGTTGAGCAATGCTAAGTTTCCCCCAAAAACTTAGCTTCATTGCATTGTCTAGGTGGCTGCGGCTGTTTTCGTGCCGTTTGCATTTTTCTGAAAGATGTTTTAAGTCTCTTACCCCAGTTGTTGTCCACATTGCCTCCGTGCCAGAACTTTGAAATAGCAAACACGGAAAGCAGTAAAAGGCATTGCTTACATCACATCCAGCTAGCCAACTCCGCTTGTCATAAGAAGAGCTGGAAAAAGCCCGCGTGTAGGATCGTCCACGATCACTTGCCTGCTGCTGAATTTGTAAATTGGGACGATCCGGTCCAAGCTCCTTTATCCTGTTTTTTTCTTCAAGTGAACGCTTTGTAAAAGCATTTTTTTGTAAAGACAAAACAGAATTTTCTCTCATTTTGAAACTACTCCACTTTGCAAACGTAAACGTGAATGACCTAACGAACTGCAGCTGCGCTAATGAGTCGAATCGGGGATTGTCCAATCACACAATGTTTTAAAAAAAATTAGCCAGTACTGACACTCTACCAGTAATGACACAACAGAATGGGTGTGTCCGGGACGCAGAGCGCTGCGCCCTGTGGAAAACCTTAAATAACCAATCAAAAGTCAGCCTCAGATCACCTGCTTGCCAAAAGTTGATGCGCCTACATACACTCTCATTAGAACGGCGCCCTGCACATAGGATAGGAAGTGTGCACAATGTGAGCAATTAAATAGAATTATGTATTTACTATTTTAATAAATTCTAACATGTCTATTGGACACACAGTATGAATAAATACATTTCTAAGTATTTTGCAGTTCAGAAATCATTTATTATCTAAACAATTTAAAGGGGGCGGCGCCCAAGCGCCCCCTACTGGCCAGCCGCCACTGGACCAGAGAGTGTAGATGAAGAGGAGCAGACTCAGCAGGTGAGTTATGCAGGTGAGCGGTCGTCCTTTGGAGACTGCAAACAGGGAAACATTAGTGATGTTCCATCTGATACTAAAGCCTCGAGGTCTGTGTGGAGCAAAGGGGGCGTTTTCACATCAAGTCTGTGTGGAGGTCCGAATCGTTTTTCACAATTTCACGTTATAAAAGCCAAACGAGGCGCCGTTTCCTGAAATCACGTGACTGCTTCTTCACACCTGAACTCAAAGATTAAGAAGTGTGGCCCAATGTTTTTGTTTAGAGCAAGAACAAATCTAATGCTGAGTGAAGAGTTTCAGTGCTTTCAGCTTCCAGGTCATACAGATGTTTGACTGCAGCTGTTAATGCTTCCAAGGCTCTGTGCTGTTTGTGTGTATGTGTGTGTGTGTGTGTGTGTGGTCTGCATCAGTCCTGCTGACTCTTTCTATGGGAGCTAATCTTCATATACACAGTTTGGGAGAATCCATTGAAATTCAAACCCTCCTAAAAAGTCACACTCACAGGTTTCCATTAACATGGATCGGAGGCTCTGAGGCAGCAGAGCTATAAATGTCAGCTAGAACCTGACAACTACTTCAAAAGCTCTTTCATCAAATTGTGACATCATGATTTTCTGATGTTTCCAGGAAGGTTCTTGGTTCTGGAGTGACGGCACATTTACGCCTTTTTCTAACTGCTGTCCTGGAGAGCCAAACAACCATGGTGGCGAGCAGCACTGCATCCTAATGAATCACTGAGGTCAAAGAGCACATCTATATTTGCTGATTAAAGATATAAAAGAAGTGGAAAACATAGATGCCGATGTTTGATGTAGAGATAAAAAGTGCTGGGATGATGCTGAGTGTCGGTCCACTCGTCCATCCGTCTGTGTGATGGTGATCTGGTGATTCCTCAGCTGAGCCAGTGACAGGAAGAAGCTTCCAGCAGCTCATTGCTTCCATGTTAGTGTGTGAATCATCAGCCTCATATAGAACTTTATTTCTTCTACATCACTGGAACTCTTCTTAAGGAAGAACTGATTTTGATTTCTCTGTGAGTGCAGAGGTTACCATTAAACTATTAAAGTAAGTAATCAGTTAAGTATTACAGTAATCAAGTACTGTATGAATGTCTAAAAAAGGTTCAGTTTCCCCTCAAAGCTATGTTATAATGTTTCTAGCTCACAGAGTCACTGAAGGGTTGCTGAGTGCTCAGCCTACCTCAGCTGTCTTCTCCTGGAGCAAAGCCACCTTGGCCAGCAAGCTGTGGCAATAACCCGCCCCAGGGTGAAGATCATCACACACCCTACCATACAGGTAGACTGCTTCTTTTAGCTGCTCATGGGCCTGATCCAGCAGACCTGCAATCAGAATCACACAAATTAAATGTTTATTTTTCAAATCAATTCACACTGCTAAAAATCACTAGCAGTCTGGTGACCTACCCTTCTCAATAGAGGTCTGTGCAGCGTGATATGCTTTTGAGGCATTCACAGTTGGCATGTGAACATGCTTAACAGGGAGAATGTTGAGGATGTCATCTGGATCAACAGGAACTTTGCTTTGGTTGTCAAAGTAATAGTCTCTCAGTCTCAACTAGTGTGGACACAGGATTTAAAAAGTGCTTTTTCAAGAGCTAATTCTGCAACTTAAACTACATAATATGTCTTACACTTGGACGGACTCATTTAAACAGGCCAATTTAATACTAAATGCATATTTGGGGTGTCTGTTACCTGTACGCCAGTCTTTAAACAGAACTCTCTGAGCAAGGAGAGTTTCTGGAGGCCGCAGAGCTCCACCAGGTGGTTTGGACCAGAGCTGTTCCACAAAAAAAAAAAAAAAAAAAAAAAAGGGGCAAAGGAAGGGGTTGTCCTTATATCGACCCTCTATCACATAACAAACATGGTGAGAACCAACAAAAGCCATGTCCTCACCCCAGGCTGTCAGAGACGTTCTAGGTTTCAGCAGCATCCTGGCAGACCAGATTCCACAGCTCAGCCCCTGTGAGCGCTTTCAGATGCCCCAGACCCTCGGCCACGCCGTCTTGACTACTTCTTCGTCTCCTCTCCTACAGAAGTGGGGGACCAGTAGGCAGCTGGGTGAAGGCCTGAACCAGCTCTGGCCTCAATCTACAGAGGCCATGAGGGAAGCTCCAACCTTCTTGTATACATCCCTTCTTGTTCTCATCCTCTTCACAGCTTTTTTTACTCTCCTCTTCTCCAGTTTAATAAAGGACCTCATGTTTTTGGTTAAATGTGTTTGGTTACTGTAGTAATGCCACAGTGATGTCGGTGATGTCGGTGATGTCGGGGATGCTGCTGTAGGTGCAGCAGCCCAAGCAGCATCCCCTAGAAGTTGCTATATGACGCCATCACCTAATGTGCATAATTGATTATTTGCATGTAGTTGCAATCAAGGCTGTCGGGGGAAAGGAATATCATCTTTGGAGACTAAAAGGCCAGTGAAACACATAGAAAGTAGTGGACAGAGTTTTCTACTTGCATTTTTCAGATGCTCAGTACAAATGTTATCCATACCACATGCCTTATTGTCTTTCAGTGTCATGATTGCATTATGTATTTCTTGAGGGGAGACAATCACATTCTCATTACTATGTATGTCACCCGCCACATAAGCGTTACTTTTGACACAATTAAACAGCTCAGTGTAGTGTTCCTGCCGTAACTGAGTAATTTCTTTTACATCTCTGACACCATCAATAGTAGTTGGAAGTGATGTTTTGCAATTATTTATTTTCTTAATTTCTAGTCCTAGACATTATTTTTTAACTTTCTTGCAAGAGTCAGACCTCATAGTGTTTTTGTTTCTCTTTATAAATCTTAAAGCATATTTAAAATTTGCATTTGCCTGTTTTTTAATACTCAAACAAAGGGGCATGTCTATGTTTACCCAAATCAACCCATGCTTTAAGAGCCCTTCTGGACCCTCCATGAAGCTTTCCTACATAGTCATTCCAGCCTGGCTTGATACCATGTGAGCTGGTTTTATACAGAGGCTTACTTGAGGTAAGAAGGGGCGTCACAGCATTCTCATACATAGTGCATAACTCAGCGCTATGTTGAGGATTCTTACAGCTCATATCATGGCATGAGATGGCTTCTTTTGGTAAACCAGCTGACAAAAAGTAAAGAAAAAGAGACAAAAAGTAAAGAAAAAACACCCTAAATATGTTTAGAACTACTAGGGCTGGGGAATATGGACCAAAATAATATCTCAAAATTTTTTTATCTGAATGGCAATATAAGAAATATATCTTGATATTTTTTTCTTCCCAAAGGTATAAACAAAAAGGTACTTCTGAGTCAAAGCTACATGTCCCAAATGTCACACAGACACTTTTATTAACATTCAGCTGTAGATGTGCATGAGGGATTGCTGAAAAATAAACCACTGGCATATTTAAATAATAATGCTCCTCAAATAAATTAATGCTTTTTTCCTTCATAAGAAAAGACTAACAGCTGTGCTATTAAAATGTAAACAGAAAAGATACAGAGCAAAAACAGCTAAAGGCTGACTTATTCTTTAAAAAGACAGTCTGCAGTGAAGTAGACTTCACCAAAAGTGCTTCCTCCTGTGTAAGATAACAAAACATGTAAACAGACTGAATGAACAAACTTCCATCCTTCAGTCAGCAGGATTTCCGCTAGCTCAGTAAATCCATAGACATATACACTGACGTATCACAGAAACGGGGCCCACCCACTCAATGTGGCGTCGTATCCACTAGGCTAGTGACAATGCCCCCCCCCAAATTTTGACATACACCTACTGGAGGTAGAACTAAACCCAACCATGTTTTTCCTCATCTCTGATGTCTTCCCTATACGAAATGGATTCTTGGCCAAAAATATTTTACTGCCAAGATGGTTAAATTGATAGATATTGTTATATACCCAAAACTAAAAAAGAACTCAAGTACAGCCTGTCCATATGGGGTTAACCCCCAAAACTGATGTAGATTAATAACATAAGGCCTGAGAGCTTTCAGAATAGACATGTATGTAGTCAGGACTTTGCTTTACCCACTAGAAAAAACTGGATGGAAATATCTTAAAGTATGGTAGATAGAGACCTTGGAACACATACCTAAAATAGGCAAACATGGAAAAAATATATCTATGCAAAATGTTTTTATTTACTTTGTAATTGCTTTGCCAGGGTTTGTCATAGAAACATATATGATGGCTTGTTGGAAAGATGAGGTTGTGCTGAATCCATCAATACATATGTAAATATGGCCTGCATAATCAGGGTGTTAGGTCACTTAATGTATGAAGTGCCCCAACTGAAAAGTATTGACAAAATTGAGTCTTCAGTCCCAAGTTTTATTATGTCGCATGTATTGTCATATAACACAGTAGGCTTGTTGAATTAATGTGCTTATTTTCTAAATCCAGCAATACCAAATATGTAAATATACTATGCATAGTCATTTAAAAATATGTGATCTGTCCCAAATGAAAGAATATACTGCATTTCATTGCAATATAGTAGACTGTACTAGTAAAATCAGCAGAGGTAAGAGAGTAGGACAGAAAACCACAAGAGATTATAACAGTTTGGCCTTGATGGGCCTTTTTAATAAAACTATAACTTAACTACACACAGTATAAATCAGGAGCAGAACTCCATGCATGTCAAGCCCAGTGCATTTGCTGATCTCACTGCAATTGCCGTCCTTACAGTAAGGACAGGGATTTTCACGGGGTCTCTGCTTTAACAGGCTATTAATTCAGACGGTATAGGTTGTTGGTTAGACTGTAATTGAGCTAGAACATTATCGATAGCATCAAAAACATCAAATGTATCATGACTGGGTGTCTGATTTTGAGGGGGTTCAATAGGGTTATCTCATGTATTATCAACACGGGGAGAGTTGGGGGTCCAATAGTTGTAGCCAGTTGAAAGAGTTCACAGCATCAATAACAGGAGTCAAAGAGATGATTTCAGGATTGGATTGACTGGCGTTCTCTCTATTTTCACCCTCTAACAAGGCTAAAGCTGCATTTAAATCTCTAAAATAATCATTACTAGACATTTTATTGTTCAATAAAATCCAGTTTAAAAAAAACAAAAAACTTATTTTATTAAGGTCAATAACTCTGACACAACTGTAAATGTTTTATTAAGGTTAATAATTCTAACACAGGTGTAAATGTTTTACAAAAGAACCCTAGTGTATAGGCCCCTGCACCTCCTCTCATTTCTCCACGTCCTTCTGCGTATTGGTATGCGAGCTCCAATAACACCTTTACCTCCTGAAAGACAGATTTTTTTAAATTAATAAAACAAACATAGTAAACATACTCACCTATTTTTAATAACTTATGTGACAAAATTTGGGGCAGGGTTGTCACTTCTGTCAACTGTGAGATGTTTTCCTATTGAGGTTGCACCACGGAGATTCTATCTTTGGCTTTCCACTAGCTTGCTGCCCTTAGAAGCTGAGCCCAGTCCTGTTACTGAGGGGACAAAGGTCTTTGAAAGTGAAGATAGAGGTCTAACTCAAATATGTCTGAAATGGTTTAAAAAGTTTCTTATTTTTAAAGCATTTTGTTTTTTTTGTCTGAAAAACAAAAATACCAAAAAAAAAAAAAAAAAAACCCTCAAAAAACCCCAAAACATACCAATATCCGCCTCCCCAATCAATCCAGCATCTGAAGAAAAAAAAAAAGTTCTATGACCCTCTTATTCATCAAGACATGCCGTGAAAAAAAAACAAAAAAAAAACTTACTGACATCTGTATCTGAAATGGAGCCCATGAGCGTGTGATCTAACACAAAAGTTAAAAAAAAAAATGTAGAAAGTATTTTTTAAATGACCTACAACCTAAAAACAGAGTTTGATATACCTGTATAAACCATGTCTTTACAAAAATCCTAGCGACCGTCCAAGAGTCACATTTAGAGGAACAAACTAACAACATATTTACACTGAGGCTCTTTATAGGTTTGTGTGTTTGACAGTTAGCTTTTACACCCAAATGGCAGATTTTATCATTCTTCTTTCTAAGGCAGGTCTGTGATCTATAATAACCTATATATATATATATATATATATATATATATATATATATATATATATATATATATATTTTTTTTTTTTTTTTTTTTTTTTGAGTTATGAGGCTGGAACTATACATACAAAGGGGAAATAAGCGTAACTTACCTTAACTAAAGTTGCCAATCACTTGTTTTACACGGTTGCCAGAACAAACAGACTCAAGAACAGGTTCTTCGTCAGAGCAATCACCACCCTGAACTCTCACACTCACCCACCGTAACTGTGCAACACCCACATCTCTGTGCAATATTAGATTATTCATACTGAACAATATCTAACATTCCTATATTGTGTAATATCCAGTATTCATTCACTAGTGCAATATTCATTCGCCAAGTGCAATATTCATCATCTTCATTATTATTATATGTATACACTTATTTACTTTTCTTACAATGTACAGATGCACCAATGTATGTATATATTTTTTATACATTCTATTTTTTGTATATTTTATACATTCTTTCTTTTCTGTATATTTCTTGATTATACTAGGTTATAATATTTTTATTTTTATTTTAGAGAGTTTGATTTTCTGTTGTATGGCACTGAACAGGAGTGGCCCTCCCATCTCATTGTACATCCTGTATAATGACAATAAAGGCATTCTATTCTATTCTATTCTATTCTATTTAGTAGGTTCAGTTGTTTTTTTCATAAACGAGACAGGCTCTGATGTGCTCACGGTAAAAGTCTGGACCATTTACGAAACTGATTGATCGGAAGAGGGGTGGGGTGGGGGTGGGGTACTTATCTTACAAAAACAGATGCGTACAACAAGCTAAAGAGGTTCGGTGACCGTTATTTTTCTGTATCTTACCTAAAGCAAACAGAGGTGTTACTGTCAAAAGAGAGGCCCTGAATAGGGGGGCATAGGTGGGGCCCCACTGAAGTCTAAATTATTGGTTTTCTTTTTTCAATACCGTAATACACTGTAATACAGAGAGGTGGATAACATCTCAAAGCGGCTCAACATAGGAGGGAGGAGGGAGGAGGGAGGGGGAGGTTTTTTAGTGGAACTAGAAAAACAGAAAACTTTTTTAAAAAACAGATGATTTCACTAATTTACTTTTATTTTACTTTTTAAAAATTTAATTTTTAGTTTAGTTTTATTTACTTTGTAATTTTATTTTTAAATTTAAAATTTTATTTTTTAATTTTCTATTTAATTTTTTAATTTTCAATTTTATTTTTTAATTTTCAATTTTATGGAAAAGGGGTGTGGGGTTCTTATCTTACAAAAACAGATGTGTCCAGCAAGCTAAAGAGGTTCGGTGACCGTTATTTTTCTGTATCTTACCTAAAGCAAACAGAGGTGTTACCGTGAAAAGAGAGGCCCTGAATAGGGGGCATAGGTGTGGCCCCCACTGAAGTCTAAATTATTGGTTTTCTTTTTTCAATACCGTAATACACTGTAATACAGAGAGGTGGATAAGATCTCAAAGAGGCTCAACATAGGGGGGAGGAGGGAGGAGGGAGGGGAGATTTTTAGTGTCTATTTTCTGTTACAGGTCAGTGGAACTAGAAAACAGAAACTTTTTAAAAAAAAAAACAGATGATTTCACTAATTTACTTTTATTTTACTTTTTAAAAATTTAATTTTTAGTTTACTTTTTAAATTTTATTTTTTAATTTACAATTTTATTTTTAAATTTACAATTTTATTTTTTTCAATTTACAATTTCATTTGCTTTCATTTTTTTTCATTTACTTTTATTTTTTCAATTGTATTTTTTACATTTTAGTTTTTACATTTTATTTTTAATTTACAATTTCATTTTTTAATTTTCAATTTTATTTTTTAATTTTCAGTTTTATTTTTTTATTTTCAAATTTTATTTTTTAATTTTCAATTTTATTTGCTTTCATTTTTTTTGTTTTTCATTTACTTTTTAGTTTTTGTCATTTACTTTTATTTTTTTTTGCTTATATATTTTCATTTGCTTTTCTTCTTTTTCTTTATTTTATTTGCTTTTATTTTCAATTATATTTTTTAATTTACAATTTCATTTTTTAATTTTTCTTTTTCCTCAGAAGAATTAAACACAAAACCCTAACTGAGGAGGAGGAGGAGGAGCAGGAGGAGGAGCAGGGGGAGGAGCAGGAGGAGGAGCAGGAGAGAGAGAGGCGGGGGCAGAGAGGAAGGGAGGAGGGGGCGAAAGTTCAGGCTTGCCGACCTTTCTGTCTGACTTATTTTATGATCACTTTCGTGGTGGCACACAGAGGTCTCAGTAGGCTCACTAACGGTGTCCTGGTGCTATCTTCTTTGCAAAAATCGGGTAAAACGAATCTTGATTTCATTACTTTTTTTAGACGGAATTAAACATATACAAATAAAATTAAGTAAAGATTTCCAATGTGGTCCACAGCAAAATGTTTCAGTCATAGCTGAATGAAAAATGAAAAGAAAAAAAAACAAACTATACATGCTGTAATGTCTCACACAAATGAAATGACAAGTCCTGTGCCTTTTTATTTATTTATGTTTACAAAATAAAAAGAAAATACCCAATTAAAATAAAAATATAAATATATATATATATATATAAATATATATATATATATTTATGTATACTTTCACCCACCTCCCCTATAGTGACACATAAGCACCAACCCTGACATTCATTTCCATATACCCCTTACATAATATTATCAATTTTTATAATCTACATTCAATTAAAAATATGACGTCATCTATATGAAAATTGCTTATCTTATCTATGCTATAGATCTTTATCTATTACTGATAAGATCTTGACATGCATTTGACAGAAGGTGGTACCTTATACCTCCTGACACAAACAGTTCACTGGCACTGCTCCATCTGGGCTTCTTTAATAAAAGTCTTAATGCATCATTATAAGCCACCTTCAGTCTCTGAAGGCTGGCTTTTTTATAAGTGCGCCATAAGTGTGCCGTATACAGTGAGGCACAGTATGATCTAAACATGTTCAGTTTAACTTCATCAGAGCAATATCCAAATTTCCGAAATAAAACATTAGCTTGAGCATATAACATTCGAACCTGGCAGTAAATGTCCTCATCATCTGATAAACGGTCTGTCAGCACATGACCAAGATATTTTACTTCATTTGAAATGTTCAACAAAATCCCAGACAACTTAAAAACAGGGAAAACCCTATATTTGTCTTCTTTAGTGCGACATATCATAATTACACTTTTTGATGGATTGAATTTAATATCATGTAGTTCACTGTATGTCAAACACACATTAAGCAGCTTCTGAAGACCAGCTGAACTTGGATTAAAAACTACTACATCGTCAGCATACATCAAGTGGTTTACAACTTTACCTCCAACTATACAGCCAGTTCTACACAGATTTAACTGCTTAGAATCTGCCAAATAAATAAATGTAAATGCACAAAAGTGTAAATCAGGTACCTTTACTTTATCACATACTTTCATAAACAGGTTTTTAGTTCTGTATGTTTTGCTTTTTTAGCAGATCAGCAGCTCAACATTTAGCACTTTGTATTCACACGCACTATTTTCTTTTTTTTTCTCTAATGTTTCTTTTTTAAGGTTTCACTAAAACTTAGTCTCTCATAGAAACTTTTTCTTGAAATTTAACAACAATCTTCTGTGAAAGTAATGACCTCTAATAACTATATTTAACATAATTTGCATAGAATATCTCAATTTGGGATGATCAAGGTATCTCTGCTAACTAGAATTTTAAATTGGGCCTCTCTACTATGTCTTTCATTATGGTGCCTTTTGGAGCATCTTAATGGAATCATCTGTCATGATGTGGCTTGCTCTGTGATACAGATCATCTGTCCATCCCTCTGGCCCCCACAAATTGCACTACAATAAAAGAGATGAAACTCAAGCGTCAATAAATAAAAAGCTTCATTATTATCATTTCTAGTCCAAAAGACTTTTTTTGTTTGTTTGTTTTTTGGTAACACCCTTATTTGCTTATTGTCACTTGGACACATATATCTTGCTCACTTGCACTCTGAATTTAAGGGTCTGACACAAAAACAACTAATTTGCCATTTAATATGTCAGTTGAATGAGAATGCTCCTGTATCACCTGTACTGTAGCATGTTGGATGGGTGGTATGTAAACCATAAGTTTAAAAAATTGTTTTACTTTCACTTTATAACCATGCAAGCCTTACCTTTACATACAACTGATGTGTATAGCTCAGTAGTGCATCTATATTGTGTGCTTTGGTAATTATTGAGTGATACAAATTTTAATTTGTATCACTCAATAATATTGGTTGTCTCTTAAGCGCACTTTCTGGCCAGCAGTTCAACTGACCCATCCTGCAGTTCTTTAACCTTATTGATACTTTGTTCACTCTTCCAACTTCCTACCAGGTATCCCATCACTCAACACCCTTTCTCCTCAGAAAGTTCACCAGAACTGAAAACAATTTGAACTAGAATTTGTGGTGCTGCTGGGAAATCTGCAGAAAGAGTCACAAATTCTACAGGAGGAGGTACCTTTCTTTCTTTTTTATGTTATAGTTTTGTTATGGCTGCCTTGTTTGTAGTTTTGGTTCAAACAGTTGAACTTTCTGGTTTTGTTGCCTCTGTGTGCCTCTGCTCATGGAGGTACTGTCCAATACTGGCCGAGCAAGTTGGTTGAGTGGCTAATATGCAAACTCTGCAAGCATCTCGTATTTATATAACATTTATTTCACTTTTCAATAGTGGAAGACCTGCATTTAGAACTACAAAATGTATACAGCATGGTAATTATTTGAATTAGTCATTCAATAATAGCAATAGTTACAGTGAGTAACAGTACTTAACACATCTATGAAGACTTTTTAAGACATGTATTTTAAGAAATACATGTACATATCACATAAATGCCTTGAAATCACATGACCCAAACAAAACTGAAAGTATATTTGTAGTCGCACAGCAGAGAGACACCTACTTTACAGCACAACCACACAGTCAGGTATGCTAACATCGTGTTACCAATTCGCTACAGTAGAAAATCGATGATTAAATGCAATTTGGCAGATAGTTCAAAATCTTATCTATCTATATTGACAGATAGACAAAATGTTTTGGACTCGATCTGATGGAGTCATCTCTACCACCTGGTTTGGATGTGTCTGCTAAAAGATCTTCATTTCTAGAAGAATTTACAGAATTTATTGTCTTTTCAGATTGATTTATTCACAGATAGTTGGAACAAAAACATGTGGGGTTTTAAAAAACAATGCCAGGGTAAGTAGGTTTTGCTTTTATATAACAAATTTGTAGTTTAAGAATTTCTGATTGTTTGCTTGTAGCTCTGTTTTAATATGTCCGTTTAATTTCTTCTTTTTTTATACATTTGTTTTAATGCTTCTGAAGGTCTTTGAGCCTTTACATATAATACAACTTTCCTGACTTACCAAATAGCTTTTAGGGTGTGCACACAAACAAGTCAGCACCTGTCCTGCTAACGGTTGCCAGTTGATGATGCCAGTAATGAAATGACAGTGGCTGGGCAGAAACACAGATATAGCTTTACATGTATAAAAGCACGAAAGTGGAAAATGACTGACAAAATCAGGATCTTGTGACTGTCATTCAAATTTTTCACATTGCATGGTGATGATGCCTGGCAGTTTCAGTGGCATTGTTGTTCCGGTTATACAAAGAGAAAAATTTAAATATACCCAGGCAAGTCCTGAAAGTGGAGACTAGTGTGTACCGCCCTGTGTTACTGCAGTAAAGTGAGTCGTCAATTCTGAGCCTCAGTCAAACCAGCCTCACTCAGACGCAGCTTAAATTTTTTGCACTTCTACCCAAAATTTTATGGTAGTGCTCCTCCTCTGTTGCTGATTGCTGTTTAATGGACCAAAAACCAACTTGTGATGATTTCATTTATATGTCATAGTTAAGTAAAGCACTATGTTTTGTGTGTGTGTGTGTGTGTGTGTGTGCGTGTGTGAGTGTGTGTGGGGGGTATTTTGACGAAATTAAGAGAAATGAAACTCCTGGAGCTTACTCCAGCTGTCATAGGGCGAGAAGCAGGGTACACCCTGTACAGGTCACCAGAGAGACAGCCATTCACAGCTATGGGCAATTTAGAATCACCAATTAACCTAACGCCACTAACTGCATGTCTTTGGACTGTGGGAGGAAACTGGAGTTATCCCCACACAAACACAGGGTGAACATGCAGACTCCACACAGAAAGGCCCGGGCCAAGGTGGATTCAAACCCAGACCTTCTTGCTGTGTGGCAGCAGTGCTAACCACCACGCCACTGTGGTGCCAGGAAAAATAAAACTCCCGTAGAATTTTTTTCAATAAAGATGTTCCTTTATTCAAGGCTGATTTTTATGATTTTTTTAATATGATGCTATCATATTGCATTAAGTTTGCTGAGCTTGAACATATTTAATTTCTGTGGAATCCTGCAGTGGTTTTGCAGTTATGTAAAGTTTACGAAGCAGAAGATGAATGCACTGAGAATTTCATGCCATCTATAAAGTATAATTGTTTTTTTTTTTTAAATATCAAATCATCACATTGGATTGACTTTATTCAGTTGGATCAGGATTTTCATTTACAATTACAAATGTAGTGTCCAACAAATCATGCTTGATTTTGTTTATGTCATGGTCCGGGGTCCGTTAGACCCTGTGTGTTTTTGGTTTGGTTTTAATTTGTCTGTTCTGGGGTTTTTCTTTTGTTGTGGGGTTTGATTGTTTGATTGTCTAGTTCCTTGTGTTCAGTGTCGGGTCTGCATCTCTGTTCCCTTCTGTCACTTCCTGTTTTATTTTGACAGTCTCGTGTTCCCTGCGCTTTGTGTTTAGTTTTGCTTCCCCTTTGTCATTAGGTACATTTGGTTCACCTGTCGTCCCCTGTTGTGTTCACTTGCCCTAATCCCCTTGTGTGTATTTAAGCTCTTAGTTTTCCTCGGTTTGTTGTTGTGTTGTCATCTTTCTTACCTTCAGTGGTTCCCCTACCTGTGTGTTTTCTAGTTTGGTTTTGTTTCTCCCGGGCTTCATGTTCATTATTGCGCTGGTGGAGATTTTGGGTGTTTGTGTTAATTAAGTCTCCTGTGAATAAAGCAGTTTTTAGTTTATTCTGTCTCCCACGTCCTACGTTTGGGTCCACCCCTTCCTCCACACAGCCCCTGACCGTGACAGTTTAGTGTAAAAAAAATTGCAACCATACAGCAGGAATGTGAGCAGGTCACGCTGAAGATTTGAATGAATTTCTGATCAAAGTGAATTTTTTTTTTTTTTTTTTTTTTTTAGAGCTTTATTTGTCACATACATATACATGCAGTGAAATTCATTCTCTGCATTTAACCCATCACACACATGGAGTATGTAGTACACACAGCACAGGATGGAGCAGGGGGCAGCCAAAGGGTGCCCAGGGAGCAACCTGGGGGGGTGGGCTTGCTCAGGTACCCACAGTGATGCCAGCCTGAGGATTTGAACCAGGGTCCTCTCAGTGATGAACCCTCTTCTTCTCCCCTAGGCCACCACTCCATTATTATGAATGAATTATGAATGAAGAGGAATTACCAGCAAAAATAGAAAAAAGGAACACATCTTAATTTAAAAAAAAAAATGCTATTGGAGCTTCATTTCTCTTAATTTCATCAAAGTAACACACACACACACACACACAAAGTACCTATGAGTCAGGGAGTGAATATAGGTTGAAATTACTTTCTTCCTTGACAAACTCCTTTTGAAACTGAAACAGTCAGATTTCAACCTCTGCTGTAGGACAAACTGATTCCATCATTTTTGTCAAATTTCTGAATTTTGATTTTGTACAAATCAAAATTTTTCATGGCTCACATGACTGTCGAATGTACACAGTTCTTGGTAAGAGAAACAGGACGGGCTGGATAAACTGCATGCACAGCTGCTCAAGCACCTAAGCACACACCACCATCACATTCATGCAAACACGTGCACAGAAATTACAGAAATTCGTTAAACATGACAAACGTCAGGAAACAGCTGGACAAGGCTTTGAAATCACGTATTTCATGACTCATGAGTACAAAACCTGTAGGCTAGACACAGATACTCTTTGTATGAAAAGGCAAATGTTTTCAGTGGGTGTGACAAAAGGCTAATATTTTAATATAAATAATACTGAACTACTGAAAACTGCTGTTAACATGCTGCTACCTTGTCTTATTTCAATTGCAGGTTCTTCTCCTCCTCCCTCTCCTCCTCCACCTTCACCTTGTAAGATATTTATTAGAATATGAAACAAAATTGTTCAACCTCAAAGATAAAACAAACACATAATGATATATAATTAATTTAAAACTTTACCCTTCCAGTGTGATTCATACAATTAACATGTTCACGTTACAGTTTTAGAGAAGCCACTGAGGAAGATACAATGGGAGTGAGTATTAAGAGTGTGCTTCCTTAAAGAGGTGTACTAGAATTGGCAAAGGCTAACCCATTAATCTCACTAACTCTATGTTAATCTTAGAGTCACAGTGTTCAGTGTCATGAAGTTCAGTCTCTTTTTACCTGGTTTGATTATTGTCTTAATGCATGCTTAATGTTCAGAACTTCGTATATTTGTCACAGAAAATCCAGTGAGTCAACTTTGTTGTGGATAATGTGATTTCCACATGCTTCTCATTAGGCTGTGGAACAATGTTTGGAGCAACAATGCAGCTTATAATGTGTAAATGTATCAGTAGAAAGAGTCACACCTCTAATGTGCAGCTGTCATATTAGAAATACAGATAATATTAATTTATGAATTCCAAAGATTAATTGTTTTCTGCTGCCATTTCTTTCATGCCTCTGGCTGTCATACGTCTTAAAATCTTTATAGATCGTTATCACCTTTCCTCACCTTTCCTCAGTCTAAAAGGGTTAGATGTCAAATGTCCTCTTTTATGTAACCTACACACTGAGGCAGAAAGCTTAAGTTATCCATAATAACTAAATTAATCATGATACTAATTTCTGTGACTGTGTTTTTAGATGTTATCAAACCAGCCAACATAAACCCAACTATGTTAACCTTGCTTCTTATTACACCCCTCAAGTGTTTTGTTTGTTGTGTTAGTTTGTGTTTACACTGTGGTGTAATGTTAAGCTGTAATTGCACACTAAAACCTATTGTAATCTGCTTATTAATGAACAGTCAGAAAGAGAGAGACCTGCAGCTTGTGAGAGAGTATAAGCCTCACAAAGATGTCCAGCATCTCAGAATTATGCTTCATGGACCACCAAATGCTGGAAAGTCCAGCTTCATCAACTCTGTCGACAGTGTTTTAAGAGGCAAAATCGCAGCTCGCGCTCTGACAGCGAACAACTCTGGTCACAGTTTCACCACTGCAGTATGTATTACCTGAAGATGCAGCCATTCTTATTACAGTGACTGTTAGCATCAAAATAACTACACTGAACTACACTGAAAAAAAGGAAACAATAATGGGTACAATTTGTCTGTAAATTATTCAAACTTTGGTTGTTGTTGGTATATGGCACTAATATAACACTACACTTTTTATTTACAGTACAGAACATATAAAATTCAGAAAGGAAATCCAGGATCTTTTTACCCTTTTGTCTTCACTGACACCATGGGTGTTGAGAAAGGCACTAACAGAGGAATTCATATGGACGACATCAAACTTGCCCTTAGTGGATGTGTAAAAGATGGTTACAGGGTATGACAACTGCATTCTTACTCCTCAACAGATGCTTGTACACAGTGCTGTGATACAGAAACTGCATCATTCAAAGAGGTTTCACTGAGTTTGCTTTTTTTTCTAGTTCAATCCCACATCTCCATTGCCTGAAACCGATCCTAACTACAACAGTTCCCCCACTATAAATGACAAAACCCACGTTTTGGTTTTTGTTATTCCCGCCATCACAGTCAGCATAATCGATGATGAAACTGTGAGGAAGATGAAGGATGTCAGATTAGCAGCTCGTGACAAAGGTGAGAGCAGATGTTGGTCAAAGAGCCCTTTTTTATGTCACAATTTTAAATTTAATAAAAAGCCTCACTTGACCCAGCTGTCTTAGCTAATTATAGGCCAATCTCCAACCTTCCTTTTCTCTCAAAGATTCTTGAAAGAGTAGTTGTAAAACAGCTAACTGATCATCTGCAGAGGAACGGTTTATTTGAAGAGTTTCAGTCAGGTTTCAGAATTCATCACAGTACAGAAACAGCATCAGTGAAGGTTACAAATGATCTTCTTAGAGCCTCTGACAGTGGACTCATCTGTGTGCTTGTCCTGTTGGACCTCAGTGCAGCTTTTGATACTGTTGACCACAACATTTTATTACAGAGATTAGAGCATACTATAGGTATTAAAGGTACTGCACTGCAGTGGTTTGAATCATATTTATCTAATAGACTCCAATTTGTTCATGTAAATGGGGAGTCTTCTTCACACTAAGGTTAATTATGGAGTTCCCCAGGGTTCTGTACTAGAACCCATTCTATTTACATTATACATGCTTCCCTTAGGCAGTATTATTAGAAAGCATTGCATCAGTTTTCATTGTTATGCAGAGGATACTCAGCTTTACCTATCAATGAAGCCAGATGACACATCAATTAGTTAAACTGCAGGAATGTCTTAAAGACATTAAGGCCTGGATGACCTCTAATTTCCTGCTTCTAAATTCAGATAAAACTCCAATTCTTGTACTCTGCCCCACAAATCTTAGAAACATGGTGTCTAACCAGACACTTACTCTGGATGGCATTACTTTGGCCTCCAGTAACACTGTGAGAAATCTTGGAGTCATTTTTGACCAGGATATGTCCTTCAATGTACATATTAAACAAATATATTGGGCCGCTTTTTTGCATTTGCGCAATATTTCTAAAATTAGAAACATCCTTTCTCAGAGTGATGCTGAAAAGCTAATTTATGCATTTATTACTTTTAGGCTGGACTATTGTAATTCGTTATTATCAGGCTGTCCTAAAAGCTCCCTGAAAAGCCTTCAGCTGATCCAAAATGCTGCAGCTAGAGTACTGACAGGGACTAGAAAGAGAGAGCAGATTTCTCCCATATTGGCTTCTCTTCATTGGCTCCCTGTTAAATCTAGAATAAAATTTAAAATCCTTCTCCTCACATACAAGGTCTTGAATAATCAGGCCTCATCTTATCTCAAAGACCTCATAGTCCCATATCACCCCCAACAGAGCACCTTGCTCTCAGACTGCTGGCTTACTTGTGGTTCCTAGGATACTTAAGAGTAGAATGGGAGGCAAAGCCTTCAGCTTTCAGGGCCCTCCTCTGTGGAACCAGCTCCCAGCTTGGATTCGGGAGACAGACACCCTCTCTAGTTTTAAGATTAGGTTAAAACTTTCCTTTATGATAAAGCTTATAGTTAGGGCTGGATCAGGTGGCCCTGAACCATCCCTTAGTTATGCTGCTATAGGCCTAGGCTGCTGGGGGGGTTCCCACAATAGACTGTTTCTTTTCATTCACCTTATTTACTTTGTTTATACTCCACTCTGCATTTAATCATTAATTGTTATTAATCTCTGGCTCTCTTCCACAGCATGTCTTTCTCTCCCCTCAGCCCAACCGGTCACAGCAGATGACTGTCCCTCCCTGAGCCTGGTTCTGCTGGAGGTTTCTTCCTGTTAAAAGGGAGTTTTTCCTTCCCACTGTCGCCAAGTGCTGCTCATAGGGGGTCGTTTTGACTGTTGGGTTTTCTCTGTATTATTGTAGGGTCTTTACCCACAATACAAAGCGCCTTGAGGCGACAGTTTGTTGTAATTTGGCGCTATATAAATAAAATTGAATTGAACTGAATTGAATTGAATTGAATTGAATTAAACTGAATTGAATTTCAAATATTAGAAAAACACAAGGTAAAATGATTGCATTGGTTTCTATATTGGCAGGGATCCCACATATAGCTCTGATCACTAAAATCGATGAAGCCTGTCCTGAAGGCAAAGAAGACATAAAGAACGCCTACAAGAGCAAGTTCTTGAATGAGCAGGTATGTTCCAAGAAGTAACTTGTGGCTTATTGAACTTGTAGATAGTTTGAGCATTAATGTAACATCTGTAATTTAGCTGCACATTTCACTACATTTGTACACAAACCTCAGCTGGAATCAGTAAAAATAATTCAATAAGTAATTTATAATTGTATGTGTAGCTTATGGGGGTGAAAATTGTAGTTTCATGATGTGGTTGAAGAAATCCTTCGCCGACAGTCTTAATGTATAACATAGAGTTTATTTACAAAAAGACAATGTCAAAACAGGCGCTTTCCTTTGCGACCTGGGAGAGGGTATGTCTCTAATGGCCCTAGCTCTCAGAACAAAAGGGAGACAGACATTATATAGTGTTAGCAACCCCCACATCCTGCCTTCCATACATGGTTATAAAAACAAACTTCAGCCTCCTAACCTACAGCTAAACATATGGACATCTCCTTATATGGCAAGCCAGAGAGGTAGAAGAGGGGGCCTCTTTGTGCATTCCTTCTGGCTTGAGGCCAGAACTTAAAGCTCAGGTTACCCTTCTGCACAAACAATAAAGGCTTTAAGATAGAGACCATATATGCATACACATAGAAAGTTTAACAGAACAATACAGACACTACATAAAGTATTTTCTGAATAACCAGGTATAGCTTGTTTCCTGCATGTATGTGAGGTCATTCCTTTTTTAGAGAGAGCATCAAAAGGTTACACTCTCTCATACCATTCACTCCTAAAGCAGCCCTGACTCAAGGCCATAATCCTAAAGAAGAAAACCTATACATAGATGCAGTTTAACACACAATTTAACACACAGATCGATCAGACACTACATATGTCACTAATGCAACAATACAGTTTCAGTTTTCTTAAATGTAATATTGTTTAAACTTAGATGGAAAAATTGAGCTCGATCCTGGGTCTTCCAATGAACTGCATCTTTCTCGTGAAGAACTACCACACAGAAATTGAGACGGATGACAGCATGGATTCATTGATACTAAGTGTACTGAAAAAGATCATCGACTATGGAGAGGACTACCTGAATGACTTAGACTTAAAACCAACTGGAAAGGATGGAAAATGAAGATGTAAGCAGCTACAGTTACTCTCCAGGTGTTCCTGATTTGCCATAATTAGAATCACAGTCACAACAACATGTTAGTTTCATTAGAACCTTTATCATACTGACTTTAGACTGGTTCTTATTTTATGTAACTTTTTTCCTTTGCAAACTAAATTAAAATTAACTGATGAGTATTCATCTTAAGTTTTATTATCAAAATTTCTGAAAGAAAATCAGTACATGTACTTTTTGTTCTTTGTTGTGTGTTCAAAGTGTCATCATCAGGAAGAATTACTGATACATGCATGTAAAGTGCTCTCTGCTCTGTCATTGTAACCTTCGATGTAAGACTGTCCTCTCTGAATCAGTGCATTAACACAGTGAACCCAAATGTTCTTGAGAGAAGATCAAAAGCTAAAAAGACACACGTGCACAGATGGAGGATCAGTGCAGATGTGCTGATTTAGAGGAACTACAGGCAGATTGTGATCTGTTGTTCTCTTGTTACCAGAATTTTAATTAAATCTGTTCATTTAACATGATTATTACTGACCAGAGTGTGTGTTTATTCATTCATCATCACTGATAATGTTAACACAACATTGATAATGTTGGCAATTAATGACATTTCTGTAGCTCTCTCATCTTTGTAACTCTGTGTTCAGGTAAATACAATCATAAAAAACAATAATAATACACAACATTTAAATAGTTATTTTCAGCTCATTATTTTCATTTTTAAGGTATATTTTAAAATCACATTTATTTTATGAATACATTGTTAATGCCATAGAGTTTATAAACCCATAGACGCACCCAGGAAGTCGTACAAGTCCAAACCAGGCTAATCCTTTATCCTTCAAAGTTTACCTTCTTGTGATAAAATCAGTGCGCAAATATCAAAATGTGGTCAGTGTCTGCAGCTCCTCTTCATCCTCATCATGCATCTGTCCCCTCAATTTTAATAGCAGTCTATTTTTCATACTACAGTCATACTCATTTATTACACTTCATACACTCATATATTCCAACGCATGCATCCAAGATTTCACCTTCCAGATTAATGGGGAGGGGAGCAGGCAGGTCTTTCCACACCCTTGTTTCCTACATCCAGCCCGGGGGTTGGCTAGGGTGTTGGGCTGACTGCATTCTGGGGTGGCTGTTGGCTCTGGGGGGACTCATTCGCCCACACGTCGGAAGATGGGTTGATGTGGATGATCTTTATGTGTGTGCGTGTGTGTGTGTTTGTGTGTGGTATGGCTGGTCCTGGGTCTGCTCAGCATCAGGTGATTCTTGGGCCCCTGGGGCTCTCCCTTGGTCTTGGGTGTGTGTGTGTGTATCTACTTTTCTTCAATCTGTTCTTGTAAAAGCAAATACGTTTGGTACATCAGTGCGTTCGGATCATCATTCCGATTGTGAAAAATGCCAGACATGACAGGCTTTAAAAAAAAAAACTGGGAAAAACACTTTACCCTCACTGCATGAAAAGTGGGTTTTTCGACAGTTTCTTGTATGTAATATTGCCGCGAGCCTTGAGCTTTAGGACTCTCAGCAGGAGGCTTTGGCCAGAACAATGAACTGTAGGGAAACTGCCGTGGACTCTCTGTGTCAGTGCTCCCTGAGCTCCCCCCCTCTCCTCAGGTCTAGGGCAGGCTCTAACATGTAAAGGAGGTTTCTGTGAGTCATAGAAATGCAAATCAAGTACTCACCAGGGGTCACCAGTACTCACCAGAGGTCTACCCCTCCCAACAGTTGTAACATATTTTTATTTTGAGATATATATAATCAAATTTACATTATCATCTTTTAAGCCTTTTTCCATTACAATGTGACTACACATAAATTATACAGCGAAACATTCAAACAAGACTAAACTCAGAAGAAGTCATTCTATTTTATAAATTAGTATTATCTAGTTAGAAATATACTTTTGGACGTTTTCAGCTTTTGTCCCTTTTTCCAATAAGGCTGTGAGCTTCTGTCTGTGAGCTTCTGTCTGTGAGCCTTTGTCATGGAGTTTTTTGTGAACCCTGAACTTTAGTGGACTGAGGGAGATAAACAAAGGCTATAACTTGATTTTGGTGACACTACAAGCATTATTTTCATTGAAAAGCATACTCAGTTTTCAGTCTAATTCACTGTAACAAAAAGTCTGTCACACCATCATCCTCTTCTGTGCAGTGGCTTCCCAGCTAGCATTGAACATTCAGACAACATCCCATGAACGCTGCCATAAACGTTCAGTGAATGTTCACATGCATTAATGACATTAAAGACTACCAAGGCAAGACATTAAAGACTACCAAGGTAATAAGAAAACATAAACATATAAAACATATAAGCTTTTATTTTGCTATACATGGATGTACATAAGAGATATCAGCAAAACCTTCATGAGAAAATGTAAAAAAAAAAAAAAAAAAAAAACAGACAGTGGATGTGTGTCTTCCAGCTCATAGGGGGGCGTTTTGACTGTTGTGTTTTCTCTGTATTATTGTAGGGTCTTTACCCACAATACAAAGCGCCTTGAGGCGACTGTTTGTTGTGATTTGGCGCTATATAAATAAAATTGAATTGAATTGAAATGAAATGAATTCTGTGTGGCAGCTTCCTCACCTGTGATTGGACAATACAGATCACATGCGGGATCACGCTGAAGGTCTCGCAAGACCAAAGGAAATCAGTGCGGTCGTTCTCTTCCGTTCAAACTGAATAGCGTTCTTTGTCTACGCTGCTTTTTTGGTACGACAATGGAGGTCATCTATATTTTCAACACCCCAGAAGCTCCTCGTGAAAGCAGGCCTCTCTACCGGCCAGCTTCAACCAGCCCCGCTGCAGATGAGAAGACACTGTCTATAATAAGAAAACATATAAACATTTAAAACATATAAACTTTTATTTTGCTATACATGGATAAGAGATATCAGCAAAACCTTCATGAGAAAAATGTAAATGTAAAATGTAAAAAAAAAAAAAAAAAAAAAAAAGGAAAATTTTTAATGCAACAGTCACCTTCTCAGTTGTCCTGCTTAAACGGACAGTGGATGTGTGTCTTCCAGCTCATAGGGGCTCGTTTTGACTGTTGGGTTTTCTCTGTATTATTGTAGGGTTTTTACCCACAATACAAAGCGCCTTGAGGCGACTGTTTGTTGTGATTTGGTGCTATATAAATAAAATTAAACTGACTTGAAATGAAATGAATTGATTTCCGTGTAGCAGCTTCCTCGCCTGTGATTGGACAATACAGATCACGTGCGGGATCACACTGAAGATCTGCATGACCAATCAGTGCGGTCGTTCTCTTCCGTTTAAACTGAATGGCGTTCTTTGTCTACGCTGCTTTCCTGGTACAATGGAGGACGTCGTCTATATTTTCAACACCCCAGAAGCTCCTCATGAAAGCGGGCCTCTCTACCGGCCAGCTTCAACCAGCCCCGCTGCAGACGAGAAGACACTGCTGGCTGCAATGAGTGGGTTATCTCCTGTTTTTTCGCAACTTAAAGACAAGATGGCGTCTATTGTGTAGAGACTTGATGCTCTGGACTCTAACAAAGAAAAGACGGCAGCACAATCCGAAAACCGCGGTAAGACGGTCGTTTCTAAAACAAAAATACTAAGAGTGGAGGAATGGTCACAGTAAGCTGACAGATGTATTGTGATTTTGTTTCTTATTTTTATTTGGTTTCATCTTATAGAAAGCAGTTCCTGCACAACTCTGAATCCAATAAAAGCCAGTATGATCCTCTGCAGAGGTAAGAATCAGAAACAAAGCAGCAGTATTCAATGTGTGGAGGAGAGAAGAACTTCAAATGTTTTTACTCTTATTTATTTTCACCTTTATTTTCCACAGACTGTGTTCGCCTCACAACCCGAGTGTGAGTGTTCCTAATGTGTGGACCGTGATATAATTGTGTGTAAGTATCTATTGGTGTTGTTTGTTTGTGTGTTTTTTGCCTGGATATGTTTATGTATACACTGTGTTTATGCTCTTTATTTACAATGTACAAAAATGTTTTCCAGCTTCTTGTTAAACCTACAGACGGTTCGCCGCAGCTTCCGCTACAGTCAGCCTCACGTTCAGGAAAAGGCGGCAGCCATTAAAAATCCTGCCCGGTGACGTGCAAGAAGGAAGCCGGTAAGACGTGTTGGATTGTTTTGTTGGTCTGCTGTATTTGAGTAGTTAGCTTGTAAATGCAGTTTTATTTTTGGAAAATATTACTTATTGTTTTTTTTAACTTTATATAAAATCTGGCTTCTTCTGAACAACCCAAAATGTATATAAAAAGCAGTGGCGGGCCGTGCATTTCACACCTAGGCCTTCAGTAGTGATCCGTCTGAATCACTCCACCCTCAATAACTATTTTATGGCTATAAAAACATCTTTTTATGCAGAAATGCAGTAGAAAGAGCCGTTGCATCGCAGATTGAGAGCTCATGTAGCCAGAAGAAACAAACCCAAGGTGCACAAGTCTCCTTTTACTGCCGCTACAGCTGCGACACATAAAAATGCACTGATAACAACCTCATAAAATTATTATTATTAATATAGAAACATTTTAGTCATCGTGTCCCCGAAATGAAAGTTCCCGCTTGCCCCCCCCAAAAAAGACACAATCTAACAGTCTCTGTAAGATTTCCATATTTTTTTTCACCTTTATGTTGTGGAGCTCCGCTTCCCTGCGCACTTGCTCGCTCAGCTGTAGATCCGCTCTGGTGTCCCCGAATGTTTTGTTTTGGAAAGCACCGTTGCTTGTAAGTGTCCGGCAGTGCTTTGGTGTCTCGTTGCTGCCTCGGTTAGGCAAGTCAAATTTACAATCCCAGTGTGGCTCCAAACACCATGTCGATCAGTGGCAAACAACAAGCACTCCCAGCAATACAATTTGCAGTGTTCCTCGTGAGCCAGTGGTACCGCTCGTAATTAGTGGACTGAAAGTGGCGGACAAATCCTTTTCCCGGTTGTGACAGGCTTGCTAGCTTTGGAGTTTCTTAATGATGTCCAGCTTTTCTTGAGAAGTCCGTCTTGAAAATGGCTTTGACAATAAATCTGCAACCAAATCCATTTCTTCTCCTTCAGCCATTGTGGGTTGACAAAACAGCTATAAAATCAACACAACCATATTTTTGCTTGTGCAGCTGGCTACAGATGCAGTTTGCTAGCTCTGGCTAGTACACTGACTATCCAATCAAAGTGTATGAATATGCTGACGTTACCGTACGCCTGCTAGAGGGCCTCGGTGTTGCCAACTCATAATCTGATTGGTTGATCAAACTGTTTGATCGACACTTATTTTTGTGCTACAGGGACCGCAGAACTGATTGTGAAGGCCTCCAGGCAGATTTCTTTGACCCTGGCAACAAATGATGGCTGAAATGTGATTGGTTAAATGCTTTAATATGAAAATACACGTCTGGAAACAGCGCGACCACAGGAAAAGCTGTGAAAGGAACCGTACAAACCATTTCGAATAATTTAACAAGTATTGATGGACAAGATATAATTAACATCAGTCTGTGATTCAGATAGTTTTTAGGCCAGCAGAGAAGGCCTTGCAGGCCCTGACAGCCCACCACTGCACTGCATCACCTTTTTGGTGATGCAGTGCAGGTGAAAATAATTAACATTGAATGTTTATAGTTTCAGCAGCTGTAACATTTTGGGACCTAAAAGATAAAAAGTGTATAATCAGTTTAAAGGTGCCTCAAGGGTTACTGACCAAAATCACTGAAGTACTTTTATCAATGTTACATTTTTTCAAAGTACTTGTTCATTTGTCTTTTATTCACAGGATGCAGGAGTTGGTACTTTGTCAGATAACCATTGTTTTTGATGACAAAGATGGGCTGATTAATTAATTTTTTTTTTGCATTCAGGGACTTATCTGCTACAGTATGTGTCAAGGTCAAGAGACTCAAACTTTCAGTGTAGTTTCCTGATTTTTCACAATATTTCATATTATTTCATAATGACTTAATGTGTGCTCTGTGTCAACAGCTGCTGGAGGCGAGGGCGAGTGTCCTGGCAGTGAAGGAGGTTGCCTTCTGGGACGGTGTCACCACTGACCTCATGTTGGATGAGGAGGATGGCGTCTCAGGGGGCGTATCGGGCTGGATTAAGACCCCCAAGCTTCCCCAGCCAGGAGCTCAGTGACCTCTGAGCCAAACTGCAAGACAGACTAGAAGCTCACCCTAAATACAACACTGTGCACCATAAGTGTTTGTATGCTGGACCATGCTCTGAGAGAAAGCCACCACCACATGGCCCAGAAGTAGCAAAGCATTATATGTCATAATGTTTTTGTTTTCTTTATATATATTCACAACAAACCCCTTCCTGTTCACACGGAATCAGAATCAGAATCAGAATCAGAATCAGAAGGTTTTTATTGCCATATGGGTGAACAGGTTCACAGCATTAGGAAATTGCTGCGGTACTTCGTGCTTACAGAAAAAAACAAATAAGTATAAAAACTATAAGACAATATACAAGTATACAAATTGCAAATATACAGAGATATTAGAGCTATAACTATAGCACAATATTACAAAATTACAAAATATACAGTGCAGAGACTAATTAAAAGATAGAAGAATGTAGACTATATTCCACTAATATGTACATCAGTGCAGTCAGACAGGTGCATAGACATAGGGTCATCAGCGTTTGTGGAGGGTGGTGGTAACAGTCTTAGGGTAATTGTTCATGAGTCCAACAGCAGAGGGGAAGAAACTGTTCTTATGGCGGGAGGTTCTGGTCCGTATGGACCGTAGCCTCCTGCCTGAGGGGAGAGGGTCAAAAAGTCTGTGCCCAGGGTGAGAGTGGTCGGCTGTGATCCGACCTGCACGCCCCAGTGTCCTGGAGGTGTACAGGTCCTGGAGAGATGGGAGGTTACAGCCAATCACCTTCTCAGCAGAGTGCACAACGCGCTGTAGTCTCTGTTTGTCCCTAGTGGTGGCTCCAGCGTACCACACAGTGATGGAGGAGGTGAGGATGGACTCAATGATGGCAGTATAGAACTGCACCATGGTCCTTGCTGGCAAGTTGAATTTCTTCAACTGCCGCAGGAAGTACATCCTCTGCTGGGCCTTTTTGATGACAGAGGTGATGGTGGGCTCCCACTTGAGGTCCTGGGTGATGGTAGTTCCCAGGAAGCGAGAAGAGTCCACTGTGGTGATGGGGGTGTCAGTCAGGATGATGGAGGGTAGAGGGGCTGTGTGCTTCCTAAAGTCCACTATAATCTCCACTGTCTTCTGGGCGTTCAGTACCAGGTTATTGTGGCTGCACCAGGACGCCAGACGTTTGACCTCCATCCTGTAGGCCGACTCGTCCCCGTCTGAGATGAGTCCGATGAGAGTCATGTCGTCTGCAAACTTAATAAGCTTGACAGACTGGTGGTCAGAGGTGCAGCAGTTGGTATACAGGGAGAAGAGCAGAGGAGAGAGGACACAGCCCTGAGGAGTGCCAGTGCTGATGGTCCGGGAGTCCGAGACATTCTTCCCCAGCCTCACGTGCTGCTTCCTGTTCGTCAGGAAGTCAGTGATCCACCTGCAGATGGGATCAGGCACGTTCATCTGGGACAGCTTTTCTTGGAGGAGATCAGGGATGATGGTGTTGAAGGCAGAGCTGAAGTCCACAAACAGGATCCTGGCGTAGGTTCCCTGGGAGTCCAGATGCTGTAGGATGAAGTGCAGAGTCAGGTTGATGGCGTCGTCCACAGACCTGTTGGCTCTGTAGGCAAACTGCAGGGGGTCCAGAAGGGGGGCTGTGAGGGACTTGAGGTGGGACAGCACCAGACGCTCAAATGACTTCATGACCACAGAAGTCAGTGCCACAGGTCTGTAGTCATTTAATCCAGTGATCCTTGGCTTCTTGGGGACAGGAACAATGGTAGCGGTTTTAAAGCAGACAGGCACGTGGCAAGCCTCCAGTGAGGAGTTGAAGATGTTCGTGAACAATGGGGCAAGCTCGTTAGCACAGTGTCTCAGTGTGGCAGGTGAGACACCATCTGGACCTGGAGCTTTGCGAGCTTTGACACTCCTGAACTGCTTTAGCACCTGGTCCTCCTGAATACAAAAGACTGTGGGGGTGGGGGAGGAGGGGGACTCTGGGGTGGGAGTCCTTGATGATGTGGGCTTCTCTGAGGTGTGGGGAGTGGGGGAGGTTGGGGGGTGAATATTTGTGTTGGCTGTATTGTAGTTGGGACTGGTGGAGGTGTGAATCCTATTGGTTTCCAGTAGTGTGTGTGAGAGTGTTTCAGTAGTGTGTGTGAGAGCGTGCCAGTAGTGTGTGTGAGAGCGTTTCAGTGGTGTGTGTGAGAGCGTGTCAGTAGTGTGTGTGAGAGCGTGTCAGTAGTGTGTGTGAGAGCGTGTCAGTAGTGTGTGTGAGAGCGTTTCAGTAGTGTTTGTGAGAGCGTGTCAGTAGTGTTTGTGAGAGCGTGTCAGTAGTGTTTGTGAGAGTGTTGCAGTAGTGTTTGTGAGAGGGTGTCAGTAGTGTTTGTGAGAGTGTTTCAGTAGTGTTTGTGAGAGCGTGTCAGTAGTGTTTGTGAGAGCATTTCAGTAGTGTTTGTGAGAGCGTGTCAGTGGTGTGTGTGAGAGCATTTCAGTAGTGTTTGTGAGAGCGTGTCAGTAGTGTTTGTGAGAGCGTGTCAGTGGTGTGTGTGAGAGCGTTTCAGTAGTGTTTGTGAGAGCGTGTCAGTAGTGTTTGTGAGAGTGTTTCAGTAGTGTTTGTGAGAGCGTGTCAGTAGTGTTTGTGATAGCGTGTCAGTAGTGTTTGTGAGAGCGTGTCAGTAGTGTTTGTGAGAGCGTTTCAGTAGTGTTTGTGAGAGCGTGTCAGTAGTGTTTGTGAGAGCGTGTCAGTAGTGTTTGTGAGAGCGTTTCAGTAGTGTTTGTGAGAGCGTGTCAGTAGTGTTTGTGAGAGTGTTTCAGTAGTGTTTGTGAGAGCGTGTCAGTAGTGTTTGTGAGAGTGTTTCAGTAGTGTTTGTGAGAGCGTGTCAGTAGTGTTTGTGAGAGCGTGTCAGTGGTGTGTGTGAGAGCGTTTCAGTAGTTTGTGAGAGCGTGTCAGTAGTGTTTGTGAGAGCGTGTCAGTAGTGTTTGTGAGTGTTTCAGTAGTGTTTGTGAGAGCGTGTCAGTAGTGTTTGTGAGAGCGTGTCAGTAGTGTTTGTGAGAGTGTTTCAGTAGTGTTTGTGAGAGCGTGTCAGTAGTGTTTGTGAGAGTGTTTCAGTAGTGTTTGTGAGAGCGTCTCAGTAGTGTTTGTGAGAGCGTGTCAGTAGTGTTTGTGAGAGCGTTTCAGTAGTGTTTGTGAGAGCATGTCAGTAGTGTTTGTGAGAGCGTGTCAGTAGTGTGTGTGAGAGCCTGTCAGTAGTGTGTGTGAGAGCGTTTCAGTAGTGTTTGTGAGAGCGTGTCAGTAGTGTGTGTGTGAGAGCGTGTCAGTAGTATGTGTGAGTGCGTTTCAGTAATAATGTCCCTAACGGCCCCTCATAGAATTCAAGGAATAGGAATAATAATCAAAGCATCAATAGACTCACAAATGTCAGCAAATTCCTGGAGGGAGACTGCTGGAACTGTCGGAATGGATGTGAGGAAATGAAGAAAGTGGACAAACAGGGACAAATGTGTTTGCAGCCAAAAAACTGAGCACAAAGAGCAAGGACCAAAAAAAGTCCCAGCCGGCACCTCATATAAAACAGCAGCACGCGACCGCAAGGTAATTAACACACACACTATTAACACATACCTTTACAAGCGTAAATGGTTGGCCACTTAAGCGGGTTGTATACAGAGGCCGCAAAGCTAGCTCTCCGAGCAGCTCCAAAACAGAAGCAGCTTCATGTGGTGAGAACATCTGGATGCAGCTGGATTTGAGCTTTGATTCCTTCAGAGAGTTCAGTTTGTTTTTGTCCAACATTCGCTGTGTTCTGATGTTTTACACCACGTGTTCTGCACTGACGCTGAAGTTTGTTGTAGAGTTTATTCAGTTTTGGAGTTCATGTTTTTCTTTATGTTTCTCCTTGTTGATGTTCATGTGTTTCCTTAATATTACACACATTAAAAACGTAATGCTGCTATTTTGTGAACAGTTGGTTGTTGAATGCAATTTTTTAAACAGTATCTTTTGTGGAGTTATTATTACACAATAGTCACTCTGCACCTGACAAAGTATGAAAAACTAAAACTGATGAAAACTAAACTAAAACTAAGCATGAAACCAAATATAAAAACTAATGCTCTGAAAACTAACAAAACCTTTATATATATATATATATATATATATATAAATATATATATATATATATATATATATATATATATAAATAATCAGATTAAATAGTTGGACTTCCAGACCTTGGCCTCATGAAATTTTGTCTGACTGGACCTCTTTAAATTTTATTTGAATACCCCTGCTCTAAACAGTGTTTTACAGCAAAACAGGACATAACACTTTATGGTCATAACGCCAGGAAACAGTCAATGACTTACTCTGACTGCGGTGGTCAGCCTGTGCTGTAACATACCACCTCAGCCTATCACTGTATTTCTCCCCTCTGAAACCAGTAAGAGCACACATAAGCTCAGTTTAAGAAAACACAATGCACGTTAGATTTAGTGCAACGAGCCCTTTTGAACCGGAAGTGATGTCACTGTCACTTTAAACTAAACTTATCAAGATTGCCATTTTACTACCACTTAAGTATCAAATATTATCAGTCCTTTGCTCTCATAAATGCCAGGAAAATGTTGAAAATAGAAAACAAAGCACTCAAAAACAAATGTGATATATAAACTTTCTCCATGGCATTAACAGCACCACAGCTACATCTAGTGGTGAACCATGAACAAAAATGAACCACACCTGCCATTACAGCCTGAACAATTTGAAAAATAATTTAATACTGTATAGTCAAATGTTTAAAAGTAAACTCCAGTAAATTAATTAATTAATTAGTGGCTGAAGCAAATAATAGATAATTAAATAATACATTAGACAGAGAGTGACAGATAGATAATACCAGACCAACTTCACGGCCTTTGGGCGACATGATGATCTTATTTGACCTTCTCGTCTCGGAGAAGAATATGTTTATCTTATCCTTAAAGATTTTGTCAAAACATGTACATCTGTGTCTAAGGAGGAAAGGGAGTGCGTAGGTCATCGTACCCTGTTGCTAAGGAGAATAAAACTGCCAAGTCATGATTAGGAACATGTGAGAGGGGAAGTGTGTGTGTCTTTTTTGGAACTTTTATTGCTGATTGGAGAAGCTTGTGCAATGATGCCGGAACCAACCAGTGGACAAACCAATCTGAGAAGGCCAAGTCTAAACCATGGCTCTCTCCAACTGTTTTTGAATTGATAGTGTTTGCAGTATTAAATTGTTATGTTTAGCTTAGAGTAGTGCTCTTCTGGGGACAGAGCACAGGCAGCTGGCTGGGAAGGCCTGTGTCTCTCTCAACAAAATTTGCCCACATGTACATGTGTTAAATCTTCTGATTCTTTTATCATTTTAATTAAAGTGTTTCAGGTGTCTTCCTTCGCAAACAAATCGCACAACCTGTCAGGAGGGAAACATAACAAAAGGAATGTTGTAGAAGACAGTCAGAGATTAATAATAACTAATGATTAAATGCAGAGTGGTGTAGAAACAGAGTGAAAAGAGGTAAATGAAAAAGAAACACTCAATGCATCATAGGAACCCCCTGCAGCCTAACCTTTTGCAATATAACTAAGGGATGGTTCAGGGTCACCTGATTCAGCCCTAATTATAAGTTTTAAGCCTAAACTTAAAAATAGAACAGGTGCCTGTCTCCCGAACCCAAATTGGGAGCTGGTTCCACAGAAGAGGGGCCTGAAAGCTGAAGGCTCTGCCTCCCATTCTACTCTTAAGTATCCTAGGAACCACAAGTAAGCCAGCAGTCTGAGAGTGAAGTGCTCTATTGGGGTGATATTGTACTATGAGGTCTTTGAGATAAGATGGGGCCTGATTATTCAAGACCTCATATGTGAGGAGAAGAATTATAAATTCATTTCTGGATTTAACAGGGAGCCAGTGAAGAGAAGCCAATATGGGAGAAATCTGCTCTCTCTTTCTAGTCCCTGTCAGTACTCTAGCTGCAGCATTTTAGATCAGCTGAAGGCTTTTCAGGGAGCTTTTAGGACAGCCAGATAATAATGAATTACAATAGTCCACCCTAGAAGTAATAAATGCATGAATTAGTTTTTCAGCATCAGTCTGAGAAAGGATGTTTCTAATGTTAGAAATATTGCACAAATGCAAAAAAGAGATCCTACATATTTGTTCGGTGTATACATTGAAGGACAAATCCCGGTCAAAAATTACTCGAAGATTTCTCACAGTGTTACTGGAGGCCAAAGTAATGCCATCCAGATTAAGTATGTGGTTCGACACCATGTTTCTTAGGTTTGGGGGGCAGAGTACAAGAATTTCAGTTTTAAGCATTAAATTAGAGGTCATCCAGCCCTTTATGTCTTTAAGACATTCCTGCAGTTTAGCTAATTGATGTATGTAATCTGGCTTCATGGATAGATACAGACATGTATCATCTACAAAACAATGAAAATTTATGCAATGTTTTCTAATAATACTGCCTAAGGGAATCATGTATAGTGTAAATAAAATTGGTCCTTGCACAGAACCCTGCGGAATAATTAACCTTAGTGTGTGAAGAAGACTCCCCATTTACATAAACAAATTGGAGTCTATTAGATAAATATGATTCAAACCACTGTAGTCTAGTACCTTTAATGCCTATGGCAGTTGTTTCTCCGCCATTAGTACATTAAGCTAGTGGTGGGCAGATTGATCCTAATATCGATAATATGGATGCCAACGTTGGTATTGGTATTGATCAGTATCAGTGTAATGAGATCGATACATTGGCTTCAGTTTCTCTCCTGTATGCAGTGCTGCGGTTTCGTCAAAGATGCGAGCTGACTGTCTAAGTGTCGCTCCTGTCACAGCACAGAGCAGGCACACTTTGCTCCTCCCCTCCCCACAGTGGTTTGTTATACTGTCATGTGACACATAACATATTTTATTTGGGAAAAAAAAAGATTTTGCTATGAAACATTTAAATCAAATTTAAATTTAACTTTGTAGTTTAGTGAATGAAGGGACATTAATTTTTTTTTATAACACTTTCTGAACGATCTACCTGGAAAAAAAGTTAGCATTTGTTCTTGAGTGATGATTTTGTACACTTCATTTATGAAAAAAAATCCAGACATCAATGTATGGGGAAAATTGTTTTGTTAACGTTCTATTGTTTCAGAACAATAACTTTTATTTTGATAAAGTATTTTCTACTTACATATAAACTTTGCCCAGTTCTATCCTGGGTTTTAACTAATTAATGATCCAAAGGAAAAAAAATCTCAAACCAGTTAAACTTCATGGAAATTCTTCATAATTATTAAAAAGTACTGGTATCGGTATCGGTGATAATGGCCCTGTGTTTACTTGGCATATGATCGATACCAAATGTTGAAGTATCGCACACAACTACATTGAGTAGCATACACGAGGAGTGATTGACAGTGCTAAGACCCTCCTCCTGGCTCTGATTGGTTGTTTTTGACTGGGAGCGGTTCAGGGAGGGGGTGGAGGAGCTCCATTTTTTTTGCAGATTATCAGTCTCATACTGTCGTGATATGACGGTTTTAACAAATATGCAAAAACCAGATTTTTTATAAAAGTTACATACTGCAGCTTTAATCTGTATAAGATTAAAGGCTTTAGTTCTTACTGTCAATGATTGTTTGCCATTTTTTTAGTTTTACACATTTAGCTATGTGGTTTTGAAAAAGCACCCATTTTTACAAAGATTGTTGGTTTAAAAACAACACAACTTTATGCATTGTTTATGAAAGGCAGAGAAAAGTTAAGACTATTGTGATGAACTATGAATAATTGTTTTACATTCTGTGATAAATGATGGAAGTCACCCAGGAGTATTAAATAAAGATGGTTATATTTATTTGAGCTGTGAGTGTTTAATATCAGGATAATTTTATGGGAATGTGGATTTTTCAGATCAATTTGAGAAGTGATTTTGATCATGTTTCACATTTTATTGGGTCATGTAGCATCAGGCACTGGTCTTGGTCTCGACTGGTCTCGGACCCTAAAAGTCTTGGTCTTGTCTCGGTCTCGGTACACTCTGGTCTTGGTCTTGTCTCGGTCTCGGGTTAGGTGGTCTTGACTACAACACTACTTCTGAGTCACATTTATTTTATGAAGCCATCGCTAATGGCTTAAACCCATAGATGCACCCAGGAATCCATACAAGTCCAAACTTGACTTTTTTTAACTCAAGCTGCATTCCCTGTCATGGCCGGGGAGGAAACAGGCGAGGAAGGGCAACCGCGCAGGACACCAGAGGTAAACATCACTTAAAAGGGTATTTATTTACATAGGGAAAAACAAATACAAAAACCTTGGAAGGGGGACGAAGGGAGACGACGGGCAGACACAGGGAGCACAGGAACACACGGGCACACAACGTCAACGACGCAACAAAGAACACATGGAAACTGAGGGCTTAAATACACAATGGGTAATCAGGGGAAGAGGAAACAGCAGGGAACAACAGGTGAGGCAAATGAAACTAATTACACAGGGGAAGCAAATCTAAACACAAAGCACAAGGAAATCACATTGGCAAAATAAAACAGGAAGTGATAAACCAAGGAAAACGCAGACAAGTCACAACACTGGGAACATGACAAACATACAGGGAGGACAAACTCAGGAAATAAACTATTAACACAAAACGCTGGGCCAACGGCCCAGGACATGACATTCCCAAAGGAAGCAGCTCAGAGAGACACAGCAACCAGAAACCACATCACATTAATGACATAAAGCAACTATGGGAAAAAAAAAAGTCCTTCAAGGTGAACAATAAAGCAACTAACATTGAGAGCACAGGCGAACACTGAGTGGCACATGGCCTGCTAATAAATGCCTAGAAAGTCTGCTAGCAACTGACTTTCAGCTTTAAAGTAATGCTTGATTAGTGAATCCCTTTCTGTGTGGACGCAGCTTGAGCTGTTAATAATACCTTTGCACTTCTCTCTCAGTATGCAGGCTTACTAGAGTTTCTGAAAGCAGAATGGGAGACAGAGCCTTCAGCTATCAGGAACGAGTTCTTCCTCCTCGCAGTCACCATTTGTTTGCTCACGGCCAATTGCCTTATTCTTTCTTCACTATTGCAGCTCTTCAACTTTCAGTATGAAGTGTGTTGAGGTTGCAGTTGACCTCAATGATTGAAAAGATGCATGTCTGAGCTTCAGAAAGCAGATGTGAAACTCACCAGCAATGTGGAACTTCTGATAATGAGCTTATTTCCACACAGAAAACCATTCTCCAGACAAAAAATTGTCAGAAAACCAGAGCCCTGTGTAACATTAGGAGCTTTGTAGTATGAGAGGTAACATATTACTGCTGCCTTTAGTCTAGTAAGTGTAGGTATAGTTGCAGGTCATACGTATTTACAGGCTTATGTTGATGGGAAATCTTTTAAGGAGGATGGGCAGTTTGAAAAATAAGTTAATTTTGTATAGCCAATACAGCAGATATTCCTGTTAGTTTACCTGATGTATTTGGATAACTCCAGCTGATGTGCAGAACCTTTCATTTGCTATTGTCTTCTGTACCCCTACATTTGGTTTTTTGGAACAATTCCTTTATATGGAGCAGTTTCGCACTTCACCCTCCGCCCTTTTCCTGTTGCATTCGGTGAGAGAAGGCTTAGAGTGATCCATCGCTTACCGGAAATTTTGTTTTATTACAACTTTGACAGCTTTAAATGGAGAACCCTCGAAAATACATCGATGGACCAGCCCATCATTATTCAACACAATGCAAAGAAAGAAAGAAAAAGCCACTGGTTACTTTAGCACACACAATTCACTACTCAAGCAGCTTCCTGTGCATTTTGTTTGAAAATACAGCTATGACTGTCCAATTAAATGTGATTGCATAACTCAGATGCATTTAGCACTAAAGCCCTCCTCAGCTCCCGTCCACCCACTTCCATGCATTGGCTCATTCATGCACAACTGCACACACTAACAATGCCTGGAGATCAGAGATTAGGAGATCGGAGATTAGGAGATTAGGAGATTAGGAGATTAGGAGATCGGAGATTAGATCCCATTCCTACTAGACTGTTAAAAGAAGTCTTTCCAATTATTGATGCTTCTATCTTAAAAATTATCAATTTGTCTTTATTAGTTGGCTATGTACCACAGGCCTTCAAGGTGGCTGTAATTAAACCTCTACTTAAAAAGCCATTACTTGACCCAGCTGTCTTAGCTAATTATAGGCCAATCTCCAACCTTCCTTTTCTCTCAAAGATTCTTGAAAGAGTAGTTGTAAAACAGCTAACTGATCATCTGCAGAGGAACGGTTTATCTGAAGAGTTTCAGTCAGGTTTCAGAATTCATCACAGTACAGAAACAGCATTAGTAAAGGTTACAAATGATCTTCTTACAGCCTCTGACAGTGGACTCATCTCTGTTCTTGTCCTGTTGGACCTCAGTGCAGCTTTTGATACTGTTGACCATAACATTTTATTACAGAGATTAGAGCATACTATAGGTATTAAAGGTACTGCACTGCAGTGGTTTGAATCATATTTATCTAATAGACTCCAATTTGTTCATGTAAATGGGGAGTCTTCTTCACACACTAAGGTTAATTATGGAGTTCCACAGGGTTCTGTGCTAGGACCAATTTTATTTACATTATACATGCTTCCCTTAGGCAGTATTATTAGAAAGCATTGCATCAATTTTCATTGTTGTGCAGATGATACTCAGCTTTACATATCAATGAAGCCAGATGACACACATCAATTAGTTAAACTGCAGGAATGTCTTAAAGACATTGTACTCTGCCCCCCAAACCTAAGAAACATGGTGTCGAACCACATACTTAATCTGGATGGCATTACCTTGGCCTCCAGTAACACTGTGAGAAATCTTCGAGTAATTTTTGACCAGGATTTGTCCTTCAATGTATACACCGAACAAATATGTAGGATCTCTTTTTTGCATTTGTGCAATATTTCTAACATTAGAAACATCCTTTCTTAGTGATGCTGAAAAGCTAATTCATGCATTTATTACTTCTAGGGTGGACTATTGTAATTCATTATTATCTGGCTGTCCTAAAAGCTCCCTGAAAAGCCTTCAGCTCATCTAAAATGCTGCAGCTAGAGTACTGACAGGGACTAGAAAGAGAGAGCAGATTTCTCCCATATTGGCTTCTCTTCATTGGCTCCCCTTTAAATCTAGAATAGAATTTAAAATCCTTCTCCTCACCTACAACGTCTTGAATAATCAGGCCCCATCTTATCTCAAAGACCTTATAGTCCCATATCACCCCAATAGAGCACTTCACTCTCAGACTGCTGGCTTACTTGTGGTTCCTAGGATACTTGAGAGTAGAATAGGAGGCAGAGCCTTCAGCTTTCAGGGCCCTCTTCTGTGGAACCAGCTTCCAGCTTGGATTCGGGAGACAGACACCCTCTCTATTTTTAAGATTAGGCTTAAAACGTTCCTTTATGATCAAGCTTATACAGTGCCTTGCGAAAGTATTCTGCCCCCTTGAACTTTTTAACCTTTTGCCACATTTCAGGCTTCAAACATAAAGATATAAAATTTTAATTTTTTGTGAAGAATCAACAACAAGTGGGACACAATCGTGAAGTGGAATGAAATTTATTGGATGCGTCAAACTTTTTTAACAAATAAAAAACTGAAAAGTGGGGCGTGCAATATTATTTGGCCCCTTTACTTTCAGTGCAGCAAACTCACTCCAGAAGTTCAGTGAGGATCTCTGAATGATCCAATGTTGTCCCAATTGACTGAAGATGATAAATAGAATCCACCTGTGTGTAATCAAGTCTCCGTATAAATGCACCTGCTCTGTGATAGTCTCAGGGTTCTGTTCAAAGCACAAAAGCCAAAACACAGTGGCGGTCTAGAATTACCAAACTTTCATTACTATTTCTTAGGGAGTAGATTGCAGTACATTTCAAAGTGGATCAAATCCAATTCATTAGACAACCCATGGCTGGATCTAGAACAGGCGTTTTTTTGGAAAAATAAAAATCTTGGATCTACCTTTCATTAGTCCCAGTATTAAACATCATAACTGCTATAAAAACCTCAGTATAAATACCTCTCTGACAGCCTGGTGGGAATTTAAAAAAATAAGTCTTCACTTATCCCCTGTAAACTAACACCTATCTGGAACAATCCAGATATTTGTCAGAAAAAGAAAATGCTCAATTTTCCGTTATGGCATGATAAGGGTGTAAATAATTTACAACATATTATCCAAGATGGAAACCTTATTACATTCCAAGAACTTATATCAAAATATAGAATTGGCAACGGTAGATTTCTGGAATATCAACAACTTAAGTCCATCTTACAGGGAAGAGTTAACCTTAATCAATTGAATCTAGAAATGCCTACATGGGTAACAGAATTTCTTAACCTCTGTACCCCAAAATTGTCAAAATTATATAAATTATTACTAAAAACTGATGATTCAGTTTCCCTCCCAATTGCAAAATGGAAGCGTGATCTTTCTGTTAACCTGGATCAAAACTTATGGACAGAAATATGTTTAAATATCTTCAAAATGACTAAAAGACCCCAAGTACAACTTATACAATATAAAATTCTACATAGAACACACTATACTGGACAAAGGACGTTCCAAATGGGCCTTACGCACTCAAACATATGCACCCACTGTACAAGCAATTCAGAGGAGAATTATCTACATGCTCTGTAGTCTTTTGTACCTGTTCAGAGATTTTGGCAGAGGACATGTGAAGACCTATCCACATGGTTTAGCTGTTGTGTCCCAACTTCCCCCAGGCTATGCATCTTAGGTGATGTTAGTGAATTAGTCATGAAGTCAAATATATCACACATTGTTCTTACCGCCTTGTGCATCGCTAAGAAAACTATCCTCATGAATTGGAAGTCAAAAAATAAACTATGTATTACTCAATACAGAAATTTATTAAAAGATCATTTTAGTTTAGCGAGAATGTCTGCTTCTTCTAAAGATCAATTGGAGGAATTTGACTCTCTTTGGTTCCCACTGATCAGCTCCATTACTTAGTGGGGGTGGTTGGCTGTGGGTTCTGCTCCTGATGTGCTTTGTAGGCAGTCGGGTGAGGACTATGGGGGCCTGTGTACCTGGTAGCCTCCTGAGACTGGAGTCCTGGGGCGACGTTCTGATGATGTCTGTGTGCCTGTTCTAGTTGATGGTGGTGGGGGCTTGGACAGTGCTGCCTTACGGTCCTGGGGTGTGGGCCGGGGTGCTTGGGGTGGTGGGTACCGGCCCTCGGACGGTTGGCTGGTCTTCCCTGTGTGGCTCAGGGGCTGGGGTCTGGGGCCCGGGAGCCGGGCCCGGGCCCTGGGGCCATGCCGGCTCCCGGTGGGTCTCCCCTGGCTTGGGGGGGGGGGGTCTCTGCTGTCCCGGGCGCGCCACCAGGTGGGGTGGGTTGACCTGGCCTGCGTCTGGATATCCGGTCTGCGCTTTTGGGGCCCTGGGGTGCCTGCATTGCGGGGGGGTGGGGGCTGCAGTGGGGTGGTTTTTTTCCTATTCAGGTGCTGTTTTTCATTTTTTGTTTTTATTTTTTAAAATGCGTTTTGTTACAGATGCAGCAGTTGGTGACCGATTGTGCTAAAAAAAAAACAAAAAACCCAAAAAAACCAAAAACAACCATTATAAGAAACACACGACACATACAAATTAAGCAGCTATGCAGCTACAGCTGGACTAAAGAGAAGGAAATCCTTAAAAATCACATGACTCAATGAAAACTGAAAGTATGTATATAGTCACACACAATCCACATTAGTGGAGACAACAGCAGAGAGACACCTACTTTACAGCACAGTCAGGTATGCTAATATTGTGTTACCAATTCTATACTGTAGAAAACCCATGATTAAATGCAATTTGGCAGATAATTCAAAGTGTTATCTATCTATATAGAGAGACAAAATGTTTTGAACTCCACCTGACTGACTCATCTCTACCACCTGGTTTGGGTGCAGCAAGCTTTGAATTTCAAGAAAAATTTACAGAATATATTGTCTTAAGTTTGTTTTATTTACAGGTAGTTGGTACAAAAACATGTGGAAGCTAAAAAAATTGTGGGCGGGTAAGTAGGTTTTGTTTTAATATAACATTTCTGATGGTTTGCTTGTAGCTCTGTTTCAATGTGTTCATTAATTTCTTTTTAAAAAATTGCCCCTAATGTGTTTTCATGCTTGTGAAGCCCTTTGAAGCTTTACATACAGTAAAACTTACCTGACTTGACTTACCAAACAGCAATTTGGAGTGTGTACACAAACAAATCAGTACCTATCCTGCTAACAGTTGTCAGTTGATGATATCAGTAATAAAATAATAGTTGCTGGGCAGAAGCACAAATACAGCTTTACATGTATAAACACATAAAATAGGAAAATGGCTTTGACAAAATCAGGACACTGCGACTGTCAAATTCAAATTTTTCACACTTCCCCAAAGTTTTATGGTACTGCTGTAGAACAGGCCACAGCAACCTCCCTGAACAGGATCCAATTACCATCACAGTGGCAGAGTTTCACATATGAAGAGCTTAAAAGCATCAGGCCCTGATATGATTCACACCTACTGACTAAATAAGCTAACTATTGGTAAAATTGGTATTGGTAAATCCAAAATATCGATAGTATCAATACAACATTTTGGTATTGGAACCATACTAGTGGGATAGGATCAAATACTTTAGTTTGTTTGTCTCCTATAAGTTCAGTTCGTTGCTCCTGTTGTCATGCCCGGGGAGGAAACGGGCGAGGAAGGGCAAACACGCAGGACACCAGAGGTAAACATCACTAAAAAAAGGGATTTATTTAAGCAGGTAAAACAAATACAAAAATCTTGGAAGGGAGACGACGGGCAGACACAGGGAACACACGGGCACACAACATCAACGACGCGACAACAGGCATAGAAAACGCAGGACTTAAATATACAGAAGGGCTGATGAGGGAAGAGGAAACAGGTGGGAACACAGGTGACACTGATAACTAAGACGAGACCAGAGGGAAGCAAAACTGAATACAACAGACAGGGGCTGGACGAATATCAAAATAAAACAGGAAGTATGACAAGGGAACAGAGACGCAAACCTGACACAGAATACAGAGAGACACGAGGGACTAGAAATAACTGAGGGCAACTCTAACAGATAACAAAACAACCTGAGAAAACGGAAACCATACCAAGAAAACATAAAACACTGGGCCACCGGCCCAGGACATGACAGAACCCCCCCCTCAAAGGCCGGCTCCCGACGGCCAAAACAAGAAAACAAAACCAGACCAGGGCGGGAGGCAGGGGACCAGGAAGGAGGGCCCGAAACAAAAAACAAAAACCAGGCAGGGAGCAACAAGGAAGAAGGCCCAGGGACAAAACCAAAACACTGGGGAAGCACAGGGGCAAGACCTAGAACACGAGGGCAAAAAGACAACAAGCAAAAAGAACAGAATAAACAAAAGCAATGGCACAAGGCTGGAGAGCTCCAAAGTCCAATACAAGGGTCAAAGTCCACGAACAGAGCAGGAGTCAAACAAAACAAAAACAGCAAACTGCAGGGGAAAAACAGTCCACAGTTCAGGAGAGTTCAGGGGAAGGTCAAAAACAGAGACCACAGTCCAAGAGGCCGCAGAGGCCAAGGGCAACAAAGTCCCAACGAGGGAGGCCGACCGCGCTCCCAGCGGCGGCGGCGACGAGGAGAAAACACTGGAGGCCGACCGCGCTCCCAGCGGCGGCGGCGACGAGGAGAAAACACTGGAGGCCGACCGCGCTCCCAGCGGCGGCGGCGACATGGAGAAAACACTGGAGGCCGACCGCGCTCCCAGCGGCGGCGGCGACGTGGAGAAAACACTGGAGGCCGACCGCGCTCCCAGCGGCGGCGGCGACGTGGAGGAGACACTGGAGGTCGACCGCGCTCCCAGCGGCGGCGGCGACGACGTGGAGGAGACCCTGGAGGCCGACCGCGCTCCCAGCGGCGGCGGCGACAACGTGGAGGAGACACTGGAGGCCGACCGTGCTCCCAGCGGCGGCGGCGACGACGTGGAGGAGACACTGGAGGCCGACCGCGCTCCCAGCGGCGGCGGCGACGAGGATGAGGAGGAATCACTGGAGGCCGACCGTGCTCCCAGCGGCGGCGGCGACGACGAGGAGCAGACACTGGAGGCCGACCCCGGGGCATGCGGTGGCGGCGACGGGGAGCAGGCACTGGAGGCCGACCGCGGGGCATGCGGCGGTGGAGACGGGCGACCCCGGGCTCAGGTGGGGAACCCTCGGGTGGCGCGGAGACCCCCACCGGCTCGGACTGAGCGGGACCCCCTGGCTCGGAGCGCTCGGACTGAGCGGAGACCCCCAACGGCTCGGACTGAGCGGAGACCCCCAACGGCTCGGACTGAGCGGGACCCTCTGGCTCGGAGCGCTCGGACTGAGCGGGACCCTCTGGCTCGGAGCACTCGGACTGAGCGGAGACCCCCGGCGGCACGAACACTGGATGTGCAGGCTGGGGCTGCTTTGCCGGGCACAGTTCGGGTGAGTCTGACGGTGAGGAGGATGGTGACCGGGGAGCTGACTGGGAACCTGACTGGGAAGGAACTGACACTGGAGGAACTGACACTGGAGGAACTGACACTGGAGGAACTGACGGAGTGCTAGGGTGAACAGACATTAGGGAAACCGACTGTAGGCTAGAGGGGCCTGAGTGCGTGAAAAATGGCCTAGTGGAAGCAGGCCGGGAGACGACTGGCCGCGTGGAAGCAGGCCGGGAGACGACTGGCCGCGTGGAAGCAGGCCGGGAGACAGAAAGAGCAGACTGCGAGCTAGAGAGAGCAGGAGCTGAGGGAACTGGGACCAAAACCGAAGGAACTAAGACAGGGACTGAGGGAACTGACTGAGAGGGCACTGAAACAGCTGACACTGGGGACCGAGGGAGAGCGGCTGGAGCTGACACTGGGGACCGAGGGAGAGCGGCTGGAGCTGACACTGGGGACCGAGGGAGAGCGACTGGAGCTGACACTGGGGACCGAGGGAGAGCGACTGGAGCTGACACTGGGGACCGAGGGAGAGCGACTGGAGCTGACTGAAGGCGAGGGAGAGCTAACACTGGAGCTGACTGAAGGCGAGGGAGAGCTAACACTGGAGCTGACTGAAGGCGAGGGAGAGCTAACACTGGAGCTGACTCTGCGGGAGCAGACTGCGTGGAAACTGAGTGTGTGGAAACAGACCGAGAGCTAGGGAGATCTGGCTGCGTGGAAACAGACCGAGAGCTAGGGAGATCAGGCTGCGTGGAAACTGACTGAGAGCTAGGGAGATCTGGCTGTGTGGAAACAGACCGAGAGCTAGGGAGATCTGGCTGTGTGGAAACAGACCGAGAGCTAGGGAGATCTGGCTGCGTGGAAACTGACCGAGAGCTAGGGAGATCTGGCTGCGTGGAAACTGACCGAGAGCTAGGGAGATCTGGCTGCGTGGAAACTGACCGAGAGCTAGGGAGACCGAGCTGCGTAGACTGGGACTGAGCTACAGCTGACTGAGAAGGCTGGGAATGAGCTGAGGCTGGGGCTACGGCTGACTGAGGGCGAGGGAGAGCCACCGAGGCTGACTGAGACCCTGCTGCTGCAGCTAACGCTGAAAACTGATGCGAAGGCTTGGACCTGGTTGCCCCCACCCGCGGAGCAGGAACGGGTGCAGAGGTCAGCCCGTCCGTGGCTGCCCCCACCCGCGGAACAGGTGCGAGTGCAGAGGTCAGCCCGTCCGTGGCTGCCCCCACCCGCGGAACAGGTGCGAGTGCAGAGGTCAGCCCGTCCGTGGCTGCCCCCACCCGCGGAACAGGTACGGGTGCAGGGGGAGCTGGAGCTAAGGGAGCTGGAGCAGGGTGAGCAGAGGGAGCTGGAGCTAACTGAGGGGTCTGGGGCTGTGACTGAGGGGGAGCTGGATCTACAGCTGACTGGGAACACTGCAACTGAGGGGGAGCTGGAGCTACAGCTGACTGGAACACTGCGACTGAGGGGGAGCTGGAGCTACAGCTGACTGGGAACACTGCGACTGAGGGGGAGCTGGAGCTACAGCTGACTGGGAACACTGCAACTGAGGGGGAGCTGGAGCCACAGCTGACTGGGAACAATGCGACTGAGGGGGAGCTGGAGCCACAGCTGACTGGGAACACTGCGACTGAGGGGGAGCTGGAGCCACAGCTGACTGGGAACACTGCGACTGAGGGGGAGCTGGAGCCACAGCTGACTGGGAACACTGCGACTGAGGGGGAGCTGGAGCTACAGCTGACTGGGAAGACTGCGACTGAGAGCTAGGGAGAGCTACAGCTGACTGGGAACACTGCGACTGAGGGGGAGCTGGAGCTACAGCTGACTGGGAACACTGCGACTGAGACTGAGCTGGAGCTACAGCTGACTGGGGCGGTGTACGATGACGCCGGGTGCGCTGCTTCCTTCGTGTTCTGTTAGAGTGGGAAGCACGATTCCCTGCATCCAGAATGTCCACTAGCAGAGGAGAATCAATGATTTCTACATCTTGCGGCAGCCAAGAGAGGTCTGGCTGCGCGACGGTGGAGTGGGAAAATGTCTCATCACTTGCCGCAATAATATCGAGCCCGGTGGTACTCACGGAGGTGGTGGCCTGTGCGTGAAGCGGTGACAATGTCCGCGGCGTTATACCGCTCGGGTCCTGGGGAGAGGTGAGTGGAATGGAAGATGGCGGGGCTTGAGAGCAAGGCAGTGCCGGTGGCGATGAGGTGCCACGGAGAGGAGGAGACGAGGATAAGCCGTCTGGCTGCAGGAGAGGTGCATTAGCGATGGCTTGAAGAAAAAAATTTGAGTCCCTGCCCTGGACTGGGCGGCCAATATTGTGCAGTTCATATTGTAGGTTCTTTCGGAGCATGATTAATGAATGGGCAAGTGAAGCGGTGTCAGGATGGGTGAGGAGCCAGGTGGAGGACGAAATAAGTCCACAACAGAAAGCTAACTGTATTAACCGGTGGTGACTGGTGGGGGCCTGAACAATTTTCTCGGAGAAATCCTTGAGCTCCAGGATCTTCTCTTCTTGCTCAGAGAGGGTCCTTATATCTGCGGGGTCCATAGTTTGGTCGCGTCGTTCTGTCATGCCAAGGGAGGAAACGGGCGAGGAAGGGCAAACACGCAGGACACCAGAGGTAAACATCACTAAAAAAAGGGATTTATTTAAGCAGGGAAAAACAAATACAAAAATCTTGGAAGGGAGACGACGGGCAGACACAGGGAACACACGGGCACACAACATCAACGACGCGACAACAGGCATAGAAAACGCAGGACTTAAATATACAGAAGGGCTGATGAGGGAAGAGGAAACAGGTGGGAACACAGGTGACACTGATAACTAAGACGAGACCAGAGGGAAGCAAAACTGAATACAACAGACAGGGGCTGGACGAATATCAAAATAAAACAGGAAGTATGACAAGGGAACAGAGACGCAAACCTGACACAGAATACAGAGAGACACGAGGGACTAGAAATAACTGAGGGCAACTCTAACAGATAACAAAACAACCTGAGAAAACGGAAACCATACCAAGAAAACATAAAACACTGGGCCACCGGCCCCAGGACATGACACCTGTTAATCGGAAAGCAGACATGTCTGTGCAAATACCGCACTGTTGCCAACTCCTCAGTAAGGAAAGTAGCTATTGGCTGTCCTAAAAGTCACTATATGATGTTCAGTGATGTCAGTACTTTTTCTTGGTAACGAGTAATCTAACGCATTACTATTTGCAGTCCAGTAATCAGATTAAAGTTATCCAAGTCACTGTGCATTACTTTTTTGTCATTTTCCTCAGTTAAACGATATATTTTTGCTTTATTGCATCTCGGGGATCGACGTCTGACCTATGCAATAATTGCGTCCCATTTTCAGCATGAGGACAATAACAACACAGCAACACAAACATAAACAATGGAGGGAAGAGAGATGTGCGTTTTCTAGCTGAAATACAGGCACTATTGTGAGTCTGTGTCAGCTAAAGATGACAATATCAATGTTAGTTGTGCACTTTGTGCTGGCGACAAGTGCTATCTAGCTTCAAAAACACTACCTCACATTTGAAGAAACATCTAGAGTCACGGCGCAGTCACTCTTACAGAGCGAGTCCCACCAGGTGCTGAAGCAAAGCTGCGGCTAATGCAGGAGGCCCCCCAGCACCCAAACAACAAAAGCTGGACTTCGGTACAAACCAGTAAGAGGGGGAGAGCTGAAGAAGCTGGTCGCACAGTATGTAGTAGAGAAAATGCTGCCCTTAAACACGACTGACTCGCCCTCGTTTCACGGTTGTCATTTTTATGTTGAGACGGGGGGTGATGCCGGTGTTGTAACCAAAATTGATTTTTGGTAATTGCCAGAAAATGATTGCATGCATTTAAATGGCTGTAAATGGCTTAGTTTTTTTTTTTATCAAGGTAAAAACTGTCACTGACTCAAATCCTGCAGTGCCAGGTGTGTCCCCCTGCTTAAGCCAGTACATGCCCAGGCCCATCTGAAGTTTGCCAGAGAGCATATGGATGATCCAGAAGAGGACTGGGAGAATATCATGTGGTCAGATGAAACCAAAATAGAACTTTTTGGTAAAAACTCAACTCGTTGTGTTTGGAGGAAGAAGAATGCTGAGTTGCATCCCAAGAACACCATACCTACTGTGAAGCATGGGGGTGGAAACATCATGCTTTGGGGCTGTTTTTCTGCATGTTTTCATGGCAACCAATTAAGGGAAAAATGAACAGGGCCATGTAACGTGAGATTTTAAGTCAGAACCTCCTTCCATCAGTGAGAGCATTGAAGATGGGACATGGCTGGGTCTTCCAGCATGACAGTGATCCCAAACACACTGCTCGGGCAACGAAGGAGTGGCTCTGTAAGAAGCATTTCAAGGTCCTTGAGTGGCCTAGCCAGTCTTCAGGCCTCAATCCCACATAAAATTTGTGGAGGGAGTTGAAAGTCCGTGTTTCCATATATGGCTATGAAAACAGCTTCATCCTATATCTGAACATATGGTCAATTCCTTATATGGAAGGCCAGAGAGCTAGAAGAGGCCCTCTCTGCATTCCCTTTGAGCTGAGGCCAAACCTTTATGTTAAAGCTCAGGTTACTCCTTTTACACAAATCAATAAAGGCCTAAAGGAAAGAGACCATATATGCATATATAGAGTTTAACAGAGCAGTACAGACACCACACTGGCTATTGCAAGCTCCCTACAGCTCTTTATCACATCCATCGCAAGGAGAATAGCGCAAGATTTATCTGACTCAGACTCAGTTAAAACTTGGTCCTGCATTGGTAATGTAGGAGCAGAATCTTGAACCACCAAACCACCGGTGGGTGCGCAGTGACACGACGCTGTGTTGCGCCTTCAAAATAAAAGCACTCCTTTTTTTGAGTGGGACAAATGCGCCAGTCTCCAATATTGGTGGGGTGACATGTCAGTAGTAATAGTGAGGTGTTAGTCACCAGGAGGTCTGAAAAGGCCTTGTGACAAAGTCACTAAGTCGGTGTTGCCAAAACTAATTGCAGCTTCTACCACATGACAGAGATTTTTTTTATAACTCAAAATGAATTGATATCATCCATGAGAACTAGAATGGAATGCCAATATTGTCATTATACTGAATGTACAATGAGATTGGAGGGCCACTCCTATCAGTGCCATGCCATTGAAAGTGAAACTTTCTAAAATATACACAAAACAAAACAATGTATAAAAATGTATACAGAAAATAAAATGTATAAAAAATATACGTAAAATAAAACAGAATCTAGAAGAATATATACATTGTAGAAAAAAATAAGTATATACATATAATAATGAAGATGGTGGGTATTGCACTTGGTGAATCAATATTGCACTAGTGAATGAATACTGGATATTACACAATATAGGGGTGATAGATATGTATGATAGATACAGATATAGATAGTTTGAATGATATAATATTGCACACAGATGTGGGTATTGCAGAGTTAGTGAGTGTGTGAGTTCAGGGTGGGATAATGTTTGAGATATACTTGACAGATTATAGGTCAACAAGTCATTTACAACAATATAAATATCAGCAATAAATTGTTTGGCAAATACCAGAAATCACTTTTTAGCACAGACCAGCTGTTCAGATGACAAATTATTCCATTGGCACTGTGTGGCAGCGTGTAGATTTTGCATACATGTAGTGCAGTACAATGTTTTAATAGATAGGAAAGAATATATTTGTTAGAAAGGCCCAGACCTTTTTAGGGTTTTCTGTGTTATGACGTGTTGTGTAAGAATGCAACACCTACTAGACTGGCATATATATATATATATATATATATATATATATATATATATATATATATATATATATATATATATATATATATATTAGGGGTGGGACTCGATTAAAAAAATTAATCGAATTAATTACAAGCTTTGTAATTAATTAATCGAAATTAATCGCATTTTAATCGCATTTCAATATTTGACATGATAAATATTAATTTAAGTTTAGTTGATGAATGAATCAATATACATAAGCTTAAAATTCAAAATTTTGTTTATTTTCCCACCAGTCTACTACACAGACCAATGAAGGGTGGAAGTGCTCCTGTGATAAGCAAACACCTGAAATTAAAGTTAAGCATCATAACTGGATAGTTTTATTCAACATTAATGTCTCACTTAATATAGTTGGAAATTAATCATTCTCTCACCTGTATTCCTTGATGTTGAAATGTGTTATGCTTGTTTTAACAGCTTATTTTGAATTAAAGACTTAAAATTAAACCACAAAAAGGAGAAAAAGTTCGTTCTCCATTTAACCAGCTGCTTTTACACAGCTGTGCTTCGCACTCACGGTTGCTAGGTGACATGAGCTACGCAAAGGTGACGGCAGGTGACGCTGATATGAAGGCTAGCCGCTCACTTCCGGCCTTTGCGGTCTTCGTGGGCTGCGAAAGACGTGGGCCGGGTCCTAATTTGGACATTGTGCATTGATATAATCTGTATGCCAGGAACTCGTGCACTGAGAAACGTTCCACGGTGCAAAGTGCGATTAAAATGCGTTAAAATTTTTAACGCGTTAATTTCCCCGTAATTAATTAATCGAAATTAACGCGTTAAAGTCCCACCCCTAATATATATATATATATATATATATATATATATATATATATATATATATATATATTAGGGGTGGGACTCGATTAAAAAATTAATCGAATTAATTACAAGCTTTGTAATTAATTAATCGAAATTAATCGCATTTTAATCGCATTTCAATATTTGACATGAGAAATATTAATTTAAGTTGATGAATAAATCAATATACATAAGCTTAAACTTCAAAATTTTGTTTATTTTCCCACCAGTCTACTACACAGACCAATGAAGGGTGGAAGTGCTCCTGTGATAAGCAAACACCTGAAATTAAAGTTAAGCATCATAACTGGATAGTTTTATTCAACATTAATGTCTCACTTGTTATAGTTGGAAATTAATCATTCTCTCAGCTGTATTCCTTGATGTTGAAATGTGTTACGCTTGTTTTAACAGCTTATTTTGAATTAAAGACTTAAAATTAAACCACAAAAAGGAGAAAAAGTTCGTTCTCCGTTTAACCAGCTGTTTTTACACAGCTGTCCTTCGCACTCACGGTTGCTAGGCGACATGAGCTACGCAGAGGTGACGGCAGCTGATATGAAGGCTAGCCGCTCACTTCCGGCCTTTGTGGTGTTCGTGGGCTGCGAAAGACGTGGGCCGGGTCCTTCGCAGGATGCGGCCCCTAATTTGGACATTGTGCATCGATATAATCTGTATGCCGGGAACTCGTGCACTGAGAAACGTTCCACGGTGCAAAGTGCGATTAAAATGCGTTAAAATTTTTAACGCGTTAATTTCCCCGTAATTAATTAATCGAAATTAACGCGTTAAAGTCCCACCCCTAATATATATATATATATATATATATATATATATATATATATATATATATATATATATATATATATATATATATATATATATATTTTATATATCTTAACTACATTTCCTCAAAAGTTCTACTTGTTTTCTCATTTCCTTCTTTGTTTTATAATCATTTGAAGTATAGGTGTTTGGGGCCAAAAGCTCTTTCTATTATCGCTCTTTTTCCAGCATAATTCAAAGATTGTGACCAATACACAATTTCCAGACCTTGCATTCGGGTGGCTGTAGCTCAGGAAATAGAGCAGGTTACCTACCAATTGGAAGGTTGGTGGTTCGATTCCTGGCTGTTCTGGGCCGCATGCCAAAGTATCCTTGCACAAGATACTGAACCCCAAGTTGCTCTCTGATGCAAACGTTGGAGTGTGAATGTGTGTAAATTTTAGACAATAAAAGTACTTAGCTTAGATAGTGTTTGTGTGAATGGGTAAATGTAAACGTGTTGTATAAGTGCTTTGAGTGCTCAGAGTAGAAAAGCACTATATGTGTCCATTTGCTAAAGAAATTCATTTAATTTCATCTAAGGTTGAATCATAAAGGTTGAAAAAGGTGTTTTGACAAAAAAAATAATTTTAATTCAAATCTGAGTCGTGACCTGGGGACCCATTGGTTGAGTTCATATGGAATGACCCATACTGGCTCGGACGTTGCCCGGATTAACAAGGTCCAGGTCTGGTATTGAGCAACCAGGGCATTCTGACAATAAGTGGGCTACTGGAACAAGAAGGTCACGGCATAAGTGGACGCGAGAAGAGAACCAGGAACTATTGGAATGCTACTACACGTAATCCCAATGAGAGGGGTTACATGAAGAGGATGTGGGACCTATGGATTCTTCGAAACCCAACATCCAAACTGGCAGCGAAACAACTTGTGACTCAGTGTTCCAACATACAAAGGAAGCAACTGCTATCGCAGCTAGAGATTGACGAGGTACAACATAAATGCTACGGCAAGGGGGAGCCAGGACGACAGGTCAGGGGGGAGATTTCATCATCCCCACACTCCGAGATTGGGTACCAAGCCCTAATAATAACAGCAAGTACACTGAATACCAGAGCAGCTGACCTGAAAAACAAGATCATGGCTAAGAAGGAAAACTGGACCCTCTGATGCCAACTACCAATACTACGTGAAGTACTCTCTGAAGATCTACAAGAATTTGCGAATGCAGCACTATGGACAATCCCTACCACTACTATCACTGAAACAATCAGCTGATGTATAACATGGCAGCAGTGATCATTTACATGCTTGGCTATAAGATGAACATCAATAAGGAGCAGTACCCTATAAGATCAAGGCAGCACAGAGGGAAGTTAGCCAGCTCTCAGAGTTGCAGGGAGGTGGCGACAGCTGCTTGTGTTGAAAATGTCCGTCAGCACTGCAGAGAGTTGGTCTGCACAGTCCCTTAGCACCCTTAACAGCAGGATGCAAGATGCTACCAGGCAGGGCATACATTGATTGCTATAACCAAGTGGCTGGCATAGTATATGGCAGGGGTGTCAAACTCAATCATAGGACGGGCCAAAACTGAAGACGCAGACTGAGTTGTGGGCCGAACAGGGTTAAAAAAAATTTTTATTTAATCAGCAATATGAAATTGTATGGCCAGAATACAGCAACTTTTTCCTCACACATTAAAAGAAACATAAAATTATATTTTTCTTCAAAAATAACATCAGACAAAATAAAAATATTTCAAGCTGATGAAAATTTGAATATTTTTTAGGAAAAACTGTGATGTGAATTTTTATATATATATATATACACACTTGTATAACACACACACACACACACACACGATGTCTTAAAGCAAAGAATAATGTAACTGATACTGAATATGGAAAAATATTAACATGTTGCTATGTTTTATTTTCATTATAGATACTCCCTCTCCACCTCATCCTTCACCTCCTCGTAAGAAATTTAAAATATGATACAAAACTGTCTAATCCCAAAGATAAAACTAACACATAATGATGTGTAATTAATTTCAAATGTTCCCTTCCAGTGAGACTTATACAATGAACATGTTCACTTTACAGTTTTAAAAGTGCCAAAGAGGAACATACAATGGGAGTGAGTATTAAGAGTGTGGCTCCTTAACGAGGTGTACTAGAATTAGCAAGGCTAACCCAATGAACTCATTAACCCTATGTTTCAATTCAGTTTCTATTTACCTGGTTTGATCATTCTGTTAACGCACGCTTCATGTTCAGAATTGCTTTAAAATCATCTGCGAGTGCCACACTTTTACTGATTCTTTTACTGACAATATGCTCTAAGTATGTATAAACCTGAGTTGAGCTTGCTTGGTAGTACACTCGTGAAGTATTTTGTTTGTTGTGTTATTTTGTTTGTTCTCAACACTGTTGTGTAATGTAATTGCACACTAAAACCTATTGTAATCTGCTTAATAAACAGTCAGAGAGAGAGAGACCTGCAGCTTGTGAGAGATTATCAGCCTCACAAAGATGTCCAGCATCTCAGAATTATGCTTCATGGACCACCAGGTGCTGGAAAGTCCAGCTTCATCAACTCTGTTGACAGTGTTTTAAGAGGAAAAATCACAACTCGTGCTCTGGCAGCGAACATTGAGGAGAGCTTCACCATTGCAGTATGTATTAACTGAAGATGCAGCCATTCTGATCAGTCACTGTTTGCATCAAAATGCACATCTCCACAAATTTCCTATAAAATGTTCTAGGACCACAGGAGTGCACTGCAGTAACTGGCTGATAGACATTGAATGTGTATAACTTATTCAAACTCTGTAGGGTCTTTAGTTTATGGCACTAATATAACAACACTACATTTTTTATTTACAGTACAGAACATATAAAATTCAGAAAGGAGATCCGGAAACGTTTTACCCTTTTGTCTTCACTGACACCATGGGCGTTGAGAAGAACACCAGCAGTGGAATTCAAGTGGACGACATCAAACTTGCCATGAATGGACATGTAAAAGATGGTTACAGGGTATGACAGCTGCATTCTTTCTCCTCATCAGATGCTTGTACACAGGGCTGTGATACAGAAACTACATCATTCAAAAAGGTTTCACTGAGTTTGCTTTATTTTTTTTTTCTAGTTCAATCCCACATCTCCCTTACCTGAAACTGATCCTAACTACAACAGTTCCCCCACTATAAATGACAAAACCCACGTTCTGGTTTATGTTGTTTCCGCCAACACACTGAGCATAATTGATGATGAAACTGTGAGGAAGATGAAGGATGTCAGATTAGCAGCTCGTGACAAAGGTGAGAGCAGATTTTGTTCAAAGAGCACTTTTTATGTTACAATTTTTAACACGAGAAAAACACAAGATAAAATGATTGCATTGATTTCTATATTGGCAGGGATCCCACAGATAGCTGTGATCACTAAAATTGATGAAGCCTGTCCTGAAGTCAAAGAAGACATAAAGAATGCCTACAAGAGCAAGTACTTGATCGACCAGGTATGTTCCAAGAAGTAACTTGTAGCTTGTTGTTGTGCAGAAACCTTAGTTAGAATCATTACAAATAATTAAATAACTAATTTATAATTGTCTGTCACTAATGCAATGTTTAAACTTAGATGGAAAAAATGAACATGATCCTGGGTCTTCCAATGAACTGCGTCTTTCTCATGAAGAACTACCACACAGAAATTGAGCCGGATGACGACATGGATTCACTGATACTGAGTGTACTGAAAAAGATCGTTGACCGTGGAGAGGACTACCTGAATGACTTAGACGCAGAACCAACTGAGGAGGATAGAAAATGAAGCTACAGTTACTCTTCAGGTGTTTCTGCTTTGCCATAGTTACAATCACAGTCACAACAACATGTTAGTTTCATCATAACCTTAATCATACTGACTTTGTCTGCTTCTTATTTCCCATTGCAAACTAAATTAAATTAAACTGAAAGTTTTTCATCTGATGTTTGAGTAACAATATTTCTAAAAGAAAATCATTACATGTACTTCCTGTTCTTTGTTTTATGTTCAAAGTGTCATCTGCAGGCAGAATTACTAATATATGCATGTAAACTGCTCTCTGCTCTGTAACTCAAAAAATTCATTGCAACCTGTGGTGTAAGACTGTCCTCTCCGAATCAGTGCATTAACACAATGAACCCAAATTTTCTTGAGAAAAAATCAGAAGCTAAAAAGACACACGTGCACAGATGGAGGGTCGGTGGAGATGTGCTGATTTAGAGGGTGTTGGGTCTTTTTTTTTTTTTACTCTTTTTACATTATGAACAAAAGTATAATACTTCAGGGTAAAAATCCAAGAATTAATTAATTAATTGAATGATTAAATAAATGAATGAATTAGATGATTAAATTAATAATAATTGAATTAAATGAATAATTAGCAGTTGACTCAAAATTCTAAATAGTAGTTGATTAAATGATAAATTAATACTTGAATCAAATAATGTTTAATCAGTAGTCAAATTAAAATGATCAATAGTGATTGAATTAAAATAACTAAATAGTGGCTGAAGCAAACAATGGACAATTAAATAAAGCATTAGTTAAAGAGCATACAGTTGGGAGGCCAGTGGTCGCCAGACTAACTTCACGGCCTTTGGGCGACATGTTTATCTTATTTATGGCTTTCCGGCTGTTGGGGAAGAATATGTTTATCTTATCCTTAAAGGTTTTGCCAAAACATGTACATCTGTGTCTAAGGAGGGAAGGGTGTGTGTAGGTCACCGCTCCCTGTTGCTAAGGAGAATAAAACTGCAAAGTCATGATTAGGAATATGTGAGGACAGGAAGGGATGTGTTTCTTTTATAGAAGCATTTATTGCTGATTGGAGAAGCTTGTGTCATGATGCCGGAACCAACCACTGGACAAACCAATCTGAGAAGGCCAAGTCTAAACCACGGCTCTCTCGATCTGTTTTTTTGAACTGATAGTGCTTGCAGATAGTGGTAGTATAAAATGTTATGTTTAGCCTAGGATCTTTGCTGTGTGGCGAGGGGAGTACAGTCAGACTGCTGGGATGGCCTGTGTCTGCCTGAACCAAATGGCCCATGCACATGTGTTATCCTCTGATTCTTTAATAAAAAATGTTTTATTTTTAAACCAAAGTTTAAAGGTTTAGGTGTCTTCCTTCACAAATAAAAAATAACACACACACACCATGACAAGGGACTACAGGCAGATTGTGATCTGTTAAATTTTTTTTTTTTGTTACCAGAACTTTAATTAAATCTTTTCATTTAAACATTGAAGACTGACCAGACAGTGTGTGTTTATTCAGTCATCGTCACTGATAATGTTAACATTGATAATATTGGTAAATTAATGACATTTCTGTAGTTCTCTCATCTTTGTAACTCCAGTGTGTTCAGGTAAATAAAATCACAACAAACAATGATAATAACGTTTAAATAGTTATTTTCAGCTCATTATTTTCTTTTTTAAGGTACATTTTTAAGTTGCATTTTTTTTTATCAAGAAACAGAGAAAAAGGTCTGCACATTGGCAAAGCTCTTGAATAATGGTTAATTCGAGACAAACCTTAACAACGAGTGACGTTTCAGGGCCACGAATTACCCTTCTTCAAACTAAATAAGGGTAATTTATGGCCCAAAACATCAGTCGGTGTGTGGACCTTTTTCTCTGTTTCTTGGTTATATTTTTTGGCCCAGCACCCAGCCTTCAATTATCTTTGGATGTGCATGTCCTTCCTTTTTTCTTTTAGGCATATTTTTTATTAAGCCATTGATAATGACTTAGGTTATAAACCCATAGACACACCCACAAAGCCATACAAGTCCAAACCAGGGTAATCAGGGCCTTGGACAATGGCAGATTGGGATGAACACAGAACCACCTCTTAACACGTAAAAACTAAAATATCAAATATATTGATAGAAACCCACAATGGGGCAATTAAAGCATGGGGAGGGGGTGTTCTAGACATGCTGTCTGCTTTCATATAGGCAAGTATTACATATTGTATTAACCTAAATCAGCCTTAATCTTACTTTAATCAACATGCCTGCCTACTGTTAAACCACCTGTAAAGAAACCAGAAAGTACCCACTCACCCACACTTAGTGTACATTTAAGGTCCGTGTATGTGTGATTGTGTGTGTGCGCGTGCGACTGCCATATATCTGTGTGTGTGTGTATATGCATGTCTGGACAGCTGGGCCTGGGTCTGTGGCTTGCCTTGGCGGGAGTTACCACTTCCTACTGCTCCCCGCTGCTCCCCATTGATCGTCACTGCTGCCCCTGGGATGTGGGTGCCTGTGGGTCCTGGGGTGCATGGGCGGATGTCTTGGCGTGGCTGTTGGCTCGGGCCTCTTTGGCATGGGGGGGGCTCTGCTGGGTGTTGGGCGGTTCCCAGGCACCTGGGGCCTCGGAGCGGCATTCTCGGCTCATGCTGGGGGGGCAGCCTACTGGGGGGGGGGGTGGGCTGCTCATTGCCTCTGGCTCTCTGGACTCTTGCCCATTGACCATGGGAGCTCTGTCTGGGGTCTCCCTCCTTCCTCCTCTAGGGTGTGCGCACGGTTGCCATCGGGATGTGTGGTCTCGGGTCTTCTGAGCTCCTGGTGGGCCGTGGATGGCCTGGGTCCCCTGGGTCTTTCCCTGCTTGTCTCTGGATACAGATGGGGGCTGTTGTGGCTTCTTGCCCTCATTATTGAGTACGTTCCATGACAGAGGAACACACATTACTACAAACTACAGCAAGACTGTATGTATGTGTGTGTATGTATATATATATATTATATATATATATATACTATATATAGTATCAGTATATTATATACTATATATACATACAGACATAGATATAATTTTAGAGATTTTTTTAAAATATATAATGATATATAATATATATAATATATATATATATATATATATATATATATATATATATATAGTCTATATATATATATATATATACATACATACAATATATATACTATATATGATATATATATATATATATATAATATATATTATAATATATATTATATATATATATATATATATATACATATATATGTGTGTGTGTGGGTGTGTGTGTGTGTGAATGTGTATGTATATACATCTGTCTATCTTCTATTTTTTTTCTGTTCTCTCCATTTTTTTGGCTTCTCTTTCTATCTCTCTTCTCTTCTTTCCTGCCTGTCAGATCTGGCAAGAATAAATACAATAAAAATACAAACATTAACAAGAATAGCCTATAGAAAACTTGTAAAAGCAAATATGTTTGGTACAAAAATGCATTCGGATCATCATTCTGATTGCAAAAACTGCCACACATGACAGGCCAAGAAAAAAAAAAAAAAAAAAAAAAAAACAGAAAGTGAAAAGAGAGGGAAAGGATTTATGTAAGTCCAGACTCATAATGCATACTTTATATATGTATTTGATTCGGGAAGTGTTTTTTTCTGTCTTTTTTTTAAATAGTACTTACTATATCAGCGTTATTCCAGCATGGAGAAATTCTGCCCAAAAAGCTGTTTTATCATGAGCTAAAGGAAAATTATTGGTTCAGTTGGTTCAATTATTGTTTTTGGTTTAATTATTCAAGTATATATACTGTTGTTTATCAAATAATCAGAAATGACAATGAAATGCACAGATTCAATTAAGGAGACATAGACTTGTTGCCTTTACTGCATGCAGACTGAGCTTATTTGCTTTGTCACCCACAAAGCCAGAGAAACCAGTTGATATAGTCTTTTTCCTTTAACAACTAAAGCTGCATTCACACAGGAAGCAGCTGCAGACCAAACAACATCAATGATGTAAAGCAGCTACGGAAGAAAAAAACAAACTTCAAGGTGAGTGATAGAAGCAACAACCAGTGAGAGCACTGCAACTGAAGCCTGGAAAGTCTACAAGAGACCGACTTTAAGCATTAAAATAATGCTTGATGAGTAAATCCCTGTCTGTGTGGATGCAGCTTGTACTGTTAATAAGACTTTTGCACATCAGTCTCAGTCTCGGGAGGTTTATAGTACAAGAGCTAATATATTACTGCCCCCTTTGGTCAAGTTAGTGTAGGTGTAGTTATAGGTCATATGTATTTACAGGCTTGTGTTGATAAAAGATCTTTTAAGGAGGATGGGCAGTTTGAAAAATAAGTATAACCAGTGCAGCATATATTCCTGTTAGCACACACACAAGCTGCTTCCTGTGCATTTTGTTTGAAAATACAGCTATGACTGTGCTGGCAGTGTGGTTTTATCCATCCTGTTTACGTGTCCTCGAAGTAAATTGCACTGTAGAAATCGACTTTCTTTTCTTTTCTTTTCTTTTCTTTTCTTTTCTTTTCTTTTCTTTTCTTTTCTTTTCTTTTCTGTGAAGCAGGCAAGCTTTAGATTTTAAAAAAAAAAAGTGCAGAAGCTAAAGCAAAAGTGAGAAAATAAGTCATTTTAAATTAAATAACAGCACAAATAAGGGAAAAGAGAAGTTAATTCAAAATTTAATATACATACATTTATAATATCTAACCTCATATAAAACTGTAAAAATTGAATACTAAGAAACAAACATCTAGTGACTAAAATAAATGTCAGAGGCGACCTATAGAGCTGAAAAATAAAGCCAATACCAAAGTGCATAAAACCGCAGTTCCTCCGGTGACCACTTGAGGCTTGCTCCAAAATTGTCTAATTTTACAGCTGTAAACAGCATGTTTACAACTTGGACAGTTTCCTCCATGGCAAGTATAAGGAAGGTGAGGTTTTCTATAACTCTATATCCTCCTGGACACAAGAGTTAGGAGCGTGACCACTTACAGAGTGACGTGTCCTGATAGAGCCAGCTGTAGCCAATCGATGTCTGCTAGGCTTCACCTCTGCTAACTGGAGTCATTAAACTGAACCTGTCTATGTCTTTCATTATGGTGACTTTTGGGGAGATTTAATCTGTAAAATTTGTGATAAAAACCATCCAAGATGTTTTTGGTTTGGTGAGTAAAATTAAGTGTTTTATTTTATGACTTTTGACACAGACGTGTGTCTCTGTGTCTTAACAACAAACTTCCTCTCTTCCAAATAAGATCACTTCTGGCTCTAAATACTGAGTTACTAATACTAACTAATTAAATACTGTATGTAAAATATGTCACCTTGCAATGCAATAACTGACATTTCTTATACTGTATTTTTTATACATTTTATCTATCCTTCCATTTTCATCCACTTGTTCAGGGTCACAGGGGTGTTGGAGCCTATGCCATCTGTCATAGATGTGGGCTACACCCTGGATCGCTTACTAGTTCAGGCTGCAGAATTAGACTTTTTATGCAACAGTTAATCTAGAGAATATTTGGCATTTTCATTGATCTGGAAAAAAAATCCATCCATCCACCACAAATTACACTACAATGAAAAGAGATGGGGCTTAGGTGTGTATAAATATATAATAATAATAATAATAATAATAATAATAATAATAATAATAATAATAATAATATACTTTTTTGTGTTATAGCTTTGTTGTGACCGCCTTGTTTGCAGTTTTGGTTCAAACAGCTGAACTTCCTGGTTTGGTTAGCCACCAAAAATGTGGCTGCCCCTCTGCTCACCGCGATACTGTCAACTGCTGGTACAGGAAGTTAATAAACTCATGTTTCTATACTGTTTCTTTCACTTTTCAGTAGTGGAAGACTTACATTTAGAACTAGGTATTATATACAGCATGGTAATTATTTGAATTAGTCATTAATTACCAAGTCTATGAAGACTTTTTAAGACATGTATTTTAAGAAATACGTGTACATATCACATAAATTCCTTGAACTCACATGACCCAAACAAAACTGAAAGTATGTTTATAGTCACACACAATCTTCATCAGTGGAGACAACAGCAGAGAGACACCTACTTTACAACACAACTGGACAGTTAGGTATACTAACATTGTGTTACCAGTTCAGTACTGTAGAAAACACATGATTAAATGCAATTTGGCAAATAGATGAAAATCCTATCTATCTATATTGACAGACAGGCAAAATGTTTTAGACTCGACCTGATGGAGTCATCTCTACCACCTGGTTTGGATGTGTCTGCTAAAAGATTTTAATTTCTAGAAGAATTTACAGAATTTATTGTCTTTTCAGATTGATTTATTCACAGATAGTTGGAACAAAAACATGCTGAAGTTTAAAAAACTTTTCCAGGGTAAGTAGGTTTTGTTTTTATATAACAAATTTGTAGTTTAAGTATTTCTGATCATTTGCTTGTAGCTCTGTTTTATTATGTTTGTTAATTTCTTCTTCTGCTTTTTTCAAATTTGTTTTCATGCTTGTGAAGGCCTTTGAGCCTTTACATATAATACAACTCACCAAATAGCTTTTGGAGTGTGCGCACAAACAAGACAGCACCCTTCCTGCTAACGGTTGTCAGTTGATGATGTCAGTAATGAAATGATAGTTGCAGGGCAGGAACATAAATATAGCATTAAATGTATAAAAGCATGAAAGCGGAGAATGACTATTTTCACTTATTTGATTACACACCTAGTATAATATCACTGAAGGCAGCAGCTTAATGATGTCTGACAGTTTCAGTGGTATTGTTTGTTTTGCTTATGCAAAGAGAAAAATGTAAATATACCCAAGCAAGTCATGATAGTAGACACCAATGTGTACCACCCTGTGTTACCTACAACTTACTGCAGTCAAGTGAGCCTTCAATTCTGAGGCCCTGTCAAACCAGCACTGCTCAGCTGCAGCTTAAATTTTCTTGCGCTTCTACCCCAAAATTTATGACAGTGCTCCTTGTTTGCTTATGATTCCTGTTCAATGGACCAAAAACCAACCTGTGATGATTTTATTAATGTATGTCATAGTTTTGTAAAGCACTATAACATATCACAATTAGATTTATTATATTATGTTAGTGTGTGTGGGTGGTTGGGGTTGGTTGGTTGGTTGTAAGGAAGGAAAGAAGGAAGGAAGAAATTAAGAGAAATAAAACTCCAGTTGCATTTTTTTCAATCAAGATGTTCCTTTATTCAAGGCTGATTTTTATGGGTTTTTTAAATATGTTATCATATTGCATTAAGCTTGTTGAGCTTGATAAGATTTAATTTCTCTGGAATCCTGGAGCTGCTTCAGAGGAAACTTTGCAGTTAGAGTTTATGAAGCAGATGAATGCACTGAGAATTTCATGTCAACTACCAAGGATAATTTTTTATGATTTTTTTTTTAAATATATCATCATATTGGATTGACTTTGTTCAATAGGATCAGAATTTTCATTTACAATTACAGTTGTACAGTTCAATAAATCATGCTTTATTTTGTTTAATGTATCAGTTTTTTGCATACATACTAGACACACATCAAATGAAAAATAAGCAGGGATGCAGAGCAGATCACGCTGAAGATTTGATAGAATTTCTATTCCAAGTGAATCATGAATAAAGAAGTGGATTACCATCAAAATTCAGAAGAATGATAAAGGAGCACATCTTGATTTAAAAAATGCTACTGGAGCTTTATTTCTCTTAATTTAATCAAAGTCACACACACACACACGCACACACACACACACACACACACACACACACACACACACACACACACACACACACACACACACACACACACACACATACACACACACACACACTAACTGTCATAAAATGCTGTTAGAAAAATTGTTTCTGTGCTAATTATAATTATCACGCTTTTATAAATTGTTGTATAAGTTGTTATGTGAACAAGAGATGTGTCTATATAAAGAGGAAACCTTTGTATGACTTCTCAGGAGGTGTTTTGTCCTGATCTCAGAGTAAGCAGGAGTGTGAACTATTGAACCTGTTGGAGGACTAGTGAGAAGTAAACCACCTTTAAACTGTTCCCATCTCCAGAGACATAAACACCACATTCCAGTTCCATTAGAAGTCACGGAGCCTGTTTTCTGTCTCTGCCTGGCTCTCAGGCTTGGCAGTTTTATAGTATGCATTCTATGTGTGTAAAGAGTGACTTGCTGGGACGGCCCGGTGATAACTGAGCTGAGAGCCATCGCTCCTCTTGCAAGAATGAAACTCTTACTAGTACGGGAGCTGGTCTCGTTTCCTCAGCCCTGATTTTAAGGTGCAGGAGGAGGAGCCTGCTGTTTGTGGACAGACTCAGTCTTTAGGTGGAGCCGCTGATCTGTCGTGCTCTGGCATAATCAGCAGACCCCACCCCCTGCTTCCTGCTTCATCCATGTTTGAGAGTGGCGAGGAGTTCAACTTTGGTGACGACTTCCTGATGCAAGTTTAAAGACAAGCAGGATGTTGGCCCTGCGACAGACTGGCAACCAGGGTGGACCTGCCTCTCACCCTAAGGTGGCTGGGATAGGCTCCAGCCCCCCACAACCCTGAATTAGATAAGCAGAGGTCAACTACTGATTGGAAGGTCAGCGGTTCGATTCCTGGCTACTCCAGGCTGCATGCCAGTGCATCCTTGGGCAAGACACAACCTTTGGAATATGAATGTTAGATAATAAAAGGACTTAGCTTAGTTAATCATGGAAGTGCTTGTGTGAATGGGGTAAATGTAAACGTGCTGTATAAGCATTGAGTGCTCAGAGTAGAAAAGCGCTATATAAGAACTAGTCCATTTACCTGATTATTTGATAACTAAAGAAGAGGTTTTCTGACAAATGCATAATGTGATAAATCTGAGATAAGTCATAGTGCCCTACATAACTATGATATATATAAATAAAATCATCAAAGGTTTTTTTTTGGACTACTGTAAAACTTTTGGTAGAAGCGCAAGAAAATTTAAGCTACGGCTGATCGGTGGCTGGTTTGACCACTGAAATTTTTCAGTGCACGCGACTAACTATATACATATGAGTCAAGGAGTGAATTTTGGTCCAAATTACTTTCTTCCTTGATGAACTACTTTTGAAACTGAAGCTACAGTCATTCATTTTAAGCTCTACTGTAGGACAAACTGTTTCCATCATTTTTCCTCAAATTTCTGATTTGGATTTTGTACAAATCAAAACTTTTCATGGCTCAGGTGACTGTCGAATGTAAACAGTTCTTGGTAAGAGAAACAGGACGAAGTGGGTACACTGCATGCACAGCTGCTCAGGCACATAAGCATACACGCAGGCACATGCACAGACATTTTTGGGGGCAGGTGCTCAAGCCAAAACAAAGGGCAGACTTCGCCAAAATTATTCAGAAAATAATAAATTACAAAAAAAAAAATCCTAAAAAATGTGGGATATTTAACTTGTATACTTATTTTTGTTAACACAATCCACAAACATCTAATCAAATAACTGAAATGATCAAAATTGAATAAATAAATGAAAAGTTCTTGATATTCTCCTGCAAAAAGACTTTCACATCAAAATAAGTAAGATTTTAAATTAAACAAAACTAGTGAACTTGTCATATTTGTAAAATGTAAAATTGTCTTTAAATTTTCTGGGTGCTGGCTAGTAGCGATGTAATGTTTTCAGCAGTACTATAATGTTGTGTTCAGTTTTGCACCAAACAACGTGAAGGATTGCCCAAACGCTGTCATTATCTGTCCGTCTGATGCTGCGAGTCAGAGCAGAAGTGTGTAGCAGTGCTTCAAGAGCGCTAACCCGAGGTGGAGGGTGGAGGGGGAAAACAGGAACTTATGCTCGCTGTGGATCAGATTTGGGGCAGAATTCTCACAGGAACTTAAATAAATGCCCGATATCAAAACACTTTTGGGGGAATTGATGACAGAGAGGATCATTTTTACTTGTAAAGACTGATGAATGAAGAAAAAAATTGGGCACCAGCAGAATGGAGTACCTGGCCGCCCTCTTGCCTGCAGCCACGTACTCTTGGGGAGGGCAGAAAGGGCTCTTGTCTCATCCAGGGCTAAAGGGCAGGTGCTTGAGCACTTTGAGTGCTCTGACTGAGTAGAAAAGCGCTATATAAGAACTAGTCCATTTACCATTTACCACTAGGGGTCTATCTGTGCACATAACTACATACACGTAAGTACATGTGACAGTGTAGGCAGATCTACAGTTAACAGCAGCATGTCCCACTATTGTGTGCCTGACCCCCCAAAAAAAACTATTGAATTTGAAGTTGTAGACAAAATTTATGATCGAATTTACACATCTTCAAGCCTACATTTTTGACTGCACCTGCTTTACTTTGGTTTCCCGATCTACACAACAGCATCACTTTCGTTGGCAATGTTGTTTTTTGTTTGTTTTTTCATGCGTTAAACTAAAAAAAATACTTACCAAATTTAGGAAAATTCAGAACTGCCCCCTACGCAACTAATGCATGTGGTAAAAATAATTCCATGGGCTGCGTGATCACATCCATTGCGGTCGGGCTTCATGAGTCACAGCGCAGAAAGTTTTATTTCAGCATACTTCATGCTAACATCCATCACAAAAAAAGATAGGTATGTAACCAGTACATTTCAGATGGATTAGCGGACATCTCGAAATGATGACAGACCTCCTCCAGTTGTGTTTACTGCCACCTATATAAACGTGTGTGTGTGTGTGTGTGTGATTCTAAATTGCCCATAGTTGTGAATATGAGTGTGAATGTTGTCTGTTGTCTGTCCCTCTGTGTTAGCCCTGCGACAGGCTGGCGACCTGTACAGGGTGTACCCTGCGTCTTGCCCTATGTCCCCCCGCGATCCTGAACAGGATAAGTGGAAAAGGATGGACATATATGTAGTTTTGTCTTAAAGCAAAGAATAATATAACTAATATTATAATATAACTAATACTGAAAACTGTTGTTAACATGTTGCTACCTTGTCTTATTTCAGGTGCAGGTCCTCCTCCATCTCCTCGTAAGATATTTAAAATTTTAAACAAAATTGTTCAACCTCAAAGATAAAAAAAACCCCACATAATAATGTATAATTAATTTAAAATGTTACCCTTCCAGTGTGATTCATACAGTTAACATGTTCACTTTACAGTTTTAGAGGCACCACTGAGGAACATACAATGGGAGTGAGTATTAAGTGTGTGCTTCCTTAAAGAGGTGTACTAGAATTAGCAAAGGCTAACCCATTAATCTCACTAACTCTATGTTAATGTTAGAGTCACAGTGTTCAGTATCATGAAGTTCAGTCTCTTTTTACCTGGTTTGATCATTGTGTTTACTCGAGTTTAATGTTCAGACCTTTGCTTTAAAATCATCTGTGAGTGTCACACTTTACTGATTCACTTCCTGACAAAATGCTCTGAGTATGTGTGACAGATTCTCTGCTGAAGCTCTACATTTCATACATACAACTTGTTGAGCTGTAATAACTGTGCGCTAAAGTTACAACAGCACCGACTGCTGAGTCATAATGTCACAGGAATTTGCATAATTCACACAGTGATGCAGAAATGCTTATTTGTAATTTCACATGGCTGAAATTGCAGCTGGTAGAAGAAAGATTAGAAAACTGGTTTATTTGGATATTTGTTACAGAGAATCCAGTCAGTCCAGTTGGTTTAATTTTGATGTGGCTGATGTGATTTTCACATGGTTGTCATTAGGCTATGGAACAATATATGGAACAACGATGCAGCACATAATGTGTAAATGTATGAGCAGAAAATTCACACCGTTAATGTGCAGCTGTTAAAAATAAACCACAGTGCTGAACCTGACATCTTTCCTCTCATGTCTCTGACAATCAGTCCAAGGAGTTACATTACATGTCAAATGTCCTCTTTTATGTAACCCCACAAGCAGAAAGCTTCAGTTATCAGTGATATCTAAATTATTCATCTTACTAATTTACTGTGACTGTGTTTTTAGGTGTTATCAAACCAGCTAACACAAACCTGACTGTGTTAATCTTGTTTTTTAACACCTCTGAAGTGTTTAGTTTGTTGTGTTATTTTGTGTTTGTTCACACCACTGTTGTGTAATGTTAAGCTGTAATTGCACACTAAAACCTATTGTAATCTGCTTAATGAACAGTCAGAGAGAGAAAGACCTGCAGTTTGTGAGAGATTATCAGCCTCACAAAGATGTCGAGCATCTCAGAATTATGCTTCATGGACCACCAGGTGCTGGAAAGTCCAGCTTCATCAACTCTGTCGACAGTGCTTTAAGAGGCAAAATCACAACTCGCGCTCTGGCAGCGACCAACTTTGGTGACAGTTTCACCATTGAGGTATGTATTACCTGAGGATACAGCCATTCTTTTCACAGTCACTGTTTGCATGAAAACATATCTCCACTGCACTGCAGTGGTAACTGTTTGACATTGAACTAGAAAAAATAGCTGGTACAACGAGTGTGTGAATAATTCAAACTGTGTGGGGTTAGTTTATGGCACTAATATAACACTACATTTTTTATTTACAGTGCAAAACATATAAGATTCAAAAAGGAGACCCAGGAACTTTTTACCCTTTTGTCTTCACTGACACCATGGGCCTTGAGAAGAGCACTAACAGAGGAATTCAAGTTGATGAAATCAAACGTGGCATTAGTGGACATTTAAAAGATGGTTACAGGGTATGACTGCATTCTTTCTCCTCATCAGATCATTGTTACAGGGCTGTGATACAGAAACTGCATAATTCAAAAAGGTTTCACTGAGTTTGCTTTTTTCCCAGTTCAATCCCAAATCTCCCTTACCTGAAACTGATCCTACCTACAACAGTTCCCCAACTATAAATGACAAAACCCACATTCTGGTTTTCATTGTTCCCGCCAACACAGTCAGCTTAATCGAAGATGAAACTGTGAGGAAGATGAATGATGTCAGATTAGCAGCTCGTGACAAAGGTGAGAGCAGATGTTGGTCAAAGAGCACTTTTTATGTCACAATTTCAAATAGTAGAAAAACATAAGATAAAATTATTGCTTTGGTTTCTGTATTGCAGGGATCCCACAAATAGCTCTGCTCACTAAAATCGATGAAGCCTGTCTTGAAGTCAAAAAAGACATAAAGAATGCCTACAAGAGCAAGTACTTGATTAAGCAGGTATGTTCCAAGAAGTAACTTGTACCTTGTTGAGCTTGTAGACAGGTTGTACATTAATGTAACATCTGAAATTCAGCTGCACATTTCACTACATTTGTACAGAAACCTCAGTTGGAATCACTACAATTAATTCAATAAGTCAATAACTAATTTATAATTGTATGTCATTGTATATCATGACCCACAGAAACACTGCACTAATGCAACAACACAGTTTCAGTTTTATTAAATGTAATATTGTTTAAACTTAGATGGAAAAAGTGAGCACAGACCTGGTTCTTCCGATGAACTGCATCTTTCTCGTGAAGAACTACCACACAGGAATTGAGACGAATAACAACATGGATTCACTGATACTGAGTGCACTGAGAAAGATCATCGACTATGGAGAGGACTACCTGAATGACTTAGACTTCTGAACTATAACCAACTGAAGTGCATAGAAAATGAAGATGTAAGTAGCTACGGTTACTCTTCAGGTGATTTTGGCTTGTATTAGTTACAATCACAACAACGTGTTATTTTAATCAGAACCTTTATGATACTGATTTTGTCTGCTTCTTATTTTACATAACTTTTTCCCTTTGCAAACTTAATTACAATGAACCAAAAAGTTTTCATCTTAAGTTTGATTGACAATATTTGTAAAAGAAACAATCAATATATGTACCTTTTGTTCTGTGTTCAAAGTGTCATCATCAGGAAGAATTACTGATGAATGCATGTAAACTGCTCTCTGCTCTGTCATTGTAACCTTCGATCTAAGACTGTCCTCTCTGAATCAGTGCATTAACACAGTGAACCCAAATGTTCCTGAGAGAAGATCAAAGCTAAAAAGACACACGTGCACAGATGGAGGGTCAGTGCAGATGTGCTGATTTAGAGGGACTACAGGCAGATTGTGATCTGTTGTTTCTTGTTACCAGAATTTTAATTAAATCTGTTCATTTAAAATGATGATGACTGACCAGAGAGTGTGTGTTTATTCACTCATCATCACTGATAATGTTAACACAACATTGATAATGTTGGCAATTATTGACATTTCTGTAGTTCATCTTTGTAACTCCAGTGTGTTCAGGTAAATAATCATAATAAATAACATTTAAATAGTTATTTTCAGCTCATTATTTAAATTTTTAAGGTATGTTTTTAACTCACATGTATTTTATTAATCTGTTGTTAATGCCATAGAGGTTATAAACCCATAGACACACCCAGGAAGACATACAAGTCCAAACCAGGCTAATCCTCTGTCCTTCAAAGTTTAGCGTGTGTGGGTCATCCTATACCCCTATTCCCTACACCTTGCTCAGGATGGGGTGTCGGGTGGCTCTTGGGCGCGTGGGGCTATGGGGTCCCCCTGCCAGCCTGTGCAGGGGGCTGGCCTTTTTTTTGGGGGGGGGGGCTTTGCTGGTTTCCTGTTGCCTCAAGTTCTCTGGGGTCCTTGCCTCTCAGCTGGAGGGGCTTCATCTGGGACTTCCTTCTCCCGTCTGCTGGGGTGGTCATGTTTGTTTGTGTAGTCTGAGGAAGGTCAATCTATGGCCCAAAACGTCACTCCCGTGTAAGGTTTGTCCCTAATAAATATTATTAAGGAGCTTTGCTGGTGTACGGACCCTTACTTCTTGTTGGTTTGTGCAGCCATGCTTTGTTTCTGTTTTGTTTTTTTCCTTATAAATTTATTTTTACAGGTATTGTTTGTTTGTTTTGTATGTTATTTTATTTTATTTTATTTTTTTTACAAGTGCAGCAGTTGATGAACCATTATGGTTTATTTGCTATCCCCTTTTCCCATTTTCTCCCCTTTCTCTTTTTTTTTTTTCTCTTCTCTCTCAGCCTGTCAACTCTGGCATTACAATTACACATGTATGGGACACATCTGTATGGGAAAAATAACATAAATGAACAAATAAAATAAAATTTAATAAAAGGAAAAACATTAACCAGAGGAGCCTATAGAGAATCTATAGAGCTCATCTTGGAAGGGTAAATATGTCTGGCACAACAGTGCATTCAGATTGCAATTCTGGTTGCAAAATCTGCCAGACATGACAGGCTTAAAAAAAAAAAAAGAATGTGTAGGGCAGGGGTGTCCAAACTACAGCCTGTGGACCAAACATGGCCCGAGCTCAGATTTTATTTGACCTGTGCATCTTGTCTGTACATGTGTTATTTTTGGCCAGCTGACCCAAGCAATGAATACAACTCAGCATGCAATTCCTCTTTTTAACTCATGGAGGCAGTGTCATGTAAGAGATGTCTGATAATTGCTTCAAAACCTCAAAAAGAAGACAATTGAATGATTAACCAATCACAGCCCATGCTGTGTGATGCCATGGCTCTGGGTGGGTGTCATAGATGACACACAGTGTTGATAACTAAGTGACTTTTCAGAACCCCACCTACATTTTTTTTTTCCAAAATTAACTAGTGAGAAATTTTCCAGTGACTTCGTGCAATTTTTCCAAGTGATGTACAGCAGTTATGACCATTTTGGGACTTTGCCTGGATGATGCTTCACCTCACCTCAGCTGCACCTGCAGTCAGAGCTGACTGAACTTCAGTGTGACAGTGACACCAGCATCTGCCTCTTACCTTTTTACTGGTGTCGTGCCAAAAAGTGATTTTTGGTATTTGCCAAAAAAAAAAAATGCCAGACCTGCCATGTGTACCTGTGTCCCCTTCACATTAGTGTCAGTAGCTTACCTGCTGATCTGTTATCAGAATAACACAGCAGCATTTTACAGTTTCTATATGTTATAAATTTCAGTTGGAAATTCAGAGAGCTTTTATGCTCTACATTTGATTACTTCATGTTTTTTTGCTGCATGGAAATGAAAGTATTAAACAACAAGAATGTTTATTCTGCACACCCAAAATTTGTGGCCACTTTTGTGTTAAACTTTCCATTTAATTTATTTAATTTACTTATTTTCAGCAACAACAATGACTTAATATAATTTTGGAAACATGACCAATATTTGTGATGTATTATTGTGCAACATGGACTACACACAGAAGGACAGTAAAGTTGGAGCAACACCACAGGTGGAACTGTTGATTTCAGGGCAGATCCACCCCAGTTGGTTTAGGGGGTGGACTTCTGTCCACTATTCAGATGCATTCTGGAAGTTGAACTGAGTGCACTGAGTGTCTTCATTGCTCCTGAAGATTACTTGTATTTGCAGGGATTTCATTTTTGTTATAGTTGCACCATCACTGGGGCCTGTAACATATACTGTATGAATCTTTTTTTCTTTAAAATAATGTCATCAGGGACTGTTGGCCCTCGGGCACTTTCACATTGTCGAATCTGGCCCTCCTTGAAAAAAGTGTGGAAAACCCTGGTGTAGGGCTTCACCCACTTGGGCGACACATTGTCTCAGCTCCATAGTCACTATAGCTGCAAATTCTGAAGAAGGGCCATATGCAGATTTAATTTCTTCCCCCAGGCAGTAGCAATCTCACTCTAAGGACCAAAGGTTCCTGTGGATGATTGCTCCTTCAGCTCCCACCAGGTGGAACTTTAGCTGGACTGCCATGGGCTTCTCTGACCAATTATTAGCCTTTTCACAGCTCTCAAACCTGTCCAGGAACTCTTTCCACAGAGTGGTGCCATTGTATTGACCGGACCTTAAGGTGGGAACTCTCTGTGATCATAGTCGTCCTCACTCTCAGATGAAGGTTGGTTGTACATACTGGAGGGCTGTTGTATCTATGACATGGGCTGAATACATTTGGTTTGAAGGTCTTTTAATTGTTGAATCAAGAATCAAGAATGCCTTTATTAGTCCCACAAATGGGGAAATTGCAGTTAACAGAACATCCATCCAAAACAAAAACATAACACAGACAGGGGGGGACAGATGTCTGAGGTCATGCAACCGTTTCACAACGGCGCTACCTTTAGCAGAGAGACAGAAAGAGATACATTGGGATAGTTAGGTTCAAAAAAATCATCTCATACTGTGTTCATAAAGAACACCTTACGAGGTTCCAAAAAACACCTCAGCAAAAAGCATATTGCACATATAAAGCCGGGATAGCAGTATGGTGGGTAGGGTCAGGGTCAGGAGGGGACGCAGACGGAGACGAGAGGGTGGGGGCATTGTGGAGCCCAGATGCCAGCTCCCAGGCAAACAGTTTGCTGATAGTGATGGAAGTTCATCAGCAGCCTTGGTACACCAGATCCAGCTTCACAAATCACAGAGAGGGCTGAGGGGGATAGCGGCCTTCACACATAGTTCTGGAGAGATATGATTGCCAGCCAAGGCCGGCTAGGGAGCCGAATTCTGATAATGCAGGTGTTGTTTTGGAACAGGCTGCTTGTTTTTTCAACAGCCTTCAGTCTCACTGGGAAACCATTCAATAAATCCAATAATCCAAATTCATTAGTTACCGTCCTCACTGAGCAGAACCGTACCTTATCTCCAGATCGAACCCCTCACACCTGCTACTCCCCAAGTCTACGGCTCAGGTTCATCAGGCTTTGAGTCTGAGTCTGTACCATTCTGGTCAGCCCATCCACCTGGGTCGGCAGCCTCTGCAGATGTCGAACTGCCGTCCAGGTTTTCTTGATTTCACGGTAAATCAGGTATCCTCCAAGCCCAAACAGAAAAGATACCGCTACCAGATAGCCAAATATGTAAGCGTCTTCCACGTCTTCCACCTCTAGGGCCGAGAAGCACACAGGTCTCCACGAGCTCCAAGAGTCGATGACGTATCCAACCGGGTCTGTTCCACTCGGACACGCAGGCTCCCCTTTCCCAGATCTCATAGTGGAAAAAATTCGATCCATGGTCTTGAAGGCCCAGTTTGCCAAATCCATATTGCTCTCAATCTTATTCTTATTCGAACAGTGTGCAAGAGACGCTCTCACAGCAAGCAGCAAGCAGGAAAGATAGGGAGGGCAGGGAGAGAGATAGAATGCGACCGTCCCCGTCAGAGGCTGGAGCAAGAAGCGTCTCCTCTGGTGGGTTACAGATGGGCGTGTGCAGTCCACTGCAGGAAGGACAGGGGGATATACAAGGGACAGGGGTGCACTGGGTGAAGCTATCTTGGTAAACCTGAGAAAACAGATTGGAGTCTGGAGTTATAACGGTGACAGTAGGTGACAACATTGCATACTGTTGACTCTGTACAGGGGAGCATGGGCAATGGCTTGGTACATTATCCCCACTGTCCAGGAAGCGACTGTTTCAACTGTGAGATTTCCTCTTCTCCAGGGACGAGTACCTTGGGGTTAACTCCCTTGTTTCTGGTAGTGGAAACAGCAGACAGGACACCACTGTGTCTTGGAGCAGCAGGCTTTATTTCATAGTTGCCCAACACTATAAAAACAGTCTTTTATCACGTTTTCTATAGTCTCACTCAGGCTTACTTTGACTAGTATCTGAATTCCCACACATTCACACCCTCTGCTGTCCTTATGCACACACACACACACACACACACACACACACACACACACACACACACACACACACACACACACACACACACACACACACGTCACACTGCTTTCTCCCTCTTAAAGCTTACTGACCAAGATGGCGCCACTGTGTACGGGCTGCCGTCAGCTGTTCTGTGTATTGTTTGCTGTCGCTCTGTTCCTGGTAGTCATCTGCCCAGATGTCTCCGCTTTGATCACCTACGATCGGCAGACACTTCTAAACCTCCAGTTTGTTTTGGTACCAGCATATACTGTAAAGAAAAACTCAACGATTTTTCCTCCACACCTATCGGATGTACCTGAGTATTTGCGCCGGCTGCCCAGTGCTCCGGTCCCCAACAAACGCCAGAGGAGACGCGGAAAGCGTGGAGGTATCGCGGTGCGGGTCAAAACTTACCTGAGACTCCTAGGTTTGTCTGTTCATTACCCCCTGGATGGTGGTCTTTGCCGCCTCAAGGCTGTTGGGCTGCCTGTGGATTTCGGGCGTCGCTGGATCAGGCCGATTGTCCCACCTGTCATCCTGGAGACTCGGCGTCCCTCGTCCTGGCGCAGGATGCGGGATCGTGGAGGCGGCGTAAACCATGCTAACCTTCGCCTGTTGAAGTGGGCCCCGGCCTCAGCTAACAAGGATCTGGACATCCGAATGGCCCTACTAAATGCTAGATCGTTAGCCAACAAAACTTTCCTTCTCAATGACTTTTTCATCGCACAGCAGTTGGATTTTATGTTTGTGACTGAGACGTGGCTTCATGCTGGTGAGTCTGCACCTTTTTCCGAACTTTTACCTCCCGGCTGTTCTTTCTTCAGCTCCCCGCGGATCTCTGGAAAAGGTGGAGGACTTGCTTCAATATTTAAATGCAGTTTTCGCTGTCGTCAGGTCTCGGCAGACCTGTACGCCAGCTTTGAACTGCAGCTGTTGGAGATAAACTCTTCCCCCTCGGTGCTCTGCGCGGTGATTTACCGACCACCGAAGTGCACGAAGGACTTCATCGGTGACTTTGCTGACTTGCTGACGGGTCTCATACTAAAATATGACCGTATTTTAATTGTTGGCGACTTTAATATTCATGTGTGTTGTGAGAGTGGTCCACTGGTTAAAGAATTTGCCTCGCTTATTGACTCTTTTAACTTAACACAACTCGTGTGTGGTCCCACTCATGAAAAAGGTCACACATTGGATCTGGTGTTGTCTTATGGACTTAGAGTCTGCATCACAGGGATACGTGACTGTGGTATATCGGACCATTTTCCTGTTTTATTTACAGCAGCGCTCCCCAGCTCTGGGATAAATAGAGTATCCTCTACACGTCGTGTGCGCTTGGTTAACTCTTCATGCGCTGCTGATTTTGCAGCTGCTTTTAAAAACTCTGACTTAAGCAATTTGGATTTTTGCTTGAGCCTGAATACCGAGGACTTCACTAACTCTTTTACAGATGCAGCCACTGAAAATTTCCGGCCGATCCGTGACGCGACCTTGGCCGGTCCTTGGCCGATTCGTGGCCGAACCTCGGCCTAAACGCGATCCCCCGCTAATGACGTAGGAATTCCGGCCACTGGTGGGAACGCCCCTAAGCAGCATTTGGGGAAAATGGTGGTAATGTCTTGTTTATCCACCAGGAGGAGCAGTAATAGTGGAAGCGCATTCATTAGCAGCCCGCTGTATACTGTACCAAGGATCCTCACATCATTGAACTGTAATTGTAAGCGGAACTGTCCATTAAAAACAATAGAAAGATGAGAGTAAAGCGGTCATTATAGTGGAGCGGTGAGTATTGTCTGGAGGGACGGGCTGGGCTTGAAGTTCAGCCCGGGACCTCGGACAGGCTGTGAGCGCTGCACCGCCAGCGAAACTGGGTAAAAAAATAATTAAAATAATTCTGATCACCAGCCGGTTTGGCCTGGCAATGACCTGGGAAGCCTTATCCTCTCATCAGTGTCACATTGTTCTTCCAAGTCTTCTCAATGTTAAGCTTTTTGTTTGTTTATATTTTCCCTTTTATTTTATAATCAAAACTGCGACCAAAATGGCTATAAAAGGCCTTTTCTTAAAGGATAAAGTGGTGTTTGAGCCACAGTTACGACGGAGCGGCGGCTCTTTGAAATGGGACGCAGCCTTCCTGCGGCAGACAGCTAGCAGCAGGAACCGGACGCGCCAGGTTAGCCTAAGAAGCTACTGAGGCGTCCGTGACAACCACCATAGAAACAGCCTTTTAAGACCGTTTTAAAAACATCCTCAGAGTTCAAACGAGCAAAAATATATGATTTGAAACAGTTACAGCCGCAGAGCTGTGGCGGCTTCTTTAAACGTTGTTTACATAGATGATCATGAATGATACGATGTAGCTAGCAGTGTAGCTAGCAGTGAATGAGGTGACGTCATTGTGTGCGCATTTCACAGCTGTCTGTCTCAGTCTGTTGTTGTTATTATTCTAATTAACATGTGTTTACTTTCTCTGGACCATCTCAGGTCCACCGTTACAATTTCAGCCTACAAAATGATTTAAATATGAACACACACTCTAACATCAGTGCGCTTTATGAAGTCCAATCCTTAAAATAAATATTATGTTTGTAAACATTCATGTCTCTGAAATAAGTACAGATGTTCATGTTTGTCATTACCATTTTATTTGTTTAGAGAATTGTGAACTTCACATTGTGTATCTAATCAGAGTCTCAGCAACCTTCAGTCAGAGACTGAGACTGGATCACAGCTTTAACCTCTGCAGAGTCACAGACAGACACAAACCTTCCAAATCACACACAAGCAGCCCAGTCTCATCATTTTTGGATGCCTCTACGGTACACTACACTGTGATCAATATATTAAAAATTATAAATGAAAAGATAACATTCACATAAAGCTGTTTGAAAGTAAAATTTATAGGTACTTTCCAATAATATTTTTAAGGATCTCTGTCAGAGACCAGACAGAGCCATGACTCTCAAGAACCAGAGACTGAAATATGGAAAGAAAAAAAAAATCCCTATGAGAAATAAATGTGCAACAGTAAATATTTTGTGCAGTGGAAAATAAACGTTTTGAATCAAAAGCTTCGGATATCATCAAACCAGAAATATAGAACTCATTTTTTTCTTTAATAACACACCTTAGCATGCAGTAATATGACACGTTTCCAAACAACAATACATAGATTTTATTCAATGTTTTGATTGTGGCAGTGAAAACACATGTTGCTGTGCACTGAGACCATGAAGCCCACTTCTCTGAAGCAGCTTCTTCTTCTTCTTGGCATCAAAACAGAGGTGGGAGAAATCTACCAAAAGGAGAAAGAACATCTGAGGTGAAACCAGTCAGGACAAATGATTAAATTATATATAGTAGTTCAATACAGCCTCTCAGGTAGCTTTGTGCTGATTTCAGCTCACTGCTCCTGTCTGTGGACCCGTGGTTTTTATGTTTGTAACCACTTAACTTCCATTCATCTATTTAACTCAGGGAGGAGAAATGTCAGGTTGGTGCAGGCTGGTGAGTTTAGGAGGGAGGTGCGTTTGGTTCTCTGTTGTCATTATCTGAAAGATTTGGTTCACCCTGTGGCTGGGCTGTATCTGGGGTTATGTTGGACCTGTCACACTTAGCAAGTTTCCCAGGTTGGTCTTTATGGTTTAGAACTTCTAGCTCTGGAGCATCATCTGTGGCTGTGTAGGGTCCTGTTGGTTTTTGCTGTTTCTCCAGATCTGCGTTGGAAATTAGGTTATTGATCTCAGTGCATTCCTAAACAGGCTGAACAAGGTTATATATCGTCACCCTCCTAAAAAAATGGTCAAAGACATTTTTAAAATTTTATTTTTGTCTAAATTAAATTTTCAACATTCGGTTCAGTTTTTTGTGTTTTCTGAAAAGCCTGAAAAAAATCAAGGGAGGGTGACGACATGTTTCATGGCTAAATAACATAACTGCTGCAGTCTGATGGTGACAGCGAGATCTGAAGCAGTGGGTGACGAGGAAGAGGAGGAATACAACAATTTGAAGAGATCCCTCAGTCTACAGTCAGCACAAAGGCTACATTAGTGGCTGTTTGAGTTTCCTTCCATCTGCTGTGAACCTGAAGCACGGAGAACACAAAACATCTCTTCCAAATCTGGGATCTCAATTACAAATTTGTTCTTATTAAAGGTGAAATATGTGTTGTGACCTGGCTTTTTATACACCTGGCGACCCTGGGTCATCAGTGGTAACCCATCCCCACCCCCACACCCATCCCACACACATTCCGATCTACTGGCCCCGTGTACATAACAAAAGGTGGCCTAATGAGATGTAAACTGCCATTTGGAGGCGCTTGGTAGAAAAAGGAGTAGTGTGAAAATGCTGGTAGTTCTAGTGGTCCAAGTTGTTCACCCACTCTACTCTAAGTCTCAGAGTGGGCTTGCTTTGTGGCCTGAACTTGAGTTCAAGCTTCTCCAAACTCCACTGGTGTTGCTCTGCAGTAGCTGGTCCTCCATCTTCTTTCTGTAGGTGTTTTTTCCATCCCTGATTTTCCTTCTGAGATCCTTCTGCACAGCTCTCAGCTCCTCCTTATTTCCTGATCTAAAGGTTCTCTTCTTCTCCTTCAGGAGAGCCTTTGTTTCAGAGCCACAGTTATGTATAACAAGTAATACTCAAGTGAATGTTAAACATGTATTAAAAGAAAAATGATTCAGCTCAGCTCACAAGAAACTGCTGGATACTATTCTGGAAATGCCTAATGAATACAAGGCCACTGTGAGCAATGACAAACCTTTAAACATGATAATCAAAAAGTACACATTAAGTATCATTGCTCACCTTTATTTATGAGAGTGTCACTTCTCAAAATGATTGCATGCTGTCAGCTCTCATGGGTGAAGTTTGACTTTGAGGGTTGGAGAAGAAGCTTTCCAGCACCTTTGGATTTCCAATTCAGTTCTGAAACAGCAAAGACACAAACTACAATGATGTATGAACTGGACATGTTTGATTGTTGCTGCAGCACAAAACAGGTTTATAAACTGAATCAGTAACAAAATTATGGTGTTGAAAGTAAGTAGCCTGATGATTCTAGATTAGTGACTCCAAAGCAGGCTGAGTCAAAACCTGAGATGGAGACTGGGTTTGTTTAAAGCTGAGGACAGTGAATCAGTCCCTGCTCACTGACAGGATTCCCAGAGTCTGGAAGCTTCTCCATGATGGGAATGTAATACACTGCAAGTTTCAGCTCATTCTCAGGTGCTGGCAGGTTTCATGGATCCTCGTGTTTGTCACAGAGGATTAAAGGCAGCCAGACTTTCAGTTTTATGTGTATAGTGCCAAATCACAACAGTCACCTCAAGGCTCTTTCCACAGAGGAGCTGAAGGCTCTGCATCCCATTCTACTCTTAAGTATCATAGGAACCACAAGTAAGCCAGCAGTCTGAAGTATAAACAGACTGCTCTTTGTTTAAATATTGAATATAAGAAACTTGCAAATATAAGGTTTGTTTACAGTGAATATAAAGAAATCACGGGAACCTCCCCAGCAGTCTAGGCCTATAGCAGCATAACTAAGAGAGGCTTCAGGGTCACCTGATCCAGCAACTGTGTTCAGACCAGTATCATTTTATTTTACATTGTGATAAGCCTGGGTCAGTTCAGTGCAGATTAAATGAAGCACTGTACTCGCAGATATTGAATATGGATGCACTGAAGCTCATCAGGATATTTATTTGGAATCTGTGGCTGAAAATAATCATTTTACTTAACTAGTAAGTCCAGAAGCTCATATTTCTGTCATAACATTGTTTAAATAGTGAACGCTTTCCTACGATATCCGCTAACATTTGCACAGAAAATTTAAGCTAGCGTCTCAAAGACGGCAAAACCCGCAATAATCTCTACAAATGCATCTCAGAGTTGGGATATCAGCGCTCTCTTACACCACATTAATCTAATTTCAAGTGCTTATTGAACTCACGGCCGTAATAATATCACTATATAAACGCTGTCCATTGAAATCCTCTTACCTGAACACTGCAGCATCCGCCGGAAGTCAGCGAGCATGGCTTCTGTAGTCCTTCTTCTGTAGTCCTTCGTCTGTAGTCCTTCTCTGTCAGTGATCCTCCGTTAGAACGATAACTACTTTCTCGACTGACTACGAGGTGCAGACGGCCCTTGCTGGCCCATATTTACAGGCCTGAAAACCGCTAATAAAGTCAGTAATTACCTGATAACACCCGAAGCGGGTGAACTAATGCAATTAGCTGGACAGCAACGGGAATACGCGTGACCATGGTTACGGCCGATGGGGTGATGGGTACTGTAGTTCATTTATTTATTCATCGTTGGTTCATGGATTTAACACAGAGGGAAAACGGCTTCAGACCACGGAACTCACAGAAAAAATTGGACACCGAATATAGCACTAACCATAAACACGTAAATATAAATTTAGACCTAAAAAGCCCCACAAATGTCATCGTTACAACCATAAGCAGCACCCCACATTAAATGAAACGAGGAGAAATTCATGTCAAAAGGAAAAGTGGCGGTTAAGGATCGCAATTAAAGGCATAATTCAGCTTCTGAGCTTCCAGTTCAAAAGAAAAGGGGGGAAAAAAGGGGGACAGGGGGCAAAAAAAAAAAAAAAAAAAACTATACTGCAGCTTAGAAGCCGTGCTCAGAGGCACGAACTTTATCCCACTGCATTTCAGGCAGGTTAGAAGTCGTGCCGAGTAACACGAAAAAAAGAGGGAATTCGTGTTCATGAGCACGAATCAATAGATTAAATTTCGTGACTACTGCACGAACTGCCGTGAGACCGGGTTGGCTCAGCGCAGCACCGCTTCTTTTTTAACCTACTGTATTTATTTACTTATTTAGTTAAAAGATGAAGTGAAACAAAGGAATCTTTTGGTGATTCGCAATGGAAATGTGTGAAAGGTCATACTGACAAAAATTTTAGGCATCTATTTTAGGTTTTCAAAACTTGATACTTCACCAAAACTTTTTTGAATCACAGAACTCAACGTTTTTGTTAAGAAGGCGCCACCTTTTGGTGACAGTCTACAATTGAGGGAAAGGGGTGTGTTCATGCTGGAAAGTAGATACGCCCAGGAGAAGGAGGGGGACTTCCAGCCCGACGACAGCCGGACGTCGGCCAGCTGGGGGCTGGACTTCAGCTGGCCGACGTCTGGCTGGATGCGGCAACATTAGGTGGCTGCATCTGTATATCTACTTGTACTGCTGTACTGGACTGTATTGCCCCTTTTACAACCAAACGCACCAAACCTTCCTCCCAGCCCTGGCTGGATGAGACAACCCGCGCTCTCAGATGTGAGTGCAGACGCGCTGAGAGAAGGTGGAAAAAGGATAAGCTCCATGTCTCCTTAGAGATCCTGCGTAACTGTTTATTGAAATACCAGAAAGCAGTAAAATATGCAAAGTCTGCTTATTTCTCTAACATTGTTTCAAGTAACAGTCACAGGCCTCATTTTCTTTTTAGTGTTTTTAATTCACTCGCTGATCCTCGCTGTAATGTAAACCAAGCCAAGGTCTGTCCTGCACTGTGCGAAAACTTTAAGAAATTTTTTGTGGAAAAAATTTCTGCCCTCAGGCCTTCATCACCTCAGGCTGAAACAGACTCATCTGCACCTCCTCCCAGCAGAGCTGTCTTTGAGCAGTTTGAGCCTGTCACACTCTCCACACTAAAGGAGGTGATTCAGAATATGAGACCTGTAAACTCTCCCACAGACTGTGTTCCGTCTCGCCTTTTTAAAGAGGCTTTTGATTCAGTGGGACCAACTATCCTCGCTCTGATTAACAGTGCGCTTGCATCTGGTTGTGTTCCAGCTGCCTTTAAACATGCAGTTGTACAGCCTCTAATCAAGAAGAAGAACCTTGACCCTGATGTTCTTTCAAATTACAGACCAATTTCTAAATTACCATTTTTATCCAAGGTTCTTGAAAAAGTTGTTTTTAAGCAACTTCAAGCATTTTTAAGTGAACATGGAATGTGGGAAAAGTTTCAGTCAGGTTTTAGAATGCGTCACAGCACAGAGACGGCTCTTTTAAGAGTTTTTAACGATCTGCTTTTAACTGTGGACTCTGGTAGTCCTGCAGTTTTAGTACTTCTAGATCTGTCAGCTGCCTTTGACACTGTGGACCACGAGATCCTTCTATCCCGCCTAGAACATGAAATTGGCATTAAAGGCACGGTTCTGACTTGGTTCAGATCTTATCTTACTGATAGAAGTTTCTCTGTCCATCTAGGAAACTGTTTTTCTACCACAGCAAAGCTTTCTTGTGGAGTGCCTCAGGGGTCCATTCTGGGCCCAATTCTTTTCTCATTGTATATGTTGCCTCTAGGGTCGATTTTTAGGAAACATAATATTTGTTTCCACTGTTTTGCTGACGACATCCAGGTGTATATGCCCATCAAACTGAACAGCAGAGATCCATGGGAACCCCTGCTGAACTGTCTAAGTGACATCAAGTCCTGGATGAGAAACAATTTCCTAAATCTTAATGAAAGCAAAACCGAGGTCATATGCTTTGGTAAATTTGACCCCTCAAGCTACTCCTCTGGCACTCCGAGTCATTTGGCTCCTCACTGTCGTGATGCTGTGAAAAATCTGGGTGTCATTTTAGATAGTAGTTTTAAAATGGAGAAGCAAGTAAGTGCTGTTACCAAAATCAGTTTTTACCAACTCAGAGTCATTGCCAAGGTAAAACCTTATCTCCCGCAGCAGGACCTGGAAAAAGTTATTCATGCTTTTATTACTTCCCGCCTGGACTACTGTAATTCTCTGTACTTTGGCATAGATCAATCATCTGTGCGCCGCCTGCAGGTAGTCCAGAATGCGGCAGCTCGTCTTTTAACCGGTTTAAAAAAGCATGAACACATTACCCCAGTCCTGTCATCCCTTCACTGGCTCCCTGTCCGTTTTAGAATCGATTTTAAGATTTTATTGCTTACTTTTAAAGCCTTAAACGGACTGGCACCTTTGTATCTGTCTGAGCTGCTTCACTGTCACACCCCTGTAAGAGCTCTGAGGTCATCGAACCAGCTGCTCTTACAGAGGCCTAAAACTAGACTAAAACAGAGAGGTGATCGAGCTTTTGCAGCAGCAGCACCAAAGCTATGGAACGATCTACCTCTCCATGTCCGCACAGCTCAGATGATACACGCATTTAAATCTCTATTAAAAACACATTTCTTTTCCTTGGCATTTGGCTGCAGTGCTACCTCCTTTTAGATGATTGTTTTATGGTATTTTATGGTACTTGTTTTAAACGTTTTAATTTTTAATTTTCTTATGTTATTTATTGTTCTTAATGTTTTTATTTATTTATTTTTATTTTATTATTTTATTTATTTATTTATATATTTTTATTTTTATTTAGTATAGTCCTTGGGGTTACAGATCTTGTACAGCACTTTGGTCAACGTAGTTGTTTTAAATGTGCTTTATAAATAAACTTGACTTGACTTGACTTGACTTAAAGGGGTCACACCTATCACTATCAGTGACCGTGCACCGGCATCTATGTCTCTGACACAGAAAAGACTCACACCACCAATCAGAAACTGGAGATTTAATACATCATTACTTAAAGAACAAGATTTTATTAATTATTTCAAAAAGGAGTGGTTACCATATTTAGAAAATAATGATCTTCCTGAAATATCACCATGTGTTCTTTGGGAAGCAGGAAAAGCAGTAATGCGGGGCAAAATAATATCTTACTGCTCGCATAAGAAAAATAAAGAGAAAACACTTGTGTTAGAATTAGAACAAAAAATTAAATCCTTAGAAACTGCCTATGCTGCTTCACCACAAGAACATATAATTAACAACGTGAGGAAACTAAAACTGGAGTTAAATGAAATAACTGATAAAAGGACACAATTCATGTTGCAGAGGTTGTGTTTAGAAAACTTCGAACATGGAAATAAATCTGGAAAATTCTTGGCTAACCAGTTAAAACTAAATAAAGAAAAATCAGCTATTTATTCTATTAAAGACTCGACTGGTAACATTACTCATGACCCAGAACAAATAAATAACTCTTTGAAAGGCTTCTATGAAGCCTTATACTTATCACAGATTAATTCATTTGATGCTGAAATTGAAGAATATCTTAATAATATAAATCTATCTAAACTAAACGATGAACAGGCCGCGACTCTTGATTCGCCTTTTTCATCATCTGAATTTTATGACGCAATACAGCATCTCCCAAATAATAAAGCCCCAGGCCCAGATGGTTTTCCAGCAGAGTTTTATAAAGAATTTTGGTCTGTGCTAAAACCCTCTTTTCTCAGAATGGTGACTCAAATTAAGAGCAATCACACGGTCTCTCCAAACATGAATTCTGGCAACATTAGTCTACTTCTTAAACCAGGCAAAGACCCCACACTCCCATCCAGCTACAGGTCAATCTCTCTTATTAATGTAGACCTCAAAATAATTTGGAAAGTCCTTGCCAGAAGGTTAGAAAAAATGACTTCATCTATTATACATCCAGACCAAACAGGTTTTATCAAGGGTCGGCACTCTGCCAATAATACACGCAGACTGATAAATATAATAGATTACTGTTCTATTAATAAATTAGAAACCACAGTTGTCTCTTTAGATGCAGAGAAGGCATTTGATCAGGCAAATTGGAAATTTCTGTTAGCAGTTCTACACAAATTTGGATTTGGTTCATCGTTCATAAACTGGATCAGAACACTATAGAGCTCTCCAAATGCACGTGTTAGAACAAACGATCTTATTTCCCAAAGCTTCAATCTGCAGAAGGGCACCAGACAGGGCTGCCCACTTTCTCCTTCACTCTTTGTCATTTTCATTGAGCCACTAGCAGCAACAATCTGACAAAATGTAGATATTAAAGGAATTCAAACAGAAAACACAGACCATAAGATAAGCCTTTATGCTGATGATGTATTACTTTTCCTTGGGAACCAACAAACCTCTCTTCTGAAGACAATCACACTTATAGATAAGTTCTCATCTATATCCGACTACTCCATCAATTGGAGTAAATCAACCGTTTTACCTCTGAATTGTAATTTTCAGAACACCACGACCACCTCACTACAATCTGGCAACATTAGATATTTAGGTGTTAATTTTTCCCCCAGGCTGTCAGACCTGGTACGGTTGAATCATATTCCTCTATTAAAAACAATAGAGGATGATCTCACACACTGGAACTCTCTACCTATATCTATCATGGGGAGAGTTGCCACAATAAAAATGTTGATTTTGCCTAAAATCAATTATCTGTTTTCACTGATCTCTAATAAACCTTCTGTTGTTTGGTTTAAGTCACAAGACTCAAACATTTCAAAATTTTTATGGAAAAATAAAACCTCCAGAATAAGTTTAAAAACTTTACAAAGCTAAAATGCAATGGTGGTCTAGAACTTCCAAATTTTTATCACTATTTCTTAGCCAATAGATTACAGTATATTTCAAGGTGGATCAAATCAAGCCCTTTGGACAGCCCATGGCTGGATCTAGAACAAACACTCTGTGGAAAAGTGAAAATCTCTGACTTCCCTTTCATTAGCTTCAGTATTAAACAGCATAACTGCTTTAAAAGTCTTAACATAAAAACCTCTCTGACAGCCTGGTGAGAATTTTTAAAGATAACTAAGTCTTCACTTATCCCATGTAAACTGACACCCATTTGGAACAATCCAGATATATGTCAGAAAAAGATAGTACTGAATTTTTCAACATGGCAGGAGAAAGGAATAAAGAATTTAGAACATGTTATTCATAATGGGACCTTTATTTCATTTGAATAACTTATTTCAAAACCTGAAATTAGCAATAGCAAATTTCTTGAATACCAGCAGCTGAGGTCCATCATACAGGCATGGTTTAATTTAAATAATTTAAAATTAGAAACCCCTGTATTGGTAACAGAATTTCTAAATCTTTATACCCCTAAATTATTATCAAAAATATATAAGTTATTATTAAAAATTAATGATTCAATATCCCTCCCAACTACAAAATGGGAGGAAGATCTTTCCATCAACCCAGAGGAAAACTTCTGGACACGGATATGTTTAAACACTTTCAAAATGACTAAAAGTCCAAATTTACAACTTATAAAATACAAAACTCTCCATAGAATACACTATACAGAATGTTCCAAATGGGCCTCAGAGACACAAATATATGCACCCACTGTTCAGGCAACCATACTGAAAACTATATGCATGCAATTTGGTCTGGTACACCTTTTCAGAGGTTCTGGCAGAGGATATGTGAATACTTATCCAAATGTTTTAATTGCGATATGCCAGCATCACCAAAATTGTGCATTCTAGGTGATTTAAGGGAATTAAACATGGAAACAAATATATCACACATAGTTCTTACTGCCTTATGCATTGCTAAGAAAACTATCCTCATGAATTGGAAATCAAAAGGTGATTTATGCATTACTCACTATAAGAATCTACTTTTAGACCACATTAGTTTGGAAAGAATTTCTGCCACCTCTAAAAACCAACTGATGGGGGTGACCCGCTGTGGTCTTGTCTCACGGCATACCCGGTAGGTGGCTGGGGGTAGGCCAGGGGGATTCGGGTGTCTGATGGCTCTTAGCCTGGAGATGGTGGCTGCCATTTTGTGTTTTCTGTGTCCGGGCCCTGGTTGTTGGTGGTAGGGGCTTGGATGGAAGCTTTTATGGTCTTGGGGTGTGGAGCTGGGGGTCCCGTGGTGGTGGGTGCTGGCCCCGTCCGGGTGGCCGGCTTCCTCTGCGGGGGCCAGGTTGCGGGGTCTGGGGCCCTGGTGCCCAGGGTTGCCCATTTCCCGGTTGGGCCCATTTCCCGGTTGGGCCCCTCCCTGCGCTGGAGGGATCTGTGCCCCCTTGGGCACGTCGCTATGCGGGGTGGGTTGGCCCACGTCGGGGTGTCTGGCTGGCATTCTGGGATTCTGAGTGCCCCAGGATCCCCCAGGGCGCTCAGGTGGGGGAGCAGCAGTTACCCACATGGGGCCGGTTGGTTCTGACTCAGGACCACTGTATGTGTGTGTGTGTATAGGTGTGTGTGTGTGTGTGTGTGTGTGGGCATGAGGAGAGACCTTGTTTTGTGTTTCAGAGGCAGAATCCTGAAAGAGGTCTCTATAATCAAAGGTCTTGGTCCTGCACCTAATCACTCACCTGTGTGCTGTTGTAGTGATTAAACCCAAACCATAAAAGCCTGGAGCTTCCCCCTAAGACAATGCCAGATTGTTGCACAGCAAGTAACGCAAGCTCAGCTCCTCTAAACCCTCTTATTATTTGGATTATTGTGTTCTCGGTACCTTACCTGTTTCTCTCCCTGCTTCAGCACACCAGCAGCTGACTCTGATTCAGAGACTGGACACACACTCACAATGAAGCATGAAAGAAGAGAGAGCGAGAGAGACGTGTGGTGACCCCTCCCTCCACCACAATCAAATCCTGCCACTAAGACTGTTGTGTGACAATAAAGATACATTCAACATTTCCACTGTGCTCTGCATCTGTTTCCAGGTTTAACGGAGCTTGACACTGACTCCGTGGTATAACTCACAAACATGCAGCTTAAAGCAGATACCCTGCAAGCTAGAGAGGAAATGGCATCTCACTAATTTAGTAGGTGTTGCTCTATTTAAAAAAAACTGGGACATCTTACTTCATCATTCATCTTCATCACTAATTGAAGAATAATAAGAACAACCTCAAGTTTCTTTTCATCACTGTAGCCAGACTGACAGAGTCAGAGCTCTGTTGAGCCGAGTCTTACTTTAACCTAGAAATGACTTCATGAATTTCTTCACAAACAAAATTATTCATAACCATCTCAAAGACATATCTTTATGTTCAGTTGGTTTTACTGCTGATATTTACTTAGACTCTTTCTCTCTGATGGATCTGAGTTGACTTCAACAGTTACTTCATCCAAAACCATCAACGTGTCTATTAGACCCCATTCGTACAAGACTGCTCAAAGACGTCTACTTTAGAGTTTCTTTTCCAGCAACAAGTTTTTTGTTTTGTTTTTTAAAGGCTGAATTTAAGTATCACAGTTCACTGATTTTCTAGGTAATGTTGGAAATGTGCTGGATTGTTTGCGAGAAAAATGAATCACATCTAACATGGGATACTGCTGACCAAGAAAGAGCCACAAATCCTGAAGCAGGGGGTAACTTTCTTTTTTGTGTTATAGTTTTTTTCTGCAGCCTTCTTTGCAGTTTTGGTTCAAATAACTGAACTCTACAGTTTTGTTAGCAACCAAACGTGTTCACAAATCTGTACCTTTGTTCATGGCAGTACTGCAGACTACATATGCAAACACTGAATTACAAACAACTCATGTTTACATATGATTTCTTTTACTTTTGACAATTTAGAACCAGGCATTCTATACAGCATAGTAATTCTTTGCATTAGTCATTTATTACTGCATGTCTGTGGAGCCAGTGTTTAATCAATATTTTTATTTAAGAAATATGTGTATGTGGCATATGCAAATTAAGATGCTATGCAAACTAGATATAGGGACGTTCATAAAAATCACATGACCCAAAGAAAACTGAAAGTATGTTTATAATGTCACACACAATCTCCATCAGTGGAGACAACAGCAGAGAGACACCTACTTCACAACACAACTGGACAGTCAGGTACGCTAACACTGTGTTTAAATTCAATACTGTAGAAAACCCACGATTAAAGGCCTATTATCAGATAGTTCAAGTGCCTTCTATCTATATAGGCAGGCAGACAAAATGTTTTGGGTTTGGTCTGACTGACTCATCTCTACAACCTGGTTTGGACGTGTCCACAAAAAAGATTTTAATTTCTAGAAGAATTTACAGAATTTATTGTCTTTTCAGATTGATTTATTTACAGATAGTTGGAACAAAAACATGTGGAAGTTTAAAAGAAATTTGGAGGGTAAGTAGGTTTTGTTTTATATAACAAATTTATAAAAAAAAATTTTTAAGTTTCTGATTGTTTGCTTGTAGCTGTTTTATTATGTTAATTAATTTCTTTTTTAAAATTTGTTTTCATGCTTGTGAAGGCCTTTGAGCCTTTACATATAATGTAAGTTATTTTTGGTATCACAATCCACGCACATCTAATCAAATAACTCAAATGATCAAATTGCATAAATGAAAACTACTTGATATTATCCTGCAAAAATATTTAAGGGCATTCTTCTTTTTCTTTGCATTCACATTAAAATAAGTATGATTTTAAATCAAACACAACTAGCAAACTTGTGTAATCTGTAAAACTGTCTTTAAATTCTCTGTCTGCTGCAGTTCATCTCCCTTGATTAAACATGACAAATGTCAGTCAACAGCTGAAATCACATATTTCATGACTCATGAGTACAAAACGTACAGGCTATGGGTTATGCATGAATGCTCTTTATATGAAAAGGCAAATGTTTGCAGCGCGTGTGACAAAAAAAAAACTTTTCAGTGGGTGTGACAAAAGGCAAATGTTTTCAATGGGTGTGACAAAAGGCAAATGTTTTCAGCGGGTGTAACAGCTAAATCCCCCCCTCCCTTTTTTCTTTCTTTTTTTAAAGAGAGAGTCGGGCCAGTAGCCACATAATGTTTTCAGCAGCACTGTAATGTGAAGTGCTGTGGTCAATTTTGCACCAAAAAACATGAGGGATTGTACAAATGCTGTTGTTACCTCTCCGTCTGATGCTCTGGGTCCTCTTGGATCAGATTGGGGCAGAATTCTCATAAGAACTTAAATAAATGGACTTGCTCTTATATTCCACTTTTCTGCTCTAACTGAGCACTTAAAGTGCTTATACAACACGTTTGCATTCACCCATTCACACAAGCACTTCCATGTGTAGCTAAGCACTTACTGTCTAATATTCAGACACATTCACACTCCAACTCTTGCGTCAGAGCGCAACTTGGGGTTTGGTGTCTTGACCAAGGATACTTTGGCATGCAGCCCGGAGCAGCCAGGAATCAAAACGCCAACCTTCCCATTAGTAGGTGACCTGCTCTACCTCCTGAGCCACAGCCATCAATAAATGCCCAATATCGAAACACTTTGTACGACAGAGTATTAGGGCCACACTAAGAAAAAAAGAAATAAATTGTTCATTTTGAGAATAAAGTCAAAGTTTTGAGAAAAAAGTAGAAATATTATTTTGAGAAAAAAGTCAAAATACTATTTCAAGAAAAAAGTCATCATTTCAAGTCAAGCAACTGCCATGGCTGCTATACCCTCTACAAAATGCCTTGGGTATGAAACAGCTGTCTTATTGTGTTTTGTGCTCTACATATCCCCTCTGTACTGCATGAAGGTGCAACCAACAATATCCTTGCGTCTGTCCATGTGCTGAGTCGAGCCGTGCTGAGTAGGTACTAATGGAAACGCGTCATTATACGTGTGGTAAAAATGAACTCCATGTGTTGCATGCACACATCCATTGGAGTCAATTTTCATCAGTCACCGTGCAGCAAGTTTTATTTCAGCATACTCTGTGCTAACATCCATCACAAAAGACAAATATGTAACTAGAGTAGCAGACATCTCGAAATGGTGATGGACTTTCTCCAGTTGTGTTCACTGCCATCTTGGATAATGGCAGGATTCCCCTTTCCAACATTTGCCAATAAATGAACAGCATCAATGTTAAACTTTTCTCCCTCCAGAATAACCTTTTATGCAAATTTACACCTCATACATTATATAACTAATATTATAAAATAGCTAATAATGGAAACTGTTGTTAACATGCTGCTACCTTGTCTTATTTCAATTGCAGTTCCTCCTCCTCCTCCTCCTCCACCTCGTAAGATATTTAAAATAAGAAACAATATTTTCTACCTCAAAGATAAAATGAACACATAATGATGTATAATTAATTTAAAATGTTACCCTTCCAGTGTGATTCATACAATTAACATGTTCACTTTACAGTTTTACAGAAGCCACTGAGGAACATACAGTGGAAGTGAGTATTAAGTGTGGTTCCTTAAAGAGGTGTACTAGAATTAGCAAGGCTAACCCTTTAATTTCACTAACTCTGTGTTAATCCTAGAGTCACAGTGCTCAGTGTCATGAAGTTCAGTCTTTTTTTTTACCTGGTTTGATCATTGTGTTAACTCATGCTTAATGTTCAGACCTTTGCTTTAAAATCATCAGTGAGTGCCACACTTTCTGATTCATTTCCTGACAAAATGCTCTATATCTGACAGACTCTGTGCTGAAGGCCTACATTTTATATGTGCAACTTGTCGAGCTGTAATAACTGTTTGGTAAAATTACAGCAGCACAAACTGCTGAGTCACAATGTCACAGATTCGGAAATGCTTATTTGTAATTTCACACTGCTGAAACTGCAGCCACTAAAAAAACTGAGTGGTTTATTTGGATATTTATTACAGAGAATCCATCCATCCTTATCTTTATCAGGGGCTGGGTCACGGGGGCAGCAGCCTAAGCAGAGAAGCCCAGGCTTCCCTCTCCCCAGTCACCTCCACCAGCTCACCCGGAGGGACCCCAAGGTGTTCCCAGGCCAACTGAGAGATATAATCTCTCCAGCATGTTCTGGGTCTACCCCAGGTCCTCCTCCTGGTGAAACATTCCCAGAGCACCTCACCCAAGAGGCACCCAGGAGCCATCCTAGCCAGCCACCTCAACTGGCTCCTCTCGATGTGGAGGAGCAGAGGCTCTACTCTGAGCCCCTCCCAAATGGCCGCACTCCTCACCCTATCTCTAAGAAAGAGGCCAGCCACCCTTCGGCGGAAGCTCATTTCTGCCGCTTGTATTCACAGTCTTATTCTTTCAGTCACTATCCAAAGCTCGTGACCATAGGTGAGGGAAGGAGCATAGATCGACCGGTAAATCGACAGCTTCACTTTTACACTCAGCTCCCTCTTCACCACGACAGACTGGTGCAGCATCATCACTGCAGAAGCAGCCCTGATCCATCTGTCGATCTCCCGCTCCCTTCTCCCATCACCCCGATATACTTGAACTCCTCCACCTGGGTTAGAAACTCGTCCCTGAGCCGGAGAGGGCACTCCACCCTTTTCCAGCTAAGGACCATGGCCTCAGACTTAGAGGTGCTGACTCTCATGCCAGCCAATTCACGCTCGGCTGTGAACCCTTCTGCTGCGAACTGGAGGCCACCACCTGATGAAGCCAAACAGGACCGCATTATCCGCAAAGAGTAGAGACAAGATTCTGAGGCCACCGAGGAAGAAGCCTAGAAATTCTGTCCATAAAAATTATGAACAGAATCAGTGAGATTCTGTTTAGAGCAGCCCTGGCAAAATCCAACACCCACAGGAAACAAGTCTGACTTATTGCCGGCTATATGGACCAAGCTCTCACTGCAGTTGTACAGGGACTGAATGGCCTGCAATAACGGGTCAGACACCCCATACTCTCGCAGGACCTCCCACAGGATACCCCGAGGGACACGGTCGAATGCCTTCTCCAAGTCCACAAAACCCATGTGGACTGGTTGGGCACACTCTCACCCACACTCAAATATCCTCGAGAGGATAAAGAGCTGGTCCACTGTTCCATTACCAGGATGAAAACCGCGTAGTTCCTCTTGGATCCAAGGTTCGACTAAAGGGCGGACCCTCCTTTCCTACACCCTGGCATAGACCTTACTGGGGAAGCTGTGGAGTGTGATCCCTCGAAAGTTGGTGCACACCCTCCGGTCTCCCTTCTTAAAGATGGGGACCACCACCCTGGTCTGCCAATCCAGTCGCACTGCCCCAGATCTCCACGTGATGTTGCAGAAGCATGTCAACCAAGACAGCCCTACAGCATCCAGAGCCTTCAGGAACTCAGGGCAAATATTCTCCACCCCAGGGGCCCTGCCACCAAGGAGTTCTTTAACCACCTCAGTGACCTCACCCCTAATGATGGAAGAGTCATCTCCCTTGTCCCCAGACTCTGCTTCCACTACAGAAGGAGTGTCAGTGGGATTCAGAAGGTTTTTCCTTCCACCGCCCGACTATAGCCTCAGTTGAAGTCAGCAGCACTCCACCCACTCCTTCTTCAGGTTGATGGCTCCCTTCACCTCCAATGACCACCATCTGGTTCGGGGGTTACCACCACAACAGGCACCAACCACCTTGCAGCCACAGCTTTGAGAAGCAGCCTCAACAATGGAGGTGCGGAACATGGTCCATTCAGACTTAGTGTCCTCAGCCCCTCTCGGAATGGTGTCGAAATTCTGCTGGAGGTGGGAGTTGAAGATCTCGTGGACTGGGGCTTCTGCCAGGCACTCCCAGTGCACCCTCACAACACGTTTAGGTGCGCCAGGTCTGTCCAGCATCTTCGCCCACAACCTGATCCAACTCACCACCAGGTTGTGATCAGTTGACAGCTCAGCTCCTCTCTTCACCCGAGTGTCCAGAGCATACGGCCTCAGATCTGGTGATATGATTACAAATTCAACCATCTGCAACCTAGGGTGTCCTGGTACCAAATGCACTTATGGACATCCTTATGTTCAAACATGGTGTTCATTATGGACAAGCTGTGGTTTGCACAGAAGTCCAATAACAAGACACCATTCGGGTTCAGATCGGGCAGGCCGTTCCTCCCAATCATGCCCCTCCAGGTCTTATTGGAGGGGCATGATGTCTTTGCCCATGTGAGCACTGAAGTCTCCTAGCAAGACGATGGAGTCACCGGATGGAGCACCCTGCCCAGCGACTCCAAAAAGGGTGGGTGCTCTGAACTGTCATTTGGCGCATAAGCGCAAACAACAGTGAGGACCCGTTTCCTGGCCCGAAGGCACAGTGAAACAACCCACTCGTCCACTGGTGAAAATGCCAACTTACAGGCAGCAAGCCAGGGAGATAGAAGAATACCCACCAAAGCTTCTGTCTCTCACTGAGGGCAACTCCAGATTGGAACAGAGTCCAGCCCCTCTCCAAGAGACTTATTCTGGAACCCAGGCCATGCGTTGAGGTGAGCCCAACTATAGCTAGCTGGTATCTCTCAACCTCATGCACTACCTCAGGCTCCTTCCCCACCAGAGAGAAGACATTCCATGTCCCAATAGTAAGTCTCAGTATCCGGGGATCAGGCCTCCGTCCTTAGCCACCACCTGACACATACTGCACCCAACCCCTACGATGCCTCCTGCTGGTGGTGGGTCTACAGGAGGGCAGGCCCATGTCATCTCTTCGGGCTGTGCCCGGCTGGGCACCACAGGCTAATGCCCGGCCACCAGACGCTCTCCCTTGAGCTCTATCCCCAGGCGTGGCTCCAGGGTGGGGCCCCAGTAACCCTATCCCGGGCAGGGTAAACAGTTCCCTTGTTGGTATTTCCATGGGAGCCTTCTGAACAGCTCTTTGTCTGGCCCCTCACTCAGGACCAATTTGCCATCGGAGACCATACCAGGGGGACAAGCCCCCGAACAACATAGCTCCTGGGATCACTGGGACACACAAACCCCTCCGCCACAATAAGGTGGCGATTCACGGAGGAGATTACAGAATTTAAATGAATTTAACTTGATGTGGCTAATGTGACGTCCACATGCTTGTCATTTGGCTGTGGAACAATGTATGGAACAACAATGCAGTGTATAATGTGTAAATGTATCAGTAGAAAGATTCACACCTCTAAAGTAAGCCACAGTGCTGGGATCATTATCACCTTTCCTGTCATGTCTCTGATGGTCAGTCCAAGGAGTTACATGTCAAAGGTCCCCTTTTATATAACCCCACACACCTAAACAGAAAGCTTCAGTTATCAGTAATACTGAAATTAATCATCAGACTAATTTTCTGTGACTGTGTTTTTAGGTGTTACCAAGCCAGCTAATGCAAACCCAGCTATGTTAATCTTGTTTCTTAGTACACCTGTGAAGTGTTTTGTTTCTTGTGTTACTTGTTCACTACACTGTTATGTAATGGTAAACTGTAATTGCACACTAAAACCTATTGTAATCTGCTTAATGAACAGTCAGAGAGAGAGAAACCTGCAGCTTGTGAGAGATTATAAGCCTCACAAAGATGTCCAGCATCTCAGAATTATGCTTCATGGACCACCAGGTGCTGGAAAGTCCAGCTTCATCAACTCTGTCGACAGTGTGTTAAGAGGCAAAATCGCGGCTCGTGCTCTGGCAGCAAACAACTCTGGTGACAGTTTCACCATTGAGGTATGTATTACCTGAGGATGCAACCATTGTTAGTACAGTTACTGTTTGTGTGAAAACTAATGTCTCCACTGCACTGTAGTGGTAACTGCATTGAACTAGAAAAAGAACAAACAATAGTTGGTACAACTCGTGTAAATTATTCAAACTGTGTAGCGTCGTCAGTTTATGGTACTAATATAACAAAACTACATTTTTTATTTACAGTGTAGAACATATAAAATTCAAAAGGGAAAGCCAGGAATTTTTTACCCTTTTGTCTTCACTGACACCATGGGCCTTGAGAAAGGCACTAACAGAGGAATTCATATGGATGACATCAAACTTGCCATCAGTGGATGTGTAAAAGAAGGTTACAGGGTATGACAGCAGCATTCTTACTCCTTATCAGATGCTTGTACACAGTGATACAGAAACTGCATCATTCGAAAAGATTTCACTGAGTTTAATTTTTTTCTCAGTTCAATCCCGCATCTCCCTTACTCAAAAAGGACCCGAACTACAACAGTTCCCCCACTGAAAGTGACAAAACCCACGTTCTGGTTTTCGTTGTTCCCGCCAACACAGTGAGCTTAATCGATTATGAAACAATGGAGAAGATGAAGGATGTCAGATTAGCAGCTCGTAACAAAGGTGAGAGCAGATGTTGGTCAAAGAGCACTTTTTATGTCACAATTTCAAATAGTAGAAAACATAGAAAACATAAAATTATTGCATTGGTTTCTATATTGGCAGGGATCCCTCAAATAGCTGTGATCACTAAAATTGATGAAGCCTGTCCTGAAGTCAAAAAAGACATAAAGAATGCCTACAAGAGCAAGTACTTGATTAAGCAGGTATGTTCCAAGAAGTAACTTGTAGCTCGTTGAGCTTGTAGACAGTTTGCACATTAATGTAACATCTGAAATTTAGCTGCACATTTCACTATATTTGTACAGAAACCTCAGTTAGAATCAGTACAAATATTTCAGTAAGTCAATAACTAATTTATGCTTGTATGTCACTAATGCATTGGTTCTCAAACATTTTCCGTCATGCCCCATTTTCACGGAAAAAATGTTTTCACACTGCAGGATGGGGCAGATGGTGGAAAGTTTTGCTAGTTGCTGTACCAGTGTACCTGCTAACATTTAATTATTAATTAATCCAATGTTCAACATTTTATCCATATGACCTTTATCCAGATCATTCACACCCCACCTGTCGTGACCCACAGTTTGAAAAACACTGCACTAATGCAAGAATATAGTTTCAGTTTTCTAAAATATAATATTGTTTAAACTTAGATGGAAAAAGTGAGCACAGACCTGGGTCTTCCAATGAACTGCATCTTTCTCATGAAGAACTACCACACGGAAATTGACACGGATGACGACATGGATTCAATGATACTGAGTGCACTGAGAAAGATCATCGACTATGGAGAGGACTACCTGAATGACTTAGACTCAGGACCACCTGAGGCATAGAAAAAGAAGATGTAAGTAGCTACAGTTACTCTTCGGGTGGTTTTGAATTGCCATAGTTACAATCACAGTTACAACATGTTATTTTTGTCAGAACCTGTAACATAATGATTTTTGTCTGCTTCTTATTTTATGTAACTTTTTTCCTTTGCAAACTATATTAAAATGAACTTAAAGTTTTTCATCTTAAGTTTGATTAACAATACTTCTCAGGGTTCTAACCAGAAAAAAAATTCAGCCTGGTGCATCTGGGGGAGGGGGTTTAGGGTTAGCTAATTCACAATAGCTTGCAAATATTAATTAGTTAAATGCCACAACCACTTGCTAATTGAGTGATGGTGAACCATTATTAGGCCTGAATTAGACTTCTGCCTCAAGTCTTTGCAAGTAACCGCAAATCACCTCTGAAGCCTACACGGTAATCACAATTCCTGTGGATGTATAGTTGTGGATGCAATCAGCTACCGGCTAGAACCCTGTTTCTACAAGAAAATCAACACATATACTTTTTGGTCTTTATTGTATGTACACATGCATGTAAACTGCTCTCTTTTTCATAACTCAAAAAAGTCATTACAACCTTCGATGTAAGACTGCATGAACACAGTGAATCCAAATGTTCCTGAGAGAAGATCAAAAGCTAAAAAGACACACGTGCACAGATGGAGGGTCAGTGGAGATGTGCTGATTTAGAAGGAATACAGGCAGACTGTGACCTGTTGAGTTTGTTTCTTGTTACCAGAACTTTAATTAAATTTGTTCATTAAAATAATGAAGTCTGACCAGAGAGAGTGTGTGTTTAGTCATTCATCATCACTGATAATGTTAACATAACATTGATAATGTTATGACATTTTTGTAGCTCTCTCATCTTTGTAATTCCAACATGTTCAGGTAAATACAATCACAAAAATAATCATAATAATAATATTTAAATAATTATTTTCATTTTTAAGGAATGCTTTTCAGTCACATTTATTTCATATGTCAGTGGTTCCCAAAGTGTGGGGTGTGGCCTCCTGGTGGGCTGGGAAGGTACTGCAGGGGGCTGCGGTAATATAAATTCAGGTTGAAATTACGCACAAGTATGTGCATGTAATTATTTATAAGTGAATTAAAACTGGTATTATGAGGTGGTTAGTTTGTGATAGTACTCATTATTTTGACCTAAATTTACTGTTCTTGTTTTGACATTTGTGTCACATATTGGCATTAGCACTTTACATGTGACTGGGTAATATTTGCAATTTATAGCCAACAGCCTATCTTTATGTTTTTTTAATCACATTTTTAAAGAAATACATCACTTTCTAGAGTGGGACCCCTTAACTTTAGGAACCACTGCCTTACGTCATAAACCCATAGACGCACCCAGGAAGCCATACAAGCCCGAACCAGACTAATCGTTCATCCTTCAAAGTTTACCTTCTTTTGACAGCATCAGAGCACAGATGTTAAAATCCCTTGGGTGGTGGCAGATTGGAAGTCACAGGTCATATGTATTTACAGGCTTGTGTTGATGAATGATCTTTTAAGGAGGATGGGCAGATTGAAAAATAAGTTAATACTGTATAACCAATGCAGCAGATATTCCTGTTAGCACATACACTCTATTGTACTAAAACTGCTTCCTGTGCATTTTATTTGAAAATACGGCCATAACTGTGTTAGCAGGGTACTTTTATCCATCCTGTCTATATATCCTCAAAATATTTTGCACTGTAGAGCTCTGTAGAAAAAAATGAAAATAATATAGAAGATAGAGCAAAACGAAGTAAATAAGTGTAATTTTTTATTACCATAACAGCACAAATAAGGGACGTCAGGTCAGGCAATAGCTGCCAGCTACAGTACTAGTAATCCTGAAACCCAGTAATTCTGGTTCAGGGTTTGGTCATTGGCGACTAAACCAGAACGAAAAATAATATCCCTCTTAAGGGCACCACATGGAGAGGAAATGGGCAGTATCAACATGGTTAAACGCACAACCAGACTCACACCAGATTGGATGCGACCTAGTTCAAACGCATCCACGCCACCTACATATTGTCAGGGCAGGAACAAAAAGTATGCCACTGACAACCAATCAAATATACAGCTATGGCATTCTAACTTTGTTGTGTGCACATGGAATTCTGAACATTGAGTGCCCTGGGAAAACCAGAACAGTTGGCTCATGAGTCACAAAATTACTCATGGAATGTGATAGGTCTATTAGAAGCAAGAATCCCTGGAGCTGGGGAGTTTGACACTGCTGATAGTCACAGAATCATACACAGTGGAAACACAACCAATAGGTTACATGAAACTGGTTTCATCATCCACAAAGACACAGTGCTGGCTATACTCAAGTACTACACTTGAGTGCAAAACCTTTCAGCATGTCCATAGTCCAAGTGTATGCACCCATAAGCGATGCCAACGAGTAGACTCTGGATAGGTTCTATTCAGAAGTCAGTGATTTCATGTTAAATATCCCTAAGCAAGATATCAGTGTGGTTAACAGAAATTGGAATGCCAAAATTGGAAGTGATGTCTTTACAGACTGGAAAGGCATAGTTGGAAAACATGGTGTGGGAGACCAACAAACATGGTCTCACTTTGCTTAAATTTTCACATACACACAACTTGGCGCTACCCAACACTTGGCACTCCACAGATGGAAAGTCTCAAAACCTGATAAATTACAGAAGAGTTGACAGAAGATTCTTCAGCAGCTTTAACCTCACCAAGACCAGAACCTTCCCAGGAGCAGCTTGTTCTAGCCACAACGAACCTTTGACTAAAGCAACTCCCAGTGACAAAGGGCAGCCCTGGCAAAATCCAACACCCACAGGAAATGAGTACAAATTATTGCCGGTAATACGGACCAAGCTCTCGCTGCGGTTGTACAGAGACTGACTGGCCTGCAACAATAGGTCAGATACCCCATACTCCCACAGCACCCCCCCCTTTTTTTTCAGAACTTTCAATAAAGACAGTAACTGTAATGAACAACTCAAGAAGTCTGTGGAGACGATGTAAACAATTTTGCCAAAACATAAAATATATTTGAAGTTGTAGCTTCCAATTCGGGAGTTTCTGAGCGATCAATTCTCCGTTTTTTGCACCATACTGTCGCTAAGCAACGTAAGTTATCTGAAATTGTATTTGTATTTATGTTGCAGCTTTTGTATTTGTGTTGTGGCGTTTGTATTTATGTTGCAGCTTTTGTATTTGTGTTGCAGCTTTTGTATTTGTGTTGCAGCTTTTGTATTTGTCTTGTGGCTTTTGTAATTATATTGCAGCTTTTGTATTTGTGTTGTGGCTTTTGCATTTGACCTGACACCTCTGGGCCACCGTACTATCCTCCTCTTGTTTGTGAAGATGTTTCTTTGACAGACGTCCTCTGTTTATTCTTTCCTGGTATGTTAGCCTGTATTATCAGTAACAGGAAAATGTTGGTCATATTTTAGAAAGTTAAATTATGTCAACTTTCTATGTTGCCTTATGGTCAGAGTTTAAGACGGTTTCACAATTAACTTTAGAGTTTTCCAGTGATGAGTCTTCACAGTGCACCTGCGCTGTTTCACTCATCTGAGGAAGAATTAAAATCTTAAAGGGCTGTGTTTTGCTCTTAAGTCAAATAATTAATTCTTTTTTTAAATTCAGTGTTCACTGTTATTACTGTATTACTACTGCAGTTTGTTACAGTGGTTACAGACATAGTAAGGCCAAAAGTCCCAATGAATGTGTAACTTTACAAATATAAAGGTTTAATTTGAGAAGTAGTTCATGATATTTCCATATCTGTCCTGAACTGGAATAACAGTAAATGTTTTTGGAAATCTTGTTATAAAATAACAAATTATATTGTATTTGTACTTTTGACCAGTAAATAATATTAATGATGGAAAAAATGATCAAAGTTTTATTTCCTTTTTTATAATCTTTCCATCACTATAGTAAAACTATGTCATGTGGATGTCACAGCATGCCCAGCATGTGGCTCCTAAGAAACAATAAAACAAAGATAACTTTAATGGGGTGCTGATATTAGACGAAAGGCATGAATCAAAATGTGAACTGCAGAAAAAAATCAATGCACAGCAGGCAGAGAAATAAATTCACTCACTTAACTTATTCTCAGCAGATATTAACTGACTGGAGACTGAGGTCCACGATTGATTTCAACACTTTATTCAATCAGACAAACGGGTGAAATAAATAGGGGGTTGGATGAGTTTTGTCACAGTAACTACTGTAATCACCTTCATTGCTATAACATCTGAACACACAATGCACTTACATCAGTCATTTTCAGTTAAATACATTAGTTAGAGCCAGTAAATGGCATACTGTATTACATAGCTTACATTAATGTGGTTCTGCTTTCAGTAATATGTCATTTGTAGGTGAAGTCTTAAAGATAAAAGCTTTAACAAAGGATTTTTTTTCTTCTCCCAATGGCACGAAAAAACTGTAGCTTTTCTCTACAAATTATTTTTAGTGATCAACCAGGTCAAGTAGAAAATAATGAGTGTTACAAATCAAAGCCAGAGTAAAAACATAAAGACAAATATAAAAAATAAGAAATCATTGCACATTACGTTGCATATTGACATCATAAAAAACATTTTCCAGTGTTGTATTGCTTTGCCTTTGGTATTGGAAAAAGAAAAGGGCACTGATTGTTTAGCTCTGGAAAAAATGACGTTAGGACTCGATAAAGATGAGTGTGGGTGTTTATCTGGGCTTCATTTTAGCGATGAAGTGCTTTCCTCACCTCAGAGTCAGAGGTGAACTCCTGCAGTCTGACACTGCAACTACAGCTTTCAGCTGCTGACAGTGGATTAAAATATAAACCTGCAATTTGTTTAGTGTTCATATTGTTATATTTTTGTTGATATCTGAAGTTACATTGTTGCTGATTTTTCTTTTTGTTAAGTGAGCTGCATTTTACTATTTCCTACCCTCTGGGCTCTGACACTGACATTTTTATTACTTTTATTTTACAATATCAATGATAGATTATGTATTGCCACACATTAAAGGTGGTACTATCCTAATGTCTTTAAAGGTAAACGATACTTTAAAGAATTACTGTTTATCATTGGGACAACCAAAAGATTGATTATCAGAAGCAAAGTTTAGAAAACTGAATTTGTAAATGCTGTTTCTTCAATTCTGTCGTCTTACAGTAAGTTTAATGTTAATCACTCAAAAAAAAAAAAAAAAAAACAAGAAACAAATCATTTTTTTAAAATAATAAAACCTCCATGAGCTTTTAAAGAGGAGGCAATGATTTCTGGACAGCATGAATTTTAGCAGATCTTGGTTTACGAGGCAGCGCAGAAGCTTCGCTCTGAGTTTTTGTAGCCCCCACATTACAATTTAATATCAATTTTTAAATATTGCTCTGGATGTGAAATTTGAAATGTTAATCTGGAACTCCCTGATGGTCACCTTAATTCCTGAGAAACCTTTCGACAATAACAGGCTTATTTTTCAGCAACTACGCATTTCTACGATTTCTTGTTTTCGATTTGAGAAGTTCGAGCGCGATCATCTAAACCCCAAATTATTCTTCATCTCGAGCCTCCAGACATCTGTATGCAGAAGTGGATAAACTGGCACAATAGGTCCAAGCAAAGATCAGTAAGGCTACTCTACTACTTCTATGGATCTGTAAACTAAGTCTGTATTCACACAACACTGAAAATGTAATCTAATCCCGTAAAACTCGTGAGGTCGCTTATAAGTGCTGGTAGACTTAGGTTTCATTTAAAATGTAAAAAATATAAACTGAATGAACTTCATAGTTTTTTGTTTTTTTTTGTCTGTAAATCTGTTTTTAAAAGTCCCGTTATGATGATCTAACAACTGAAAATGAGCAATGAAACGTGGAGCGTGGGAATCAAATGTCCATTTCAAGTTTCAAGGAGGAGCTTCATCCACAATAATCTATGAAATAAACAAACCCATGTAGCGCTTGTGTTCGTGCACCAGGCCAGTCAGTCAAATACTGTCCCAGCAACTGTGAAATGTTCCATTAAAAAGCAATGAGAGAAAAATACACAAAGTAAATGAAAAAAAAAACGATCTTGATTCTCGTGTCAGTGTTTCAAAGATGGCTAATCAGCTTGCCTACAGGCTAGTGTGGCTTCACAGCTTTAAGGTCAGTTGGGATAGCTTTGCTGATGGCTGGCAGGTGTTTTACATTGGTCCACAGTTTGGCACAGAGGTCACTGTGAAGGTCAAAGCTAGTGGAAATGGAGACGCGCTGAAGCGGAATGAACTATAGGCAGCTTCTTGTCCACACAGGTGGAATGACTTGTTTGTCACGTCGTCGTTTAAAAGTCAGAACGTGATCTCATCCTTCAGGGTCAGATATACGAGTCTCAGAGGTTAGTTTCATCCCAGGTCGGGTCGTTCATGTTCTTCAGAACTCTCCTCACAATCCTCTCCAGCTCTTTCCTCGCCCGCTGTTCCTCCTCCAGCGTCCTCTTCATCCTCTTGTTGTCCTGGAGGAAAGGCAAACGGATAAGGGGAAAAACAGAGGAAAGTAAATAAAAGAGATGATATGAAATTCATCACCAAGAGTAAAGTAAATTTACAAAGGCAGAAACAGCCAGTGAAAAGGTCAGTTCAAAAACACCACAGTGATCTAAGTCATTAATAACAGAGATGCACTGGAAAAGCTACTTTCAGCTGCTCCCTTGCACTAATATGGAATTTTTTGGCTTGAAACCAATCCAACAACCCATCACACTGCCCTGTCCTCCCTCACTATCAAACTGCTTCACCAACAGGTAGATTTGTACTCATTCAGAACCTCCATTTAGAAACAGGCTCCATCCCGACTCTGCAGCTACTGCAAAACGTCTCCACAGTATCGATAATTAATTATCTGCAATAATTCTGTTAGTAGAACCAAAAACTTTTCTTCTCTTATTTTATATGAGGATTAAGCATCTGCCAATACAGCATGTGTCCCTAATTAAATATGCAGAAATGCATTCAGCCACAGTGACAGCAACTTCTTGGAGACCATCTGTGTTCTTGGACCTCATTTTGAACCTTCGTGTAAAACACGAACAACAAGCTGATGACAGTATGACGATCTTGGCAGTAATAACCTTTTTTTCTAAAGAACTGGAAACTGACCTGTTTGAGTTCCTGGACTTCATCTCTGAGACTGTACACAGTGTCCACCAGACTCCTGCAGGCACAGAACAGCTCTTTATTTTTCACCATTTCACCAACACTAACTGAACCTGCACAGTTTCACATGTTTAAGTCTCTGCTTGCATGCTGCAGATGCAGGATTTATAAGTATAGATCATCTTCATCTTTCACCTCTCCTCTACTACAGTTTGTCCATTGCTCCTTGTTTCCTCCACTATAATCTTCTCCTCTTCTGGGAACAACATTTGGACGTCTTTCCTACTGGAGCCTGATTGAAAGATGACAACAGTCAGGTTATGATCACACAATATAATGTGTAACAAAAGCACACATGTCTATTTTATCATTTAAACTGGCAAAGATACAATTCAAATCAGGAGCTTTAACAGGTGAATGCCTTACAAACTACAAGCAAGCAAACACCAAATGACAGAATATTTGGCAGCTATAAGAGAATTAAATATTTGACACACCAAAGTTTGACAGAATGCAGCACGTTTGTTCTGTAAGTGCAGACTGATTTATTTTAACAGCACTGACTGAGGCAACAGCACTTAAACCAGTCTGCCTGTCATGAAAGTATCATCCTGTTACTGTACTCGTCCACTTGCTTGTTTTGTTTGTATGCATTTAAAACAGTAATAAACATACTGTACTATCAGGTATATTCTTACTAAGGGTGCTGTATACTGAAGGGAATACACAAAGGCTAATACACAAAGACAGCTACTAAATACATATTATATAGCACAGACACAGAGTATACGGGCATACATACAGTAAGGGTTTGAGTCGATTTAGCAGTATATACAGTGCTGCTCCCCCTTCCTGACCTCTTGGGTTTTTGGGGTTTTTTTTTTTTGCATGTTTGTCCCATTTACATGTTTCAGGTCATCAAACAAATTTTAATATTAGACAAAGATAATCCAAGTAAATACAAAATTTGAAATGATGATTTCATTTATTAAGGGGAAAAAAGGCTATCCAAAAAAGTGAAAAAGTGATTGCTCCCCTTGTTAAATTATGAATTAACTGTGATTAACCACATTTTAAGCTAAGTTCAATTTCACAGCCACACCCAGGCCTGATGAATCAAGAGATCACTTAAATAGAAACTGTCTGACAAAGTGAAGCAGACTGAAAGATCTCAAAAAAAACAACACATCATACCACGATCTAAAGAAACTCAAGAACAGACGAGAAACAAAGTCATTTATCAGCATGGAAAGGGTTACAAAGCCATTTCTAAGGCTTTGGGACTCCAGCATGCTGAGAGCCATTATCCACAAATGGAGAAAACTTGGAACAGTGATGAACTTCACCAGGAGTGGCCGTCCTACCAAAATTACTCCAAGTGCTTCTTGACGACTCATTCAGGAGGTCACAGAAGAACCCAGAACAACATCGAAAGAACTGCAGGCCTCACTCGGCTCAGTTAAGGTCAGAGTTCATGATTCAACGATAAGAAAGAGACTGGACAAAAATGGCATCCGTGGGAGAGTTCCAAGGAGAAAACCACTGCTGACCAAAGAGAACACAAAGACTTGCCTCACATTTGCCAAAAAACATCCTGATGATCCTCAAGACTTTTGGGAAGATATTCTGTATGAGGTTTGAGTCCTGTTACATCTGCATAAAACTAGCACAGCATTTGATAAAAAGATTATCAGACCAACAGTCAAACATGGTGGTGGTAGTGTGATGGTCTGCGGCTGCTTTGCTGCTTCAGGACGACTTGCTGTAATTGATGGAACCATGAATTCTGCTCTGTACTAAAAAACCCTGAAGGAGGATGTTGGGCCATCAGTTCGTGCCCTAAACCTGAAGCTCCCTTAGGTTATGGATCTGAAACACACCAGCAGGTCCACCTCTGAATGCCATAAAAAACCCAAAATGAAGGTTTTGGAGTGGCCGAGTCAAAGTCAAAGTCTGGACTTCAATCCAAGTGAGGTGCTTTGGCATAACCTTAAACAGGCCATTCATTCTTCTCCAGTGTGGTTGAATTAAAACAATTCTGTGTAAAGGAGTGGGCTAAAATTCAGTTATCGCTTGATAGCAGTTCTTGCTGCCAAGGGTGGCAAAATTAGAGATTAGGTTTAGGCGGCAATTACTTTTTTACATAGGGCCAGGTAGCTGATGATCTGAAACATGCAAATGTGAGAAATATCAAAAAAAAAAAAAAATCAGGAAAGGAGCAGATACATTTTCACAGCTCTGTACATGCCTACCACTGACTTTAAACCAGCTGGTTCGCCAGCACTTCAAGGGTGCAACACCGATATCTTACGAGAAAATGAGGCAGTCCTGTAACTATGTGCAGTCCAGATACTGTCATAATCCGAGTCCTCTGATTGGTCAGAACACGGCGGGTTGCCAGGCAAACCAGCCACTGTGAGGCTGTTGTCAGCGAGCACATGGTTGTGCATGAGGTCAGTTCCTTGCCAGGCTTTAAAGAACCAGCAATGGGGGATGTTTGAAAAACCAAATTGAGGATGAGGGGAGGAACATAAACCAAAGTGAAGGAGTAACCAGTAATTTATAAAAAAAAAAAAGTAAAACAACATTTGAACCAAACACAAACAGAAATTAAAAACCCAGTTGTGATCATGACAAATTTACAAAAAAAGGATGATGTAATAAAACCCAACAGGACAATGTGTATGAGTCAAACAATCATTGGAGGATGAGGAAAGCAGAGGAAATGAGGTAAGACATAAAAAGAGAGAAGAGAGAAAAACACTGTTAGAGCCAAAAGCAGAAAAGCAATGGTTTGCAATAAGACTCACAGCAACTATGTGGGTCTATATATGATGTGCTTACATACATTGTACTGAAGAGTGTGTGTGTGTGTGTGTGTGTGTGTGTGTGTGTGTGTGTGTGTGTGTGTGTGTGTGTGTGTGTGTGTGTGCGTGTGTGTGTGTGTGTACTCACTGGAGTTGAGAGTCTGTCGTGTTTTGGCACTGGTACAATAAGCCTCAATGACTTTCAGTATCTGAGCATCCTCCTCTAGAGCTGCTGTACCTGAGAGACGAGGACAGAGCAGGAAACTGATGAGCTCGCACATTTATGTCCTCTGGAAGACATTTCAACATTGTACAGCGTCCTCAAAGATTCAGTAAAGGCTGACTCCAAATTCAACTACATCTCAAGGTTAAACGGACCAACAAAGACACATGGAAAATCAACAGTCTGGATTTCAGCAGAGGTGCTGTTTATTTAAATCCTGGGTTTCTACTATAAATAAAACTAATATGCAGTTTTATTGACTTAAAGAGAACTCATTTTAATTGTAAAATCTGATCAAATGTATCCAGTGGGCTGTCACTATGAGTCAGTTACTGTTTTGACTCTATGACATTTCATAAACTTCACCAGTTTCATTCAATTTATGATTTATTATTAGTTATACTGCTATAAAGTCAACTGTGTGGCAACAGTTTTATAATTAAAATGAGTGAGTTGAAATGAATTTTAAAGAGTGCTACCAGCAGTTTTCAACAGTAACCTTTGGGTTGCTGAATTTCAAGCTTCTGTGCAGTGCTTACTCTTTCTGACAGTGAAGTCCTCTTCTGAAGGTTTCCTCTCTGGCTTCCTCTTCGGGAGGAGCTTCTTCACATTCTTGGGACTCTTACTCATGTCCTTAAAAAGAAAAGCACACATGCATTGGAGAAACAAAACTGGAATTCAGTTCAACAAGACTGAGAAAATATGTCTTTAATTACATCAAACAATACAACAAGGGAGAAGGGAATGAATTTGGAAAAATCTTTGCAAAACATGCACACAGGCCCTAAAGGCAGTATATACAGTAGTCTGTAATATACTCTAAAGTTGAGCACCTCCTTGTAGCAGAGAGCAGCAGAGGGCCGAAGTGGTGGAGCAGGGCGAAGGCAGCTCAAGCTCCAGGGTTTGGGAGTACTTGGTTGCTCCAGGGGTCCCCACATGGGGCTGCTATTGGGTCCCAACCCATATGAGGTGAGATGGGGAAGGGTGTGGTAAGTGTTCCCGCTGCTCCCCCCACGAGACTCAGAGTGTCTGGAGGGAGTGGCAGGGTGGGAGGGCAGCTGGAAGGAAAGGTGGAGACGGGTGAAGTGGAAAAGAAGAGAAAAGCGACGAGAGGCATATTAGAAAGTAGTGACCTGGATGAACGGTCATTATTTTATAGAAAACATGCGTACTTACTGTGTGACAGGCAGACAGAGGCTTGTGTAAGTGTGTGTGTGCAGACGTAGTGTGGGTGTGTTTCGTGAGAAGGTCCAGCCACTCCTGTAGATCGCGTTGACTGTTACACGCTACCTGGATCCGCTCACCCTGGCTGCCTGCACAATGACACACGTGCAGCAAGAAGGTGTTAATGTGCAGACAGGTAGGTACACATTATACAAAACTGCTGGAAGCTGGTAGCTCCATGCAATTCCCAAGATGCCTTTGCACAAGACATGGACTGGGTAATGTGTTAGCAACAAAAGGATGCCGCATCGTTTGATGGGAATGAAAATGATCAACCTACAGAGGCTGAACACCCTGAAAATCAAAGTGAAGAAATAATGCAGCAGGTTAGTCTGTTTAGCTGAAATTTCACTGCAGCAGCTCAGAATGTGCTCAGTAGTTTGTATGGCCCCCACATGCTTGTACAGTATGCATGCCTGACAACATCAGGGCTCCTAATGAGACAACAGATGGTGTCCTGGGGGATCTCCCAGAACTCCTGGACAGTCTGAGGGGCAACCTGGTGGCTGATGTACTGAAACATAATGCCCCAGAGGCGTTCTAATGGATTTAGTTCAGGAAAGAGTGCAGAAACCTGCAGGCCATAAGTATAAAAGATGCTGAAATCATGTGAGATTGTATGAATGAGCTCAGCTAAAAATGTCTTCTAGTAAATGAAGGCGAGGGCTGACCAGATATTTCAAAAGCGTTCTTCATGTTTTCTCCATCCTCTATCCTGGAGATAAGCATTCCTGATAATGGTATCCGCCCCTGCAGACACAAGGAGAGACAGTGTTCATCAGTGCACCAGCTAATCCAGTAATGTTTGAGACCTCAAAGAAATAATGGTGCACACAAGCAAATTTTACATAGCAATAACGGAAACATTACTGTGTAAAGTATGCATATATTACAGAAATCAAATCAAGTGTACCACACCTGGTAGATGAATCCACTCATTCTCAGGCTGGCAGAGAGCATGAGCAGAGTGTGAGGGAAGAGGACGAGGTGGCGTTCATTTGGCTCCTGAAAAATTAGACGTTTTGAACTGAACGGTGTTCATTGTGGGAGTGACTATAAACTTGTGGTGCATTCACACAGCACGATTTATGCAAACTCTCCGTTTAACAAACATGTTCAGGTTTAGCTGGCTGATCAGAGACTGCCGTCAGTGAGATTTGTGCAGCTTTCCTTTCAGAAATACAACAACTGGTTCAGTGTGTGGGTAAGTTGCCTGCAGGTTGTGATGGAGTACCTGACAGTTCTGCGAGTGAACAGCAGCCTGGGACATGTGGAGGACAGGGCCAAGAGTTCGGATATCGTCTCCCTCCCAGTTTCTGATTGGTTCGGTTAAAATCTGCAACACCAGTTCCTTCTTCTTCCTGACTTCCTGACACTCCGCCTGAGAACACGGAAACGTAGAACAGACGCGTAAATGTTCAAAAACTCAGCCAGATTGTTTCTAATAGATACAATAGAACAGTAACTAAAGTGACTTACAGCGAGGTTTTTAAAGGCTGCAATAGAAGCATGGAGATCAGCTCGGTCAGGGTGCTGCTCCTAAAATACATGGAAAACATTAAACATTAAAGGATGAGAAAAAATGTAGCTTTTTCCATCCTGTCAATATTGTTCACACCAGCCCACTCGATAAAATTCAACAATATTTTGCAGGACTGGAGTATACCAGCAGAGACAGACGGGGCGATTCAAGCTTACTTCCATATGTCTGTCCAGTTCTTTCAGCAGGGTTGGGTATCTCTCCAGTCTGGTGAAGGGCTTACTCAGGCTAATGGTCAGCGTGAGGACCCCCTGACTGGATGCTCCTTTTGAGTCCATGTACTCTTTCAATTCCTCACTATGACACACATACATAGACAGATACACAAAATACAGTATATGAGCGCCCTCTTCAGGGACAGGATGTTTTGCTGTCATTTAACTTTCTTGGGTGGTACCTGTGTTGTGTGAGTACATTGACAGCGGACGGGTGATTGGAGCAGTAGGCCACATAGATGGTCTTCATCTGAGGCATCAAGCTCAGGAAGAACCCTCCGATCCTCTGCTGGCTCTCAGGAAGCCTGTACAAACAAAGTGCATGCTGGGATCACAAAAACTGACTCATAGTACATTTGCTGCACATAAAGACATACTAATAGTTTCAGTTTGTGATAATCATGGGCGTTAGCCAGCCCTCAGGCCTATAATTAATGTAAAGCAGAAGTGAAAACTCTGATGGGAACGCAGCATTTCAAGACCAAAGAGAGTTTAAGACCATAATGTTCCTCTTCAGCTAAAGAGATTATTTAGTGACAAACATCCAGTCATAAGTTATACAAATCAAACTCTGGTTTAGCTGCTGTGTTGGTTCATCAGCAAACTGTTAAAGCAGACTGTGAGACTTCAGCCGGCCAGCAGATGTCGCTGTTTCTGCAACAACAGCCAACATGAACTCGGCACAGCTGCTGGTCTGAGTGCACTTCTCTGTTTGAAAGTGAAGCTGGAAGATTTATTGTTAGTGCAACAGGATGTTAATATGGGAAGCTCATCTGGGTATTGTGCATGTTTTAGAAAGACTATAAAAAATTTAATGCAAATGAATAACTTAGAATTGACAGGCTAACGAGTGTCACAGTTGATGTGGAGGGTGAAAAGGCAAAATTAGCTGTTATATGTCAGTCAAACTCCATCCATGCATCTAGTTTCTTTAACCACGCATCCAATTCAGGGTGCATCAGTCAAAACTCAGCTATATTAAATTCAGAGTAAAGACTAAGAAGAGAAATATATACTGACTTGGTATGCTCTTCCAATGACTGGACCAGCATTTGTTGAAATGTTGAAATCTCTTCCAGATTCCCCTGAATGTGACTGATGTCGACGCTGCTGAGTCTGCAGAACAGAGGAGAGGAGGAGTAATAATAATCCTGATGGAGTGGTGGGTCAGAAAACACACTTCTCTGTATATCTGGAATCTGACTACAGATAAAATATCAAATCCATCCAACTAGTTCATGAATTATATATATATATATGCCCATGTAATGTTAAAATCTTAAAAGCTTTCTACATTCTAATGTCTGACGTGGTAATCCTGAAATATTCAATAACAATATGCTTGGGGTAGTAATTAATGCTTTTTTCCATATATGTGTGTACAAATGAGATCATCTATACGATATTCTAACTGGTATATATGTGTATAGATGTGGAATTTGAATTGATGATAGTGTAACAGATATGCTGGTGTGTTTCTCCCCCCTCGAAAATCCGACTCTGTTGAATAAAACAACGAAAAGGTGTAAAAATAACTCTACCTGTCTGTGGGATGAAGTGAGCGAAGGTATGAACCCAAGAGACTCTGTAACTCCCTTGAATATTCAGTCTCTGCTTCCAGGATGTTCTGCAGGACCTGATAAAGCCATCGCACACAAACACACACACACACACACACACACACAACAGAATCAGTGAAAAGAGTGAAAAAGTCAGAGGCCACTCTGTTTCATATCACTGTAAGCTTCTATCTTTAGGTTTGGGACTATTGCACAAACAGCAGGTTGAAATGAGTTTATAAGAAAACAGCTTTTCAGTGGGAGGCGTATTCGTCACAAGCTAAAAGGGAACGTTATTGGACCCTTGGGGAGCTGCAGCACTCGCTCGATTAGCTTTCCAAGGGTCTGACTCCGCAGGCTAATTGGCTAATCTCGCCATGACATCAGAAACCTCACAGTAACGAGGTTAATGAATTGCACGCTGATGGATAAGAGGGTGTTGTGTCTTCCCTCAGGTCAGGAGGCAGTATATGTTTAACAGCCTTTCAAGCAAGTACAACTACATTTTTGTATCAATTGTTTTCAATTTTTTTTAATGTCCTAGAGGACACAGAGATGATGCCAGTCCAAGTGATTAAAAACATTCGTATTTTTGGTCCTTTTAAACACACACAAACAAAAAGCCTGCATCTTCTCCCTTTAAAAGCTCCTGTTCTAACGCTGTGGGGGACCCTTTCAGACGAAAACAACTGCTTTTATCTACGTCCTCATGCTGTTGCATTTCTTTTTAGGAACAGCTTTGACTTCAGGCAGGGTCCGTGTGTGTGTGTGTGTGTGTCTGTGTCTGTGTATGAGACAGACTCAGGTAACCCATCCAAAGATGGATGGAGTTGCGAGGTTCTGCAGCTTGTTGCATTATTGAAACACTCACAAACACTCACGCAAGCAGCAGCAGCAGCCAGCCCTGAGGCAAGGCTGCCCCAGAAACCAGTGGAGTGGAAGAAGTAACCTACATTATGTTTGCTGCACTCACACATACAGATGACACATGTAGGGGGGGTGCCATGCAAGCTGCACAAATGATTACATGCTACACAATCATTAAATAGACGTGGGGAAAAGAACTGATTGTGTCGGTCCACAAAACCAGACGCACACATGTAGGTGTACAAACACACACACAGATTTCTTAAGATTATGATGCTTACCACGTTGTAATAGGTCTTACTGATGATCGTGGTATCGAAGCCTTTGGGCGGACTTCTGAGTGTCCCAGACTTCGGCTTGTCTGATGTTTTGTCTAAAAATAGAGAAAGAGGGACACTGTAAAGGTCACTAGTTTAAAATAGAGATAAAAAACAAAGTACAAGATAGGTGCAAATTTTGTTAAACAACAATAAAAGTGAAGGCATCGTATAACAAACAGCATGACACACTCTTAATTTGCTGTCTGTTTTATTTTATCTACTTAGGTCCCTCCTTTTTTTTTTTTCTAGGAGCTAAATCTAAGAAGACACACTTCATAAAAGGTAAAGTTCAGCTCTGATTGCTCACATGCTACTAAAATAATAACTCTTCCCTTCCATTGTAGTTCTCTGATACCATACGTCTCATCTCAGTAGAAAAAGATCACCAGTGGCTGAATGGGAGCAGACAGAAAAACTGTCTCTGTCCTTTAAAGTCACATAGAAACATTTTTTTGGGATCAAAGCGCCGACATTCCCCCAACTGCAGGGCAATGCTGTGGCCATTACAGTATGTAGGTCAACCAGTGATTGAATGCTATAACTCATTGACTCGACAATGTCACGTCATTTCACTGTCACTGGATGGGCCATAACAGAAACCATCCCAAATCCTTCTGTTCACTATTTCCAGACGCTGCAACGCAAAGCAAGATGAGCGACAAGAGAATAAAAGTATTTTCCAGATAACGAGTGACTTAATGCACTTTTTAAATGTATCTGACTGACTACAGAAACTAAAAAGCTACTTAAGGATGCTGTGAAAGACACTTTTCCCAGATCTTGGTTCGCTGCTCTCAATGAGAATGAGTTATGTCCCTGCTGTTTGCTCTATAAACAACCACAGCCATCACAGCGCTGGTTTTCTGACGTCGAAGCCTGCTATCTCGCACATCAAACAACTCCCACTGGGGATTTGGATTTACTGCCGTCCCTCAGAGCAGCGCTATCACAGCTGATGTTTTCTGCTGCACGCTTAAAGTCAGGAAGCTTCTTTTTATACAGCAGCTCTGGAACTTCCTGTCTTTGTGTTACTGCAAAAGTTTCTTCCTTCTGTTCTGCCTTTCCTCCTCCGAAAGCAACGCAACTAACCAACACAATCACATCGACCACAAAGGATATGGTTCTGACAAACACAGAGAGCAGCAACTAACACCTTCACGGGCTTTAGCTTTAGCTGGGATATCATAGTTTTATTGAAATCCCACCTGAGATCAATAGAGCTACATGTCCTCCTAATTTAACGCAGAAACGTCTGCTGATTTAGGGGACATGTGAGCTCAGTTAAAGAAGGGTGAGGAATGAGGGGAAATTATGAGTTAAACAAACAAAATATGACACACATTAAATCTCAGTCAGAGTATGCATCAAGGACATCTTGTCCAGTTCTTGAGAAATCCTTCCAACTAGGAGAGATCAGGAAGTTATAATCAGTAAGAACAGGCATGCAGGAAGTATGTTTGTGTGTATGTGGGTGTGTGTAATTGGTCTGTGTTACTGCTTTGGAACAAAACAAACTCCCTTTAAAATAATATTGGGGCATTTTTTTCCCACTCCACTGTTTATTTAACTGCATTTTAAAGCTTAACGCTGTCATGTAATATTAACGGCCCTTATCTTGCAGCGAAATGTGCAATATTTCATAAGCAAGTGGCTCTAAATCTGCTGACAGGCATAAAGATGTGAAGATTGCAAGTCAGAGATCTTAACACGAGACCAATATGCAAAACGGTACTTTGACTAAAACAATAAGGAGTTATTTCTCTTCAGTGGTGCACAACATCCAAAGCAATAAGAGCTGCACCCACCACTTCCTTTCAGCTCCCGCACATAGTTACTGGGGAACCAACCGGTCTTGCCCTTCATTGAGCCTTCCCACCATCCCCCCTCCTCCTGCCTGTTCACAACAATGATGTCACCCTTGGAGAAAGACAGCTCGTCCTCATTGGTCTGCTGGAAGGGGAAGCGCGCTCTGACCAGCAGCTGGCCACATCCACTGCCCTCTGACATGTCCTGTGAACGAGGGGAGCAGGAAACAGTGACGTGAAAATGGAAATTAGTCGTGCTCGGGCAGGCGCCGTCTTCAGGGGACTTTAGCGGATTAATCTGAGTTTTCACAACACAATATTCCAAACAGTGTCACTGTTTGTCTGCTGTTATTACTGGATTATTGCGCTTATCCTTGCCATGGTAACTCACCAGGCTGCGGTACTGAGGCTGCAGCAGCTTCGAGGAGCGACTCTGAGTGTTCAGAGAGTCAAAGGACTTGATCCTCAACGTGGAGGAGTGCGCCACACATACGGTGTCCCCAGAAACACTCAAATCTGCAAGTACACGATGCAGTTGAAAGAACTTAAATTCAAATTGGAACAAGCTCCTAAAAAGTCCAAAAGATTGTAGAGATGAAAAAGAATGATTACACACACACACACACACACACACACACACACACACACACACACACACACACACACACGTTATTTTACCTTCAGTAGCTTTGTTGAGGGCAACCAAGGAGTTTAGCACCTTAGAGAAGTTCAGTCCCTGCAGCAGGTCATTGACCTCGAAAGGCTTCAAGGAGAGAAAACCAAATAAAGAAAAAGAAGGAAATTTTAGAGCAGCAATAAACCATAGAGGAGTTTGAGGTAAAAGGAAAAAAAGTACACACATTCATAATAAATTCATAGAGCACGACATCAAGATGGACACAAACTGCCTTCCTGAAATAGCTGCAGATGTATCTCACACAGAAATGTGGGTGTAAATACAAGGGCCCTGTGACCTGCTGTGTAGTAAGTTTAAGAACAACCACGACTACTTTTGAAAAATACAGAGCAACAATAATACAGATAATATAAGAAAATATCCTCTTCCTATTTAGTTTATGGCTTGAAGCACCTATCGCTGCAAATTGAGGAAGTATGTCAGCCTAAAAAAATTAAGAAACACAAGCAGTTAGTGGGGGGTGTACATCCTTACTCCAACTGCAGTCTGGACTAGGATTACTCAAAGTCTGAGCCCCCCCATTAATCTCCACAGCATGCATACACACACACACACACACACACACACACACAACCATAATCAACATATTTCTGATGCTCCTGATCTTGTGTTTCCACAAACACTGACTGACTTCTAAATTCCCAAGGTGTGAAGGTGGAGCCATTTGGAGCATGTAAGTCAACTTTGCAAAATTATAAGTATTTAAAGAAAAAAAAATCCCAATTCTTGGTTTCTGCACAGACTGAGCCGCTTTGATCTAATAAATAAAACCACGCTGTCCTTTTACGCTGTCTTTCTTGGAAAGCTCTTGGTTTGATTTACGTGTACGAGCTTGATTGGTAGTCAGAGCAGCGTGGACCCAAAAGTTAATGCACACGTTCTCCTCTCCTGCTGGCGCTAGTCCAAGATACAAAATGAGACTTTCTCCTGCAACAGAGCCACATTTTAGCTGTTCAATGTGGACCACTTTAAATAATAATGTATCAATAGAATTGATTAATCTGACATCTGACACTATGAATCCCATATCAAGTGGGGAAAAAGGCACTTTCAGAAAGATCACATTCTTTGCCTTTGACACTGACATCCTGCATGTTTGTTTCGTGTCATATTTGGCAATTATCACTATGTCAATGTCTTCATCCTTCTTACATCACCCTCATCATGCCTCATCTGCCATCCAATCAGAGCCCTAAGATTTGGGATAGTTTGAGATTAGCTGCAGTAAAACATTAAACTGAAAGAAAAAAAAGTGCTACAATTAGAAATTCATAAAATCTTTTAAAAGATCTGATTAAATGCAAATAATATCTCAGCATGCAATATGACTGCCTCACACTTTGCCTTGTAGAGTAAACTCTCTCGCCTGCAGCTGTGGAAGAGCACCTACAGCCACCGCTTGCTTACAACTAACACCTGTCACGGTTCAAACGGCTTACCTGATCATAGCCGGCGCTGGACTTACTGTTGCAGTGAAGGCACTCAAAATGCAGCGGATCGATATCCCACCCCAGTTACGTTTAATTAACAGCAGATGCCAATCTATGAGTACGATTGTATTTTTTGATTAATTGTGCAGCTCTAGTTAATCACGTCCACACTTGTGCCGGCACTTATTGCCCGCTCTCTAATCCTCTTGTACTGGACGCACAATCTGGCTCGCCCTCTTCTTGTCCGAGGGCTGTCTGAGAGAATTACAATGCTGATGTCAGTCAGACTGCTAGTAATGGAGACCTTGGCTTCCAGCAACAGGGCTGGCATGCCTCTAATCAAGCCGATTGGAAAACCCACTGATTACATCAGCCCACTCTTCTACTCTCCCTCATTTCATCTTTTTGCACTCTTTCTCTTTTAAAAGCCCACAATCGTTTTCCAAGTCCTGAACGAAACAATGTTGCACGTCTAGCACCTTGACTCTTGTGTTGCATAATCTACTCATCTCAGTTATGACCCCGTGGCTTTTTCCACAGCTAAGATCAATAGCATCTATGTGGTGTGTGTGTGTGTGTGTGAGTGTGTGTGTGGGTGTGTGTCAAATCATACACTATTTACCAGCTCTCTCTTCACACTCACTGTGAGGCAGGATATAACCTGGCTCTGCCCGCCGTTGTGCAAACACAGACACAAGCACACACCCTAATATGTGATTCTGAACTCAGAGAGCAGTACAGATATTTTTAGCACAGCATCTTACAACAAATTCAATATCCGGCTTCATATTTAACCCTTTCTGTGCCAAACACCACTCCTCCGTGAATCGCCACCTTATCGTGGTGGAGGGGTTTGTGTGTCCCAGTGATCCCAGGAGCTATGTTGTCTGGGGGCTTGTCCCCCTGGCAGGGTCTCCCATGGCAAACTGGTCCTGGGTGAGGGTCCAGACAAAGAGCGGTTCAGAAGACCCTTATGAGTGAAAAAACAAGGGAACAGTTTACCCTGCCCGGGATAGGGTTACCGGGGCCCCACCCTGGAGCCAGGCCTGGAGAGGGAGCTCGAGGGAGAGCGTCTGGTGGCCAGGCATTAGCCCGTGGTGCTTGGCCGGGCGCAGCCCGAAGAGGTTACATGGGCCCGCCCTCCTGCAGGCCCACCACCCGCAGGAGGTGTCGTAGGGGTCGGGTGCAATGTGTGTCGGGCGGTGGCCGAGGGCGGAGGCCCTGGCGGACCGATCCCCGGCTATCGAAAACTGTTCATTTATTCCCAAATACATCAAGGCAGCCACGGCATTCAGAACAGCACAAAAGTCTGCTCCAGCTCCAGCACACACCCTTTTACTCAAAGCATGCCCCAGATGAGAACTACAGTAATGATCAAGTCACACATTCACCATCTGTGTCTTGTGTCTTATTCCAAATGGGATGACCCCCAACTGTCTGGACTGGTAACGCACCAGTGTACCCCACAAATACTGGTGTCCTTTCCTATCAGTAGAAAAGATATTAACCCATGGTCATGGCTTTGGCTAAATTATCAAACAAAACAAAACAAAAATAATAATAAGATCACTATTGGCATCAGCTATTGTTATTTTAGACCTTCATACTGGCCCAGAATTTCACATTTGGTGCATCTTTAGTCTGGAATACAGTTATCCTGAAAACAAACATACCCATTTATTGATCTGCTCTGCAGTCTGAACGCTGCTGCCAAGTCAGAAATGAAAACAGAGTGTCCACGCTTATCTCTGCTTCTTTCTTGTTTCCATAACTACAAATGATCTACAGGCAGCAACACAGCAATGCAATCCTGTGGGCTCAAAACATCTTTGCAACAGGCTGAAAATAAACTCATTTTTGGCCTATTTTTAATGCGCTGCCAACTCCTCTCTTCACAGTCAACACCACGGCTGGTGATTTTCAGCATAGGTAGAGGAGTGTATCACAGGAGGATACACGCCCTTTGTCTAAATAAAAGCTAAACTGTGCAACTTTCGCACACAGCACCATGCACGAAAGCTTTTCCTAAAGGTCTTATCACTAAATAAATAATAAAAACTATAAGTTTTAGCTTGTATATGACATATATATACATATATATTATATATACATAATATATGATATATTCACAGATTATTATAAAGTAATAACACCTGCCAGAGCTATTTTACAACATGAAAACACTAAAATTGCTCATACACGCATGTGCAAAGCTTTAATAACCATTAACAAAGCTGTAAAGGATACATTAGTATCTTATGAATCACTCGTTGGCGTTCACCTTATTGTTTTTCGGTGTGTGAATGGCGAAGAAAGCATATTTAATGTCGAAATATACAAACCACAGCCGCTATAATGAAAAAAAAAAAGGTCATTCAAGCACTTCAAACTGATGGTGAAAGCACAGGGCAGCCTCTACCTGAGTGCGGTAACTCACCTCCACACCGAAAGCCCCGCAGCCTTTTACAAACTCGCTGATGTTCCTCTGACACTCGCTGTCGCTCCTCGGCTCCTGGAAAAACTGCACGCAAACAAAAAGAAGTCACCAAATTAGCGCCAAACGCTAATAAATAGAAATGAGGTGTTTGTGAAGGTGTGTTAAGATTCCCTCTGCTTGAAAACAATCTTACTCCAGGCGCTGCTTGTGCACTTGCCACTTGCTGCTTTCCAGGATCGAGGCGGCTCGGGTAATAAGTCAAACTTCCGGGTTTAACTTTCAGAGTAAAAGCGTTGAGAGAGACGTTTTCACGCACGTTTATATTTTTACTTTGTTTAAAAATAATTAAATTCACAATTTAATGCACGAAGCAGTTCGATACACACACGTTGCACTATAGTGTATTTTTTTTTAGCTTGCTCCACTGCTTTTATCCTGGCTTTCTATCCCATCCTAGTTTTCATTAATTATGTGGTATTTTCTTAGTCTAAAAACCATTATGAACATGCCAGTTATTATCTAACTTGGAAATAAGTGCAAACTCTTCGCAGAAGTTACCTAACTATAGTATAGCGCTTCCTAAATAAGAAAAAAAAAATAAACATTTTTAAGGAGCAACGACTCACAGCTGTTGACATGGTTAGTGCCTTTATTTTGATAGGATGGCTCCCCCCCTCTGTGCAGGTTACTTTGAAACAGGTTTAAGATCTCCCAGGGAAGCTGGATAAGCCAAAGGAGGATATGACGTTTACACGTCCATGGTCCACTGTGTGTGTGTGTGTGTGTGTGTGTGTGTGTGTGTGTGTGTGTGTGTGTGTGTGTGTGTGTGTGTGTGTGTGTGTGTGTCTGTGAGGTGAGGTGAGGTGAGGTGAGGTGATAAGCCTGCACATTAAAGCAGTAGGCTACCTGAACTCTAGTACTGGTTCTGGTCACCTGCAACCAAAACACAGTCACTAGTATCATAGGTGAATAATAATGACGTCAGTACTCTACATTCGGTAGTATTAGTAGTACCGCAGTATTTCTGGTGGTATCAGGTGCATTTCAGCAATATATTGTATTTTAATGCAGGAATCAGGTCACATTTGCATATAACTTGTCACAAGCTGCCGCCTGCTTTTATCTTCCCAAAGACAGAAATATAAATAAATAAATATGACATGAAAATAACACTCAAGACAACAAAAGGAAACTGAGGGGGAGCCTGTACTGCAACGGTGAGCATCAAAGTACGGTGAGAAAATAAGTGTCGTATTTTCATGTAAGCTGCTTACAAAGAACTTCACTGATTTTGGATTTTTGACTACAATGATCTCAAAAAAGTAAGAACAAAATTAACATTTGCAATTAATGTTGCAAAGTGATTGGGATTTTTCTAAAGACAGTTATTTTTAAAGACTCTAAACAATCTAGGATACATTAATTCGGCAGCCTGAGACTTAATTGGCCTTATTTAGTATTTATCATGTAGATTAAGTAGCAGACACTTTTAAAATAGTTTTACTTTTCCGAACTCTATCAAATACATTAGGTTTACTTAGATATTGTTATCTTGTTTTCATGCCAAATACTTACTTTATCCACCGTCCCGGGTCTGAGTCGCTCCAGCAGCCTGCACAGCACCGCTCCATCCCGCAGAGACGCCTGGAGGAAAGCCTCTGGATCCGAGATGCTTTTCTTAGGAGACTCCAGGACCCCCAGCGTAATGAGCCATGTAACCGTCTGCTCCGCTGAATTCATGTTTGGGTCTTAAGTGTCATTAAAAAAAAACAAACAAACAACAACAAAAGCAGCGGCGGGGACAGCAGCACTCTGTGTTTTAGTGTCTGCGCTAACCTACTTGTGGTTCGTCCAAAAAAAAAAATCAGCCAGCAGCGTCAGCCCCGCCTTGTTTGAACACCACAATCAGCGCGCACTGGCTGGATCCTCGGGACTGTTTTTTTCCGGCATTAAAAAAAAATAAGGTGGAAGTGAGAAATAAGGCTTTTCCTTCCTTTAACAGCCCCTCATTGTCTACTCTCTCTCCGTCAGCGGATGTTGGCATCTCCTTCGCTCCTACACAACTGTAGCAGCAGCAGCAGCGTCAGTGTCAACGCAACTGCTGCAAGAAGCAACTTCCTTTAATGGTTTCCAAATTATAAGTCCACCTCGCTCACAAACGTTCACTTTTTCCCCCCCTGTTTGGCAACGTGACGTAACCTCAGCTCGCTGACATGACGCTGAAAGTATAGTTTTGGTAAGAGAGCACATCTGTGCAGCGGCACAGCAAAGGATCGAGTCTGTTATTTGATTAGGCACTAAGACAGAATACAAAAAAGGAAACTTTGGGTTAAAATACACATAGCATTAACTTTGACTTATGTATTGTGAATAAAGGAAACATCTTTTAGAGGAAATATCAGAAAGTGCAAATGAATTGATTTTAATCATTAATTCAAAGCAGTAGATCAGTATGGAGTAACATCAAAATATTACTTTTTGAGCAAAAACGATAAGAAACGATCTGGTATTAAAAATAATAATGAAAATTTAAAAAACACAAATTCCACGTGTTTTCACAGAGCTCAACAAAAGGAAATCTGCTATTCGAGGCCAAGCTGTTTTTGGCAGAAAGCAACTTCACTCCCTTGATATTTTCGTTGTGTACTCTTTATTTTGAAGGCAACACCTCCTCACTTCCGTTTGAATCATCGCCCTCCACCAGCGTTTTGACAGCTGCACATCACAGGACCGTCCCATTGATGACTAACAGGCTAATTAAACCACGCAGAGCACATTTGCAGCATCATGGAGAGATACGTGCAGATGCCATGATATTTAAAATGTGTCTGATCTCAATCCACGCGGTAATGTACTCAGAAAACATCTGATCTTCATTTCATGTCCTTAAAGGACTTTTACAGCTGCAATTTCATGAGATGTTTGACGGTCATCAGTTGGCAAATGCGCTTAATGCACCTCAGTCAATGAACCATAACTGTAGGAAACCTTTTCCCATTAATAATAGTGCCAAACTGGACTCTGTCGCCTCCTTCCGGACAGTGTGGTTTATGGGTTATTTCTGATATCTAACTGCCGTTTGTTATAAATATATAATGAAGGCCAAATCCCTCCAATAACAGCAGAGTGTTGAGTGGCTTTGAAGCACAATGGCATATGAAAAAATGTAATTAAACTGTCACACAGGTACCAGACTCTTAGCAGGAATTATGCATAAATGAATGAGTAGCCTCTAAAACTCCCACTGAAAGTAATCCAGTTATCAAACCTTTGACACCTACTAAACTTTTGGCATTGTGTTTTAATTTTTAAAGTTCTACTGTAACTTCACTCTCAGCCTCTGTGCCTCCTCTTTACAAGTGGACTCCTGTGGTCAGAGGTTTCCATCCACTCATGGGCATGAATGTCATGGTAAATTTGAGCTTTCAGTGGTTTCTTTGATCTGTTCTTTTCCCAGCGTGGAATCATTGTACAGCATACATCTTTAATGACTTAAAAAAAACTGGTTGTACAAGTGAGAATATATTTTTTGATTTTCTCTGATCCACACAGGTCCAAATTTATACATACACCACCACTAATACTTGGTTAAATGTTCCTTAGCAAGTTGCACCTCAGCAGAATGCTTTTGGGAGTGACCAACAAACTCCTGGCATAATTCTGGCTGGATATTTGACCACTTTTCTTGGCAGAATTGGTAGAGTTCACAGGCCCGGCTTTTAATCATAGTCCACAAATTCTCAATAGGGTTCAGGTCGGGTCTTTGGAAAGGCCACTCCAGATGTTTAATGTTAGCATTCTTTCTCTATTCCAGAAACAGTTTTGATGTGTGTGTTCTGGATCATAGTCCTGGTGGAACATCCAGCTGTGTCCCAGTTGTTGATTTGAGGAGAAGTTGAAGAATTTAGAGGACACAGTCATCCTTATTAATTCTTCCATCCACTGTGCGGTGGCTGTAGCTCAGTAGGTAGAGCAGGTCACCTACTGATCGGAAGGTCAGCGGTTCGATTCCTGGCTACTCCAGGCTACATGATACTTAAGTAGAAACATGGAAGTGCTTGTATGAATGTGAGTGCATGGGTAAATGTAAACATGTTGTGTAAGCGTTTGAGTGCTCTGACTGAGTATATAAGAGCTAGTCCATTTACCATTTGTGCAGTGTACCAGAACCATTGGCAGCAAAACAGCCCCAGGGCATAATGCTACTACCACCATGCTTGACAGTTCTTCGGTTTGAAAGCCTTAATGTTATTCTTCCAAACATACTGTACGTCTTGTCATTGTGGCCAATCAGCTCAGTCTTTGTCTTATCTGACCATAAATCCTTTCTCCAGAAGGTATTTGGCTTGTCATTGTGGGCAGCTGCAAATTTCAGTCGGTCTTGAAGGTGCTGATTTTGGAGCAGGAGCTTTTTTCTTGGTCTGCACCCTCTCAGTCCATGGTGATGTAAAACTGGCTTCACTGTGGACTGTGAGATAAGATAAGATAGTGTTTATTCGTCACATGCACAGTTATACACAGTACAATGCACAGTGAAATGTATTTTGTACCTGCAACCATATATACACACACATATAAATAAGAATAAAAATAAAAATAAGTAATTCACACTATACACTAAACTCTATATAATATACACTATACAGTACACACTGTGATGCTGGTGTTCCAGCAGTTCCCAGTTCATGGCTGGTTTGAGCCTTGGTGGTTCCTGTTCCAATTTCCTCTCATCTGAGGGTGAAAATTTGGATCTTTTTCCAGATCTTGGCAAAGTGTTGGGACATCCAAATAACTTGTACTTGTACTTATTTGGGGTGGCTCTTTCTCAGGAGGTAGAGCAGGTCACCTACTGATCGGAAGGTCAGTTCGATTCCTGGCTACTCCAGGCTGCATGCCAATGTATTCTTGGGCAAAATACTTAACCCCAAGTTGCTCTCCGACACAAGCGTTGGAGTGTGAATGTGTGTGAATGTTAGATAATTAAAAAAAGCACTTAGCTTAGTTAATCATGGAAGTGCTTGTATGAATGGGTGTGAATGGTGTAAATGTAAACGTGTTGTATAAGCGCTTTGAGTGCTCAAACAGATTATCTTGGAATCTGCAGTTCTTTAGAAATGGCTCCAAGAGACCTTCCCAACTTGTGTAAATCTACAGATCTCCTTCTTAAATCTTCACCAGAAGGCCAGAGAAGCACTTGTATTTGCACTTTAGATTTACTATGAACACGAACCAAATGCATAACATCATAAAACCACGAAAAATTCAGGAGACTCAATGACAGAAGCATTGATAAAGGAAGGAAACTTTTGGTAAGTATAATCCTATACATATACACACAATCACATTACAAATGCCAAACATAAATCTCTGCATGCTCATTTACAAAAATAGGATCCTCTAGTTTCATGATTTCGAAAGTTTGAAGTGTTCAGTAACTGCACTTCTAGGAAAACGTGTCATGAATGCACTGGTGTTATTCTTGGAGGCCAGGTGGGCTGGGTGGTGTTGGGTGTGAAGACAACTGATAGCGCTTGAACAACAGGATGTCACACTAAGAATTCATCAGGTCCCAAAGCATCGCGTTTCTTGAATGTGCAATGTCTTTCTGCAGCTGCCAGTAGTTGATGATATTTACCACTCTGTCTCTGACCCAGATACTCTTTATTGTGTTGTTGCAGGAGCTTCCCGTTCTTCTGTGATTATGAGTTCTGAGAAGAATGAAAACAGATGTCGAGCATGTCACTCCCACTTTGTTTAGTGGTAGAAAAGATCGAGCAGATCAGTCTTTTCCCTCCACCTCATTTCTATGTACAATTTGATTTGGCTCTTATAAATTATAATGTTCAAATAAATAATAAAATAATTTAGTTTATGTTAATTATTTTATATTGTAAGACTATTTATTGCAGCATGTTCTTAAACATGCTGGCCGAAAGACAATTTCCACTTGGCACGCTGCTTTGGCTTGGCTGCTGTACAGATAGAAGAGCAATGAACAGACTAAAGAAGGAAAAAATCTAAATAAATGAGCAGAGAACCAAAAGCAAAAGTTGGAATAAAATGTGAATCATATGCTAAAATCACAAATTTTAATCTGTAACAACATCTTGAGCATCATCATCATCAAAAAACTGACAAATCTTTTAGAAGATGCCGTCTTCTAAATTAGCAAACCTATTCTGCACTTTTCCAGCTTCACAGTTTTATTCGTGGAGATAACTACAGTAGGATTGAATCATTTACAGTTGAAAATAATCTATTTATCATATAACAGGCCACTCAGTTCATTCTTCATCTGAAACAATCTGTTTTAGCTCCTCTGCCATCAAGCTGACTTTCTTCTGATTGGCTACCTCTGGCAAGTAGAAGGTGGGCGGAGCTTCTGTGCTCACAGAGATGTGTATTAAGTATATCTGCTGTCCAAGTTATCACACAGAATCAAGAGCCTGTGAAACCATCAGCAGTGTTCAGGGCAGTCTCACCCAGAGCAACGCTTGCAGTTCTGGTAAATGCAGCACGGCGGGTGTTCCAGAAGTGTTGCTCAAATTTATCACGTTATTATTTATTACCTCATTTACACTCAGCCCAACTCAGCTCTTGTCAGCTGCTTCTTGTGTTTGTGACACTGCCAAAAGGGAAGCTGGTGAACTATGCAATGCCAACACTCATCACATGTGATCTTTTTCCATTGTATTTTTTGACAGTTATAAATGCAGATACCGATAAATCGGCAAATAGCTCACATCAGTGAATAACATCAGTTTGGGCTCTACTCCAAACAGCTCCGGGTCTCTTTTCCAATGGGAGCCACACCAACCTGCATAGGGATGAGGAGGACAGGAAGTCGGACACAGGAATTTGGTCAGTTTTCAAAGTAAAAGACCCTTCTCTTCTAAAATGCTCCTGGAGTGATTTGCTTTTGAGTTGCAAAATCACAAAAACACACCCAGCGCATTCCTGGAGGTAAGCCGAAGATTTTGGCTCACGGGGATTACTACACATACACTGAACTCATTATTTGAAATGTTGCCCATATGTAATATGAAAAGAGCTGTTTACTGAAAATGATGCTTAAGAAACCAGGGGGAAAGCACTTCTTATGCAAAATGGTGCATTTAGAAGTAGAAAGCCGAATAACATAGAAATACTTAACAAAGTACTGTAACTTGTGTAGGGATGGTTGTTAATGTTACCATGTCAATATGCATGTTAGACCATAAATAGTGTCAGATAGATTTATGTTTTCTGTGAGTCAGTATGAAGAACTTTGTACTGGCATCTTTTTTTTTTTTATTTAAAAGCTTGGACTCTTACTGCCATGTGTAATGGACAAACATGTTTGCTCATTACACATGGCATACATATGTGATACATCCCACATGCACACACTCATTTAGACGGCCACTTAACCCTTTGTCAGAGTCAGCAAAGGTAGAGCAAAACCACTGTGGTGGAATGTGAAACCAGAAGGCTGAAGAATTTTCCATCATGACCACCACAGGGTACACCTCACTTTTTCTAAACATATTTAGATGCAGGCTGCAGCTTTTAATAAATGCCCTATTTCAGAGACACTTTTTTTTTCATGTATTAAAAAAAAAATACCAGAGATAAGCTACAACTTTTTGTAGAAGTATGATATGAGATTTACAAAATTGTCAGATATACTTTTGGTCAAACAAAGTGGACAGTGCTCAGACAAAAAATGTGTGTTTCAACTGGGAAATTCAATAAGAATCTGTTTTAACATGCTGATGCTGAGCAAGTTCAGAGATGCTCACGCCAAACACAGCACGCTTTAAGCTGAAACAGTGCACATGGAAATGTTGGTGTTAGGTGAAATGTTAAGACACCACCAGTATTATTGTAATTTTTTTGGTCCTTACGGTGGCTTCGAATAAATCACAGTTAAAAAAAAATCCTTTAAATCCTTATTTTTCTTGCACTGGGATTTGGTGTAGCCCCTTAGTATAGCTGGCGCTGGGGCTGTGAACACTTGAGCACGTATTGTGCAAAAGTCTTGAGTCACCCTCAATTACTTCATACTTTGCTAGGAAAATGGGAAATGGCTACAGCAATTTATTAAAACAGGTGCAAAAAAAATACATGGCAATGCAGCATATAAGGCAAAAACAGAGTCTGTACAATTCTTGAAAGTCAATATTTGGTGTGACCACCTTTATTCTTCAACACAGCCTGAATTCTCTCAGGCAGCTGTCTTGTAATTTCTTTAAGTAGGAGGAACAGGATGAGTACTGCCACAGTTGCAAAAAGACCTCCAACAGGCCACTGGTGTGGATGTCTCTGACCAAACAATCAGAAACAGACTTGGCTGAGGTCCCAATATCCTGTGCTCACTGCCTGGCATCACGGAGCCTGATTGTCATTTGCCATCAAATACCAGATTTGGCAGGTCCACCACTGGTGCTCGGTGCTTTTCACAGATGAGAGCAGGTTCATGTGACAAACATGAAAGGGTCTGGAGAAGCTATGAACGTTATACTGACTGTAACATTGTTCAGCATGACCAGTTTGGTGGTGGGTCAGTGACGGTCTGGTGGGGCATAACCATGGAGGGACACACAGACCTCTACAGGCTAGGCAACAGCACCCTGACTGCCATTAGGTATTGGGATGAAATCCTTGGACTCACTGTCACACCCTAGTCAGGTGCAGTGGGTTCTGGGTTCTTCCTGCATGATAATGCTCAACCTCATGTGGTGAGAGTATGCAGACAGTTCCTGGAGGATGAAGGAATTGATACCATTGACTGGCCCCCACACTTGCCTGACTTAAATCCAATAAAGCACCTCTGGGTCATCATGTTTCAGTCCATCTGATGCCAACACATTGCACCTCAGGCTGTTCAGGAGCTCAGTGATGCCCTGGTCTAGACCTGGGAGGAGATCCCCCAGGACACCATCCATCATCTCATTAGGAGCCCCGACACTGTCAGGCATGCATACAAGCACGTGGGGGCCATACAAACTACTGAGTACCATGTTGAGTTGCTCCAATGGCATTTTGGCTAAATAGACTAACCTGCCACATAATTTTTTCATTTTAATTTTCAGGGTGCATTTGAATTCTCTGCAGGTTGATAATTTTAATTTCAATCAAACAATGTGGCATCCTTTCATTACTAACACATTACTCAGTCCATATCAGTGTAGACATTCAGCATGATTCTTTCCCCCATTGAGAGTCTGTATGTACCCTCATTAAGTGGGCCAGTCACTGCAAAACTTTGCACAAACATCATCACACATACAGCAGTTATTAACATCTGTATGTTTTTGCACTTATATTCAAGTTACCAATAAATAAGAATGAATAATTTGAAAAAGGCATCAGAATGATTTGATTTGAACCAAAAACTTTGAATTTGGATTTGTCACTCTATAAACCTGTGCAGTTCTTCTGTGGTTTTGCCAGAAGTGCCAAAATATACAAATTAAAATTGCGTCTTTGCTAAATGGTCTGTTGTTTGTAGACAGAACAATGGTTTATCCTGTGAGTTAGGTGCTTTTTATGCTTCAGTGATTCATAGGCCAGTGTTAATAGCCTAACAACTGAAAAAACAAAACAAAACAAAACAAAACAACTGAAAAAACAAAACAAAACAAAACAAAACAAAACAAAACAAAACAAACGGGTACAGGGATTGGGCTGAAAATGAATGATAAAGCAGCCAGTGTCCAAAGAAAAACTAATGCTCAAGACCACTTAAAAAAAGTTTTTTTAAGTGGTCTTGAGCATTAGTTTTTTTTAACCCTATGCTGACCTCATTATCTGAAAATCTGGCTGTGTTTAATATGAGCATCCACCATTAAAAGATGTTGGTCTTGTTTAAGTTACAAACAAACAACAGGCAATATTTGGTAGTCACATTTATTTAGATTTAAAATTCATGTTGTACTTGAAGGAGTTCACCTAAAAGATTATTAAAAGGTAATAACTGTGTAATAAACTGTAAACGTTCCAATTTCATCTGTACTGTACTTTTGCTGACTTTTTTAAAGCGGAAGCAAATGTCCTGTGGGCTGTGCCACATTTGCACAGCAGTGAGTTGTGTTACGGACTGTGCCATTGCACGCAAGTGGGGGGGGTGATAGCTGTTTCATCAGTACTGTCAGTTTTTCTGTAGCTGCTCTTCAACTTCCTCATTTGCTCGTCAGTACTGTTTCCTCTTTCACATTGTGATATGATTCGTTTTCAGCGCACAACTATGGATAATTCTCCTCTGCTAAACTGCTGAAGAACACAAACAACACAAACCTGCACTTTACAAAGTAATGCGGACGAACTCTGTCGCTGGGCTCAAGTAGTCTTCATTCTTAAAGACCGCATGAACGTTTTAGAGCCGTACGTGACGCTTGTGCAAGACTGGTGAGTACAGGGGCATCACAGCAGAAGCTAAATCATTTATTGACACATAAAAGTTCTTCATAGTGATCTCTCTTGTCTCTCCAGCTTCAATGTACTCCTGCCTGTTTTCTGCGTGAGGGTGAAAGAAGCAGCAGGCTGAAAACTTGGACAGTCATGGGTATCTCAGTGCAGTTGAGTGAGTTGTGTTGAGTGAGTGAGTGATGTCGGGGGACAGCAGCACCCTGTCCTGGAGGAGCGTGTCTGAATCCCCAGACATGTCTCCAACAGTGGGTCCCCACAGGAACAACATCTTCCCAGTGAAGATCATCAAAGTGTGTTTCCTCAGCAACAGTTCCAACATGGGCAAGAACTTCAAACTGGTCCGCTGTGAGGAGGGATGGATGGTCAAGGTACAGTAGACTCTGCTGGGCTTAACTGTGCTGCATTTACTGTACTCTATCATATGCTGCTTTCATTTTTTTAACACTGTAAAAATTTGCTTCTGGCTGATTCCTCTGTTCTCAGCTATTCACTTCAGTCTCCAATACTTTAATGAGTTTTTCTGTTCTATGATCAGCTACTCTTCTCTAGTTTTCGTAGCTTTTCTCAGTTTTTTTGTAATGACTCTTCTCAGCTGTGTTCTTCACACCTACTTCTAGGACAGAAACAAGGAAGTCTGTTTTAGATTTCTGATCACAGGATGTACACGCCAATAGACAAGTTTTGCAAAGATATTTTTGTATATGAAGCTTTTGCTTGAGTTGTCCAAATCCAAATCGTGCTGCACACTTTGCAAAGTGACTATGAACTTCAAGTTCACATTACTGCTGTGTAATTCTTTCTGTCCCAGAATGTCATCAATACGGTGCTTTCCAGTGGCTGTGTTGGTCCAGACATAAAAAACACCCTCTGCTACGGCCTCCTTCTCAAACACCTCAAATCCTCAGAGATACACTGGCTGCATCCAGACCTCACCGTGGCTGAGCTTACTCAACGCTACGAGCAGCAGCACCTAGAAGCTGAGTGGAGGTGGGTACCTCAGTCACATTGTTGCTGATTTTGTTTTAGCTTGCTTCAGAGGGTACGATCTGGAAATGCCCAAGTATTGGTACAAATCTGATATTTCTCAAATAACTGGCTGACATTTCTACAATTTGTGACATCTCAAAAAAATATAAAGTCTTTAACCTGGAAGTGTGATATCTGTTTATCCAGATATGACCTGAGGATCAGATACATCCCATCAGACTTCATGGTAAAATTCCAAGATGACAGGACCACTATGCTCTACTTTTACCAGCAGGTTGGTACTGTCTTTGGGTCTTTTTTGCATGTTTGTGTTTGCAGTTTGATTAGGACTTGTGGATTGTGGTAAAATAGCATTACTCATCAGGTAAACATTTCTAAGCAAGCTTCACCTGCTGACCCGCAGGTACGAAGTGATTATATGCAGCAGTATGCCTCGAAGGTCAGCGATGGAATGGCTCTACAGCTTGGTTGTTTGGAAATCAGGTAACACAGGGACAAAAGAATACCGGAGAACAATTTTACACATTTTCTTGGAAAGTTGATGCATGTTATTGTGCTTACAGGAGGTTCTGCAAAGACATGAATCCAAACGGGCTGGAGAAAAAGTCAAACTTTGAACTACTTGAGTAAGTTTAGCACACATCTCCCTCCTACTTTTCATGCTAATGCAATTTTTTCTTTTACCTCAAGCCCTTGGTGCCTTTGTGCTACATGTATTTGCAGCATTTTTTTTAAAACTAGACCTGTGCTAGACCACCTATTTAACCAGTATGCATTTATCAGAAAGAGAAAACCCATATGTGGTGACAGATGGATTGCTGGGTAGATGAAGAGGAAGGGGAAAATGGCTAGATGCAGTCTGTGGTTAACACAAAGACACACTTCTAAAAGTTAAATTTTGGTGCTATAGCTTGTACCATACCAAAGAGATGTAGTGTTGCAAGAGTGTTTGTTCCATTATAGCTGTCTGAATTTCCTTTGTTTCTCCTTTAGGAAGGAGGTAGGACTGGACCTGTTCTTCCCCAAAGAGCTCATTGATAGCATGAAGGTATGTAGCCAGAACCAAACTGCTTTATATACACTTTATGCCCGAGTTACAGGGAAAAAAAATGAATTTTCTTCATTGCTGCCATCTATCAGGCCAAGCATCTGCGACGGATGATCCAGCAGACGTTTCAGGGCTACTCGACTCTGAAGCAGGACCAGTGCATGGTGAAGTTCTTCACCACTCTGGCTCAGTGCTACTGCTTCACACAGGAGAGTTTTGCCTGCCAGCTAGTGGTGAGCTTTTTGATGTGTGTGTGTGTGGGTTGTCACACATTCTGAACACACTGAATAAACTAAGGGATGACTGAACTCTACCATGCTTGTATTGCGTGAAGGGGAAATTGCAGTGCGATATATATATATATATATATATATATATATATATATATATGAAAATGCCTAAACAATGCCAAAACAGCTCATTCTGCTATTGACTTGTTTGTTGTTGTTTATTGGATTGGATGATTGAAGTCTAAAGAAGCATCACATATTGGTCATTTAACATTGTATTTATTTAGCAAACAGGGGTTTCAGCAGCATGTGGAAGAACCACACACAGCCACAGCAGCCTGGTACCTTTTCCTCATGCTGGTCATTGGCTTGGTCACACACTGCTGTTCAATGGCATCCCATTCTTCAACCAGCGTTTTTGGTTGTGTCGGTCACTCTGACAGGAACAGCACGCCCAAGCTGATCCCACAAGTGTTCAGTGGGGCTGAGGTCAGGACTGCAGGCTGGCCGTTCCATCCTCTCCACTCTCAAGTTCTGGAAGTAGTCTCTGATGAACCTGCCGAGTGTTGCCATTTTGGAGGATAGAGGTCAGTCCCAGACTGTGGAGATATGGGATTGCCACTGGTTGCAGAATTTAATCTCAATATCTCTCTGGATTGAGACTACCTCCAGTGATGACAAGCCTGACTGTCAGCACCTGGGGTACCAGAAGCTCAAAACAAGAGTCAGTAGCAGAATAATCTGTTTGGCACTGGCAGAGAGGATTTGGCAAGTTTTTCATGGGTGCAGAACACATACTCAACTCTGCTGCTCAAATGCATTTTCCTTAATGTGGCTCCATTTAAGGGAAACTAAATAGGCTTTCCAATAGTATAAGATTTATTGCCAAGAAGCATTGTTACCACAAAGAAATAATCAACCAAACACAGAGTTCCTTAAAACCCCTCTTCACAAAATTGGGATCACTTCTCTTCTTACACACTGCAGATTGCTCTTTTTTTTTCTTTTTTTTTAATGTGTGTGTTTTGTGTCTCTATAGCAAGGCTGGAGCTTAACTATAGACTTGATTATCGGCCCCAACGGGATTAGTCAGCACACTGAGAACTCGACAGTAAGCTTGAGCTCTCTCTTAATTTCAGCTTATGCTATGTGCTGCTTGATCTCTTAAAAACAAACATGCCACTGTCTTTCTATATTTATCATTTCAGCCCATCTGCCTGGCCAAGTTCTCTCAGGTCCGCAGCATCTCCTGCACTGCAGAGAGTGACGGTCGAGCTCTGCTCACTGTGCACATCGAGGGAACCAAACAGGTACCAATGAACTTCCTGATCTGTTTAACTGTCTTATTTTGTTTTATTCCTTCATTTTTCATTAACCTCTTAAAGCTTATAATTTACACCTTTGTAAAACACCCCAAATACACTCAGTTTCAACATCAGTTTGTGTAAGAGACCTCAGGGGAATTTTAAAGTAAAGTAGGCATCCTTGTCCCCACCACCAGGCCTGGAAAACTAGTGGCTGAAAAATTTGTGGTTTCTCAAGCGTACACTTTATTTTAGTTCTTAATGCAGATTAAATACTTTGTATCTTCCACCCTCCAGCCACTCTCAGTGAACACCTCCTCCCTGGCCATAGCAGAAAACATGGCTGACCTGATTGACGGCTACTGCCGACTGGAAGGCACTGAGCGTTCACTCATTGTCAGGCCCAGCAAAGGTAAAGTAAGAATAACGTCCATCCATCCATCCTAACCACTTATCCAGTTGAGGGTTGTGGGAGGACTGGAGCCTGTACACTATAAGCTACAGTATCATAGGGAAAGAGTCAGGGTACACCTTGGACAGGTTGTCAGTCTAATGCACTTTTTTTTTTTTTTTATATGACATGGCATGTCCATGTAACCCAGTGATCCAGCAGTTTGCACCATCACCTTAATAACCTGGCGCTTCCATTTGGTCTCTCAATTGGCATGAATTTGGTATCACAAGATTTACTTTCTTCTTACCTCAAATCTGTGGTTTACTAAAAATAAAATTAAGCCATATTTTTCACACTCTTCTAAAAATATGACAAGGAATGAGGTCACCTCCACATATTACAGTAAGGTTTAATATAACTGAGCATGAACCTTTGATTGTCTGATCCTAATACCTACGCATAACACAAATCTCTGACTCTTACAGGAAGAGATACACGAATGAAACTTCCTGACATCCCAAAATGGTGAGCATGATGAGTCATATTGGAAAGTTGGGTTTTCTGTTTTTTGTTGTTTTTTTTTCCCTCGGTGGGGATAATTTAGTAGAAGTATAAAGTATGTGGGTGTAGTTTTTTTTTAACATCTTCCTCCTTTGTGTGTGTGTGTGTGTGTGTGTGTTTTCCATATATCTCTCGCTCAGCAGAGCCTAAATGTCACACGTTTGGAAACAAGCTAGCTTGTATATAAAATGTGACTGAAAGAAAGAAATATTTTTCTCTCTTTCTCTTCCAGTGGTGGTTTAAGTGCTCCCAGTAAAGGTTTAAGTGAGTACTAACAGCCTCTAGAATGTTTTATTTTTAACTCTAAAAGAAATTTATGTAGATTAATATATAAAAAGCTTATTTTTTTCATACAGATTTGCCAATGCTAAGCTAAGCAAAGCAGTATAACCCATATTTCTTTAACTTCAGATTCTGATATTTATGCTGAAATCCCAGAAGATGGTGGATACTCAAGTGGTGAGTAGTGTTTCACTTTAAATCTATATTGAGCCTTGTGTCCACACGCTTTGGTGCCGATGAGCCCAAACCAACTGTCAGTTAAAATATTTGTGCTATTTTGATCATCGGTTGTGGGGATTTCATGATAAATAATCTTCTTTTGCGTCGCTCTTCCTCATTGAGAAAGAGATCTGTTAAAACATTATTACAACATAGCAAACTGAGAAAAGTTGGAGAATTCAATATGAGTAAATGGAAAGTTTAAAAAATCAACCCTTGAAAATTTCCCCAGGTTGAACCAACACCTCAGTGATGCAGTAAAGATGAACATGCAGCACTGTGCAAAAATCTTGAGCCACCCCTCATTTCTTCATGTTTTGTTTCCTTTCTGACATGTTTCTTTGAACATTAGCTGCTTTTTCACTCATTTTTAATCCAGTCCTGGTATCCCAACCATTTCCAGAGAAATTTTTTGTTTGTAAATTTGTTCCCTTTTCTTTAGTTGAATCTATGAAACATGCCAAAGATAACACAGTTTGACAGGTATAAAACAGCATTTTTACAGTAACAAGGTGATTCCCAAAGAACTATTAGCTGAAGACTTGGATTATCTCAGCATGGTGTGCAGTGTGTCCTTAAAAAATGTGCGGAAAATGAACAAGTGGAGAACACAAGAAGAAATGGCAGGCATACAAAGGTACTGCGAGAAGCTGAACAGTATCTGAAAGTCATGTCCTTCAGAAACAAGAAAAAAATCCAACAAAGACTCGTGACATATGTTTGGCCATTGATGGGTTGATCTGAAGTCTCATCGTCTCAGTGGTGACTGTCACAAAGCCATTTTTAAGGAAGAGACATAAAGCACCATCAGATTTTGATCCACCTTTAACACCATCTGGAAAGCATCTGATTGGCAACAGCTTCATTTTTTCATCATTTTCTTTCATTGATCCCAAACACACTGCCAATGCAGTAAAAGCATACCTGGATAGAAAAACATACGATGGAACACTATCAGCCATGGATTGGCCTCCCCAGAACCCGGACCTCAACATTATTGAAGCAGTATGGGATCATCCTGACAGAGAACAGAACTCTCCTACCACTGGTTTGTTACAGAGGGTCCTACACCACAAAATTTTGAGAAGCTTAACAAACTTCCCAGCACTCCTGTAATGGGGCCAGTTCAATGGCTAAATTGGGCAACCTGAAGCTGTCAGACCTACGTCCTGTCAGCTCTAGAAGCCAACATATGGAAACAACAATAAAAAACAACACAATATAACTCCAAATAAATCAAACTTCTGTGAAATCAAACTGTCCACTTAGGAAGCAACACTGATTGACAATCAATTTCACATGCTGTTGTGCAAATGGAATAGACAACAGGTGGAAATTATTGGCAATTAGCAAGACACACTCAATAAAGGAGTGGTTCTGCAGGTGGGGACCACAGACCACTTCTCAGTACCTGTGCTTTCTGGCTGATGTTTTGGTCACTTTTGAATGTTGGTGCTTTCACACTTGTGGTAGCATGAGACGGACTCCACAACCCAAACAAGTGGCTCAGGTAGTGCAGCTCATCCAGGATGACACATCAATGCGAGCTGTGGCAAGAAGGTTTGCTGTGTCTGTCAGCGTAGTGTCCAGAGGCTGGAGGTGCTACCAGGAGACAGGCCAGTACACCAGAAGACGTGGAGGAGGCCGTAGGAGGGCAACAACCCAGCAGCAGGACCACTACCTCCGCCTTTGTGCAAGGAGGAACAGGAGGAGCACTGCCAGAGCCCTGCAAAATGACCTCCAGCGGGCCTCAAATGTGCATGTGTCTCCACAAACGGTTAGAAACCAACTCCATGAGGATGGTATGAGGGCCCGATGTCCACAGATGGGGGTTGTGCTCACAGCCCAACACTGTGCAGGACGCTTGGCATTTGCCAGAGAACACCAGGACTGGCAAATTCACCACTGGTGCCCTGTGCTCTTCACAGATGAAAGCAGGTTCACACTGAGCACATGTGACAGAGTCTGGAGACGCCGTGGAGAGCGATCTGCTGCCTGCAACGTCCTTCAGCATGACCGGTTTGGCAGGGGGTCAGTAATGGTGTGGGGTGGCATTTCTTTGGAGGGCCGCACAGCCCTCCATGTGCTCGCCAGAGGTAGCATGACTGCCATTAGGTACTGAGATGAGATCCTCAGACCTCTTGTGAGACCGTATGCTGGTGCAGTTGGCCCTGGGTTCCTCCTAATGCAGGACAATGCTAGACCTCATGTGGCTGGAGTGTGTCAGCAGTTCCTGCAAGATGAAGGCATTGAAGCTATGGACTGGCCCGCCCGTTCCCCAGACCTGAATGCGATTGAGCACATCTGGGACATCGTGTCTCGCTCCATCCACCAACGTCACGTTGCACCACAGACTGTCCAGGAGTTGGCGAATGCTTTAGTCCAGGTCTGGGAGGAGATCCCATAGGAGACCATCCGCCACCTCATCAGGAGCATGCCCAGGCATTGTAGGGAGGTTGTACAGGCACGTGGAGGCCACACACAATACTGAGCCTCATTTTGACTTGTTTTAAGGACATTACATCAAAGTTGGATCAGCCTGTAGTGTGTTTTATCACTTTAATTTTGTGTGTGACTCCAAATCCAGGCCTCCATTGGTTAATAAATTTGATTTCCATTGATGATTTTTGTATGATTTTGTTGTCAGCACATTCAACTTTGTACAGAACAAAGTATTCAATGAGAATATTTCATTCATTCAGATCTAGGATGTGTTATTTGAGTATTCCCTTTATTTTTTTGAGCAGTGTATATGCCCAGACACTTCTCAACCTGTCTTTGTTCCTGTGTTTAGAAAAGCACAGGATCTCCAGAGAGGATTTTGCTGTGGGGCGGATCCTGGGCGAGGGATTCTTTGGAGAGGTTCACGATGGAGTTTACAAAAGCCCAGTGAGTTCATCTGTCGTGTTCACTAACGAGCCTCACACTAAAGCTCAGACACGCTTGATAAGAACACGCCGCAAATATATATCAAACCAAAAGCTAAAAAAATAAGAAAATGCAACAAATGCAATGCCATTTTGCAAATGTAACGCAACGTGTATGTGTGCGTTTGCAGATGGGGGAGAGGATCCGTGTGGCTATCAAAACGTGTAAGGACTGCTCAGCTGATGTCAAGGAGAAGTTTCTCAGTGAAGCTGGTGAGTGCAACTGCAGTGATTATTTCCTTTCTTTTCACTACACATCAGTCAGCATGTGTGGGGGGTTGTGATGTTACTGCAGCACGTAGGAATCTGAAATGTCTCTTCCTCTGTTTTGTCATTTTTAAAAGCACAAACACAAGCAGTTTTATATGCTTTTCAGTGAAAGCATGACTTATGTTTTGCCTTTAAGCAAAACATAAGTCATGCTTGTTCCAAGCAAAGATTTATGCAGGTAAGTAAGTTTAGAACGTTTAAGGTTTAAGGGCGATGCGTACTTCCTGTTGTCTGCTTGTGGTTTTATGCAATAGCTCAGACTGCTTAGTGTGGGAGTCTGGAAGCCACAGTCTTCATCATTCATTACAACAACAACAAGAGAGCTGTAGCAAGCACTGCACATTGTCAGATCTGTACTCTGTCCTAATGTTTGGGCATTAATGGTCATTAAAATTTAAAGGCCTCATGTATGGTTTAAATTGAGCATTACATTCTGAAATTTCCTGCTCAGAAACTTTCTTCTGATGATGCCACAGGAAGAAATATCACATATTTTAGTTGCACTTTTCCCCCAGAAGAGTGCTAGGTATTGACACTCATACACACACTGAAGTCAGCACGCATGACTGCATTTTTAATGTCTTTAGCCCTGTAAAATAAATGCCTTTTATTACCTGTCCACACCTAATTTTTGTGACTGTATTTGGATTTTTTTATAACACATTTTTTGGTCTCAATCTTTCCAGTTTTCTGTTTACTGTTATTATCTTCTATGAGCAGCAGCAGCACTCCTGTTATTTTCTTTGTTTAAGGTAGCATTCATTGTATTTTTAGCTCTGGTTTTGGTCTCAACCATCTCCTGAGGCGCTCATCAGGCTTCATATGTTCAGTCTTGTTGCTATCTGTCTTTGCTGGGCAGATAGCATCCCATGGATGTTTAAACAATGTGAAAAATAGCAAAAAGAAGTTTTAAAAAAAAAGGTTTGTAGAGCAGCAGGAAATGGGAACATTAACAGCAAGTGACCAAGAGAGCATCTTTAGAGTTCTGGCTGTCAAGTTTTGAAGTTTTAAAATTATTTTACTGTCAGTAATAAAGAAGTACCCTTAAAACTGTGGTTTAAGAGGGACCTAGACTCCTCCATCGCCTTTGGACTCAGTTTTTGTAGGGTTAAGCAAACACACACTTTTGGGTAAAAAGTGTTTGCTAATATAATAACCAAAAACGTTTATGGTAGAAGTATAAAAGTAATGTAGGGTCTATCAGGGGACTATCACCTGACAGCACTGGGTTCAAATCCTCCGTGAAGCGAGAGGTTGATCACGTTTTTGTCTAGCCACTGTCTATTTTCTTTTTCTTTTTCTAGATGTCAGCCAACTGCTGCTGTAACTCTGTAACGCTGTAAATATGTTAATGAGATGGGCCAAAATTTCTGATTGTCATATTTCATAATAAATTCATAATCTTTCACACACAGTATGAACAAGATATGCCCAAAAAGCAGAAGTTAAATGCATTTTTGAATAACAGGCTGAGGGGACAGGTTGTCTGTGTACAGTCACGAAAGGCTAAAATACCACAATAAAATACACAAGTAAAGTTTGACTTCTGTCTGTTAAAGGCTTGATGAAAGATCTGGATCACCCCCACATTGTGCGTCTCATCGGAGTCATTGAGGCCGATCCTGTCTGGATCGTCATGGAGCTCTATGAACACGGAGAGGTGTGTTTCTGTGTTTGTGTTCTAGTGAACACCAGCTAACACGTGTAAAAGCAACTGCAACTGTGTCTTGTCTTTCTCACAGTTGGGGAACTACCTCATTGAGCACCAGTACACCCTGGGCACGGCTACGTTAGTCCTCTACTGTCTGCAGATCTGCAAAGCTTTGGCTTACTTAGAGGGTCTCAACATGGTGCACAGGTGACAGATTTTCCAAAGGCGTTGTGCTGTCTTTTAATTTTAAGACAGAAGTTACCGTGCAGATATTAGGCAAAAATGATATACAAGTTGATTTATTTTGTGGTTTTCTTTATTTATTGTGTCATTTTGTGGTTCCTGTTTTGTCTGCAGAGACATAGCGGTGAGAAACGTCTTGGTTGCGTCTCCAGAGTGTGTTAAACTCGGTGACTTCGGCCTGTCTCGCTATGTGGATGAACAGGAGTATTATAAAGGTGCACGCACCCACACATTTCAAATATCTGCACGAGTAAAGATGCACGTCAAGCCTTTACTTTGTCCACTCAATGAAACATTTCTCATCTGCGTGCAGCCTCAGTGAGTCGATTACCGATCAAATGGATGGCGCCGGAATCCATCAACTTTAGACGCTTCACCACAGCCAGTGACGTCTGGATGTTTGGTGAGAAAAAACCCACACTGACAAACTTTTAGTCTGACTTGTCTTGTGTCTGAACGTAATCCAGGCTTTTACTGAACCAGGGATGGAAACAAGAACTGTTTAAGGTCTTTCTTTCAAATAAGCTTTTTTTTTTTTCTCTCAAAATCAGTCTCATACTCAATATGGACAAAAGTACCGAGCCACCTACACATTTTGTGCTGCTGTTAACGTCAGAGGAGCTGACACTTTTTATGTCAGCAGGGTGTTGGCGACATTTCACAGTGTGCACCTCAGCACTTGCCGACCCCTCTGTGCAACCTAATGTGGTCTGTCGCTTCCTGGATGAATTGGTGCGGTTCTTAGATGTTTCTTCTGTCACACTCTGCTGGGGTAGGCAAGGCAGGGGACCCCAGTGCACGACCCTCAAGGCTTGATTAATGTTTAACTTAAACTTTATTAAACAAACTCAAAAATACCAAAACTGGATGGGAGCCAGCCACACAAGAAAAATTGAAATACAAAACATACAGCATTAAGCTGACATTCAGGTCCAGGCAGATGAGGACGTGACAAAGGGCTAAAACAAAAGCAGACAAATAAATACATGTGGGCTAATGAGGGAAGTGACAACAGATGGGTAGCACAGCTGAGCATAATCACAGAAAGAGACAAGGGGAAGCAAAACTAAATACTGTGAACAGGGAGCACGAGACTATCAAAATAAAACAGGAAGTCACTGACCATGGTATGCGCAGACTAAACAGGACACGAGGAATAACAGACACAAGAGACGCTAACACAAGGGAGGGAGACTGAGGGGAAAATACAGGAACACAGAGACACAGGAAGAAAAGGACCCAATAAAACAGAATGAAAAGCAATAACTAAACTCAAAGCTGGCATACAAAACTACAACAAACTGAGAAGCTAAGCCATAAGAAAAACTAAGAAACACAACCAGAAAATACAAAAAAAAACAGAAACTTCACAAAATAACTCAGAACACTGGGCCACCGGCCCAGGACCGGGATATCATCTTTGCAACTGTAATACTTACAGTCAATCGTGGAATATCTAGGAGGGAAGAAATTTCATGACCCTTGTTGTAATGGTGGCATCCTATTGGAGTATCCCAGCGAGCTCTGATACTGTAGGTCTGAAGGCAGACTGAATGATTTGGCGCTTGATTTTATACACCTATGTAGGACTGCAGCTATAGATTATTTTACTAATCTACTGATAATTTCATTGATTATTTGATTAATGGGAGAAAAGTGAGCATATCCGCTTTCTCAGAAGTGAGAGTTGCCATGTGGTTTTTTCTGCTGCAGAAAATAGATTTGCTGAAGGCGTAGATGTCAATAAATAATCTTACTATAATGATCATAGCATGTGCATGTATATAAATATCTGTATGTACCTGTTAGAGTTAATACTAATTTAGTGTTCAGCCTAACAAACAAAAGTCTGTGGGTCAGAGTTTTACTGGCCCATGTACTGAAAAACAAGCTTTTATTTTTATATTTTAAAATATTAACATAATTTAATTAGCAGCATTTATTTATTTATTTATTTATATATATATATATATATATATATATATATATATATATATATATATATATATATATATATATATATCTGTAAACTACTGTTACTAAAGCCTTAAAATAAATATGGCCTAGTTCCCGTGCTGCACACACAGCTAGGAATCACTCTGATAGAAAGTAGGCAAGCAAGCTGCTGGATTTAAAGGTGCCAAACTGAGGTATCAGTTCCTCTGCAAACATACATTAATGTAAGCTCTACAGTCTCACTGTTTATGTTGGAGTACTTCCCAAACAGGTGCTTTGATTAGGGACTCCTGTCAGCTTTCTTCCCAGTAAAGGGCTTATAGCAATTAGAGTACCAAGCGCTGCAGTTTTGGACTCTAGAAAAATGTTTTTTCCTGCACCGCCTCTATTGCTCTTTGCCATCTGTGTGTAGACCCTCTGGCTCGACGTTAAACTACGACAGCATCATCGTCCCTGCTGCTGCTCTGTTATCAGGCTTTTTGGTGAGCCATCTGGGGGCTGCTTGGGCTCATTGTTTTAATGCTTTTTATTCACGTGTGATAGTAAATACTGTTCTACTGCAGGTCTGTTTTATGAGTGAACCTGAGTGCTACAGAGTTGTGGGTTAAACGAAATATTGAAGCAAAGAATTTGCATTGAGGGCTTTTTGGGGTGGGGGGTCCTTGCAGCTCTATACCTGCAGTAATAGCAGTGGGACTGCAGAGGTGCAGCAAAGTCTGCAAGGTCATTGCGGTAGCGGAGCTGCAGAAACCTCCAAGGCCACCTCTCTTTGGGCAGGACCGGTTGCAAAAGTCCCTGAAGATGCAGCTGGATACATTACAATGAAAGCACAATTCAAAAATGAAACAAAGTGACCAGCAACAGTGCGACCATGCAGAATGGCACGCTTTACTGCTAAACAATAACAGAATGAACAATAAGCAGAAGACATTATACAAATACTACACCACACACTCTGCTCATAAAGTGAGCTAAGATACAAAGTCGTGCGTAAAGCTGGCACATAACATTATGATAACAGTCAGAACAATCTGATAAATAGGACGTGACCTCTTTAAATGTCAAATCTTGGTGGTTATTCTGTGGGCCCTTTGGTTGACAAAGGGAAGTGGCATTTAGAGGCATCAGGGGCATTATCTTCCAAAACAGGGTCTGTTTTAGAAGATTCTCAGCGTGTGGATAAGAAGTGAAAACCTTTGACCGTTGTAGATAACGCACCGAGAGCTTTCACTTCATTCAATTTTAACATTTTTCACATAAGGGCTCTTTAGAGGCTTTCACATCTGACTTCTTCAAACAAAACTTGCTGATTCCAAATCTGAAAACCGTTTTCGTGTCGCACACCCCGTTTTTTTTTTTTTTTTTTTTTTTCGTTTATTTAGGCAACGAGGATGGCCGGACAGAAACCATGATGTGTTTCAGCATTTAAGAAAGAAGTTTGCTCTCTAGAAAAGTTAAGCCAGAGTCAAGGAAGGTGTTTTTGAATTTAAAAATGAAACTGAAGCCAACCAAATCAGCAGCATGGGAAGCATTTGTGCAGCCTGTCCAGAATTTTCTTGGCAATCACAGAGCAGAGAATTAAACTGAGCTGGTGGATGACATGCTGAAAGCATCTTAGCTAATGAGTGCCAGGATGTCAGTGAAGATGAACTTTCAGCTTTTGTGGTGAGTGGTGGCCTAGAGGAGAAAAAGAGGGTTTATGGGGGTTTATGACTGAGAGGATGCTGAGTTGAATCCCTGGACATGTACAGAAAAAAATTGGATTTCCACCCTTGGAGGGACTGAAATGGACTGAAAACCATTGGCATTGGCACTGGAAAATTGAGGTGTTGAAGTGCCGCCTGTCTCCACTCTCAGTAGCACCACTGTGGGCCCCTAAACAAGGCCCTTAACCCCCGAGTTGCTCCCCGGGCAGCTTTCTAGCTGTGCTGCTCGTGTGATGGGTTTATTGCAGAGACATTTCACTGAATGTATGTGTATGTGACAGTAGCATGGGGAAAGATATCATCAAGAAATGAAAGAGATGGAAAACGGATATCTGGGAGAAATTTAATCCGAGCAAGCTGGGTGACTAATGTCTGAAGTGCACACGCAAACACCGGCTCCTCAAACAAGCTGACCTCATTTTATTTTGAGCTAAATTGACTGAAATATGCTTTAACGCGTCTCTGGTGTCGTCGTCTGCTTTGTTTTTTGAGTTTTTGAAAAATGCCAAAACATCAACGATGTGTATCTCAAAAACCTGATGTGCTTAAATCAGATTTTATATCTGAAATCAGATATAATCAGATATATTAAAAAAATTAATAAATTAAAAAAAAATACGTAAAGAGCTGCTCTGAAGTCCGCAGTAGCAAGCTTTATATATTATATATTTTTTTGTAGATCAGTGTAATCTCGAGGCTCTTGTCTGACATATGGACTCAGTCAGTATACAGTCTCTGACAGAAGTTTTGTCGCTTATCCATGTTGTGGAAACAAAAGCTTATAACCTGACTTTAAATTCATCCACTGGTTTTAGAAATGACTCATTTGAAAGCTGAAACCCTCCCAAATGAGGTTTAATTTACGAAAATAAATTTGCTTCACTGCAGAAATATTGATCATTTAATGAACACAGAAAGGTCAGATTTTGGCAAGACAAAAGTTTTGTCGCCTTTCCATATAATGCACCCAATCCTAGTTTACAGCCTCACCTGTGCTCACTAACTGATCGGTTAATTAGCGGGTGTGTATTAAAAGAACCCCAGCACCCCAGACCTTCACTTGAACTGCAACTTGACTTCTGACAACATGTAAAAAATCCACCCTGTGACCAAAGCCTTGATTATCAGGAGGCTGAAGACCAGATCCACTGCAGAGGTGGCTGGCACCTTTAATGTGTCTCAGCGTCAAGTACAAAGAATTAAAAAAAGATGTGAAGAGACTGGAGATGTTTTTGACAAGCCCAGGTCTGGCAGACCCCGCAAGACAACTGCTCAGGAGGAACGTTTGTTGGTTAGAAAATCCAAAGCCAGCCCCTTTTCCACTGCAGCAGAGCTCCACCAGGCCTGGTCACCTCAAGTCCCTGTGTCAACTAGAACAGTTTGTAGGATTCTGTCTCGAAATGGCCTCCATGGTCGAGTCAGTGCCCAGAAGCCAGCACTAAACAAAAGGCAATTAAAAAACCGTGTGGCATTTGCCAAGGCCCACAGCCTGCTAAATGGAGGGACGCTGGAAAAGTAGCAGAAGGTGGATATCTCAGATGAATCTTCAGTTGAATTACACCACAGCCGCCTCAAATACTGCAGGAGACCTACTGGAGCCCGTATGGATCCAAGATTCACCCAGAAAACAGTTAAGTTTGGTGGTGAAAGATCATGGTCTGGGGTTACATTCAGTATGGGGGTGTGCGAAACATTTGCAAGGTGGAAGGCAATATCAATAGCCCAAAATATCAAGAAGTATTAGCTACCTCTTACATTCCCAGTCAAAAAAGGGGTCAAATTTTGCAGCAGGATGGTGTTCCATCTCATACATCCATCTCTACATCAAAGTTCCTCAAGGCGAAGAAGACCAAGGTGCTCCAGGACTGGCCAGCCCAGTCACCAGACATGAACATCATTGAGCATGTTTGGGGTAGGATGAAAGAGGAAGCTTGGAAGACAAAACCAAAGAATCTTGATGAACTCTGGGAGGCATGTAAGACTGCATTCTTTGCTATTCCTGATGACTTCATCAATAAATTGTATGAATCATTGTCGAACTGCATGGATGCAGTCCTTCAAGCTCATGGAAGTCACACAAAATATTAAATATGGCTCTAATAGCACCACAACTTCATTCACCAATGTTATGAAACATATCTTTGTATTTGAAGTAAATTATTTGATTTTCACATTACTTTCTGTGGGCGACAAAACTTTTGTCTTGCCAAAATCTGACCTTTGTGTTCATTAAATGATCAATATTTCTGCAGTGAAGCAAATTTATTTTTGTAAATTGAACCTCATTTGGGAGGGTTTCAGCTTTCATATGAGTCATTTCTAAAACCAGTGGATGAATTTAAAGTCAGGTTATGAGCTTTTGTTTCCACACCATGGATAAGCGACAGAACTTCTGTCAGGGACTGTACAGTATACTGCATGCAGCTTTTCCATTAATCAGCCATTAATTGCTTTAGTTGGAAACATTAAAAAGTCACCTCAGCGGGAAAGCTGCTGATGTCAACGTTAACCACATTTGTGTGGTGAAAGTATCAGCATGCGTCAGACTCAGTGTGGGTGAGTAAAAAGATTATTTTTAATGTAGCTGATCATATGTGTGTTTGTGTGTGTGTGTGTGTGTGTGTGTTCAACCAGGTGTGTGTGTGTGGGAGATCTTTTCAATGGCCCAGCAGCCGTTCTTCTGGCTGGAGAACGGGCAGGTGATCACCCAGCTGGAGGCGGGCGTTCGACTCCACAAACCGCAGCACTGCCCGCCCACCGTCTACTCGCTGCTCACCCGCTGCTGGGCCTACGAGCCGCACAGCCGTCCCACTTTCAGCCAGCTTGCCTGCTCCCTCAGGTGCACACTTACACAACTGAACACATGTGACCTACAGGTGGAGTGGTACCACGGTTCTGAGTTATATAAACTGATGATGTCTGTGTTCAATAGTGACATCCACAGGATGGAGGTGGAGCTGGAGAGGGATGAGAGGAGAAACAGACCACGTTCCAACTCAGTATTTGATCCCAACCACACAGAGCCTCCACCAAAGGTACCACACACGTGCGTCAATATGAGCATCTCACAGGGTGTAAACTCCTCACTGTAGCTGTCATCAAATACACTTCCTTTTTTTAAAGATTCAGCCAAAGAAATGTCACAAATGATGTGTTTTTGTGACAGACTGCTAGAAACAAAGTGGCTAATGATACAGTATAACTTAAATTTGGCTCTTTGACAAGTTGTCTGATATGTGCAGACACGATACTGGTTCATCCCTTGAATTAGGTGCTTTTTTAATGCTTAATAAAGCTGCAGCTGCAGGTGCATTCCTCTCGATGTGAATTCCTAGAAAGCTGAAGTGAGTGGGGGGGGATATCCTGTCTTTCATTAAATCATACAAATTATTTTCTTTTTCACAAACAAGTTTTTGATGAGCTCATTACTGCTAAAAAAGCAAAAACAAATGCTTGTTAAATTCTGAAATGCTTAAAATATGCCTGTTTTTTTTCTTCATTAATTTCAGCCTAGTAACTCAATCGTTTATGTCTAGTTTGTGTCACCCTTTTCATATAAATGTTACGATTTTAAGATGTCTTTTTTCATGTGTATTCAGATTAAAGGGAAGGGATGAATGAATTCATCTTTTCTCACAGCAACAGGGAGGTGGAGGCAGCTTTTATTTACTCAACGTGAATGTTTTAACCTACGTGTCCCCCTCTCTCTTTCTCCTATCAGCCTTCCAGAACAACAGGCAGCACCCCCCCTCAAGCCTCACGCATACAGGTTGCCAAACACACACACACATATAAGTATATATACATATACAATAGTGTGCACTCATATGTATATTCTAGTTCCCACATCCACAGAACACACCTTTAGGAAGTTTTAAATTTAACCTGCACAAAGCTGCTCTTTATCAGCATCGGCACTTTTTAAATACAATGTCACTATGGAGCTTTTCACATTGCTTCACAACATAAGAGGCAGCTTTCTCGCTGAGTCACATTCTGCAGCGGCTGCTCTTGTTCTGCTTTTTTGGCTCGAGGGTAAGGACTGGATGACTGAGCTATAACATGGAGGAAATAGAACACGTGGCAGAATAACTGAAGGGGAAAAATGTTTTGCATAAGCAAACTGTTTTCTGAGAAATGAGCAAAAGCTTCAAAAACACCACATGAGGTTTGAAATTATTTTCTATCTGGGCTGTACCGACACGAAAATATTAGCATGTCAAGGACGTGTGTGTGTGTGTGTGTGTGTGTGTGTGTGTGTGTGTGTGTTTGTGCATTTTTAGGCACCCCCAAAAGATCTCAGGCCAGCATGGGAGAAAGAGAGAGTGGAGGATACTTTACAAAGACAAAGAAAAGAAATGATGATGGACAAACAGTGGCTGGAGAAGGAAGAGAGACAACTGGTGAGTGAGATCACCCACCCACTCACACACACACACACACACACACACACACACACATTTCAGCCTGGCTTGAACCACAGAGGCCCGCAGGTTTAATGGTGTAACAAAATAAAGTGACATGTATCTGATGCTATTTAATATGACTATAGTCAGACTTAAACTAAGTAAACATATGCACCAGTAATTTGTTGGATTTTACTTAAATATGTGTTTCCTCTAGGGTCCTATGGTGGGACGGGATCCACAAATCAAGGTATTTGTTTGTTTGTTTTTTTGTCTTTCTGTGCGAGGTGTGCTTTATAATAAATAATAATGCATTATTCTTATATAGCACTTTTCTAGACACCCAAAGACACTTTACAATTTCATGCACTATTCATTCACACCTTGTGGTGGTAAGCTAGCACCAGGTATGACAGAGGCGTGGCTGCCAATTTGCACCTACAGCCCCTCTGACCACCACCAAACACACAACCACATTCACACTTAGGCAGTGTGGGTTAAGTGTCTTGCCCAGGACACAAGACACACACAATGACAGCATACACTCAGACGGGGACTCGACCCGGCAAGGTGAGCACCTACCCACTGCGCCACTGCCACTGATCGATGGAGGGCAGAAACCCAGTAACCTGCTACCTCCTTTATAAACTCCTGAAATCTGTTTGGATGATAAAGATTTATTGCTTCACTGTTTCTCTGTTATTTGCAGCTTCCTGACAAAAACCCAGAAAACAGTGAGTCCCCTTTTATTTGTTACTGTAGCTTAAGCACGCATCGACTTTTCTGTCTTCTAACTGCAGTATGATGTGTTTCAGGTCCGCCACAGAAACCTCCAATGCCAGCTGCACAGGTAAAAACCTTCAATGATGGCATTCAGTCAAAACATGGCTACATTTTGCTTTGTTAAAAGGGGGTTTAAAAGTGATTTGAAAGGTTTAAAGTTGCACATTTTAAAGGTAAAATGAAGCTTTCTTGTACTGCTGCAGCCTCGTCCCACAGCTGAGCTGGACCGATCAGGTGATCATGTTTACACCGGTGTCATGGCGATGGTGAAACAGGTGGTCCAGCTGAAGAATGACGTCAACACACTGCCTGCCTCAGAGTATCCCAATGCTGTCAAGGTAGGTCCATCACAGTAGATCACAGGCAGAAAAGTATTTAGAGCCATGGGCAGTAGAGGGCGCTGTTATTTTAGCTCAAGCAGACAATAAGCTTTATTTGAGGTGATGGAGTGTTCTTTCCCTCCTCATCTCCTTCCTTTCTTCCTCTTCCTTTCTTCCATATGTCATACCATCTACTCGTCTCCGCCTCTCTCCATCATCCACCTTCAGGCAGTGGGTATCTCTCTCCGGAGCCTGATTCAAAGTGTTGATGAGATCTCGCCCTCTCTGCACGGCTCTGTCAGCACAGAGGTAGGCTTCAAACACAGTCTGTCTTTTGTTTTGTGGTAGTGTATGTATATCAGCCACTGGACCAGATGTAGCATGATTTCTTTGCAGAGTCACATATATTATTATTTGAATCTTTGGCTGCATATAAGCATACTAGATCACCTTTTCACTCTTCAGCTTTTTAATTTGACCTCCTGGTTGTATGACACAACCTGATCTTCATTCCTCTCCATCTTAGATTGAGGGCACAAAGAAACTGCTGAACAAGGATTTAGGGGAGCTGATCAATAAGATGCGACTGGCCCAGCAGAACGCCGTAACGTCACTAAAGGAGGAGTGTCAGCGGCAGATGTTGGCTGCTGCCCACACGCTTGCTCTTGACTCCAAAAATCTCCTGGATGCCGTGGACCAGGCTCGAGTCAGGGCCAACCTGGCCAAGCCCAAACCTGATGGAGAAGATTCTGGGGAATGAGGTGAAAGCATTCTGGTTCCTTGTTGATCAAATGAACTTGAAGTTTGGCTTGAATTATGAAAGGGTGAGTCCCTTTCTTCAGGACATGTGGAGGCTATTCTGATACAGCTCTGTCCCTGGGGGAAGGTGGTGTATCAGGCTAATGAAAGATGTCATAATATATTTCTATTTGCTCCTAAACAACTGAACTGAAAAGCTGAAATGAATGAAATTTGTACTGTTTATTCTATATTTTTACTATTAAAAATTATGATAATCTGAACCACCTGTGTTGTTGTAGTACTTTCATGACAAATTAGAAAGTTTTTTCTATCTAAATGTTTGTGTAGGTTCTCAGTCATCCAGGTCATAGTGGTCTCTGGAGCTTGAAAAAAGGGCGACTGCACTTCTACAACAACGACACCTCATCAATATTGAGGTATTTTAGTGCCGTGCATCAAAAGAATGAGGGAAATGTAGGTGGACCAGACAGATGACCCCCTTCAGTACTGAGAGAGGCAAAAGTGTATCTATCCAAATTTATATAAACTTGCTGTGGTGTTTTTGTGCACCCCGGCCTCCTCAGTGCCATGTGAGAGAGTTTTATCCAAAGCAGGAGAAGTAGTCTCCAAGTAGAGGAATCGTCTGAATCCCGGAACTGTCGAACAAATTTTGTTTCTAAATAAAAATGAATAAAGTCCTCCCACATCTGACTCCTTCCACATTCACAAGCATTTTCACTGCCTTCTGCTTTCTTATACCTCTTTAGCAGTTTTAAATGCAGATGTCCATAATTCGTTCAAACAGTGCTGACAATCAGAATCAGAAAACCTTTATCTTCAAACACAGGTGCTTGATGAAACTGAAAATTCACAAGCTTTCGAAAATTAACATAACATAATTGGCCAAGCACGGTGCACAGCGACACGCACAAAACAAACACAGATTTTGTATGTATTTGAATGAGTACAAGAGCTAAAGGCTGAAGCACAGCACAATGAAACCCATAGATTTTCATATTTGACAGTGATCATTGCCAATGTTGCAAATACAGCGCTTAAAATGACCTTGATAACGATGCCTGTTTGCAGGTTTTTGGACAGCAGAGGGGTTTGTGTGCCCACGAAGCCTCAAAAAATAAAAGGTTCATGACACTTCAACATAATACAAACATAAACAGCATATCAGCACAAACACCACATACTGTACCAGCTCTTAAGCACGGTGATGGAGGGTTGATGATTTCAGCCTGTTTTGCAGCCACAGGACCCGAGTCGACCATGAAGTCCTCTATGTGACAAAATATTCTGGAATCAGCTAAAGTTTGACCCAATGTTCATGCAGAACATTGATCACAAGCACAGCAGTAAATCTACAACAGAACAGCTGAAAAAGAAAAGAATCAAGGTGTTTCAATGATCTAAAGTTCAGGCCTCAACCTGACTGAAATGCTGCGGTGGGACCTTAAGAGAGCTGTAAACAAATGCCTGTTTGGTATCCACTGAAATCAAGTGTTGAGAATACAGTTTGGCACACCCAGTTATTATAAGGAGACAATGGACCTTTTCACAACCATGTGTGAGCAGTTTTTCTTTAATACAAGTTTCTAAAAAAAAAAATAGTGTCACTGGTTTGTCAAGTACAGACATACCAAATGTGATCTTCAAGTTCACTCTTGCTTCTCATGAGAGGAAGAAGCAACTAAAGGATCTAAGAGGCTTTGGAGTGGGGAACTAGCTTAAACTCTACTGCAGAGGTTATAAAAGAAACAGAATATTTAAATCCACAAATATAAATCATGTCTACAGAATTAGATTATATGCAAATTGTTTAGTTTCAAATCATCCATCCATCCATTGTCTTCTGCTTATCCAGTTCAGGATTGCAGGGGGGGCTGGAGCCTATCCCAGCTGTCACAGGGTGAAAGGTGGAGTACACCCTGGACATGTTGCCAGTCTGTCAGAGGGCTACTTACAAATCATATGAGCGAAAATGAACATGTACACTGAAGGCTTTTCTTTTGTAAGAAAAGTCTTCTTACACATAAGAAGATAAAGACACCCATTCAATGATGGCATTGGATACGTGTTACACATTAAAACTTTGTACACTGTCTGTATGCACGTTCTTCTGGAAGGCTGAAATCCCTTGTCTTCAACACATTTCTGCCACAGCCCAGTTTTGATGAAACATTTTGTAATTATTTATGTTTTTAAACTTCTGAAACAGGCAAGAGTTTATCTTAAGAGAGTAAAACTGAGTTTTATTTTAGTTGTTTTTTTTTTTTTTTTGGATGCAAACTTTTAAAGTGTATTGGTTTTGTTTGATGAGCCTTTAAAACAGCTCCTTAATTCAAAAGCCCAGTAGCAGAACAGAATAGCTGTAATACTAACGATTCTGGTTACTTTTAGCCCAATTGTGATTTGAACCCTTGTCCTCTTAAACCAAAGTTTAAGGTAGATGTTATAAAACCTGCAGAAAATTCCCCAAGGTGGAGTTCACCACGAGCTTATGCAACACTATCCTACATAATTCTGGCTGCTCTTCAGGTCCGAATATTCAGCCGCAGCTGCTCCAGTATTGCAAGAAACAGAAGGAATGTGAGTGTGTGTGTGTGTGTGTATGCAGAGCCGGCCCGAGGCATAGCTGACATATTCGGCTGCATAGGGGCCCCTGACCACCAGGGGGGCCCCAAGCTCACCCACATTTGTCATGAAACTTTTTTGGTTTGTTTTAATTTTTGACATATGCCAGTGTCCTCAAAGAAAGAAGAAACTATTCTAACTGTCCAGATATGTACACTTGTAACAACACTAATTTACTGAGTTGGCTACACTCTAATATTTCAGTGTCTGACTAGTGCTGAAAAGCTATTTCATGCATTTATTACTTGTAGTCTGGACTATTGTAATTTGTTATTATCAGGCTGTCTTAAAAGCTCTCTGAAAAGCCTTCAGCTGATCCAAAATGCTGCAGCTAGAGTACCATATCACCCCAATAGAGCACTAGGCTCTCAGACTGCTGGCTTACTTGTGGTTCCTAGGATACTTCAGAGTAGAATAGGAGGGAGAGCCTTCAGCTTTCAGGCCCCTCTTCTGTGGACCCAGCTCCCAGTTTGGATTCAGGAGACAGACATCCTCTCTATTTTTAAGATTAGGATGACTTTTGGGTTTTCTCTGTAATTATTGTAGGGTCTTTACATTACAGTATAAAGTACTTTGAGGCGACTGTTTGTTGTGAGTTGGCTCTGTATAAATAAAATGGAATTGAATAGAAAAATTGAATTGAAAAGGCTGAAAGAGTAAAAAAAATTAATAAACTTTAACCCTTCAGCATTAATAGCGATTAAGTTCAGGGGACAATGAAATGGTATGAAGGGGGCCCCAAATCAAATCTTGCTTAGGGCCCCTTCAAGGCTTGGGCCGGCTCTGTGTATATGCGTATGTGGATGTGTGTATGTATGCAGTGGCGCAAAAAGGGGGTATGCACTATATGCAATGCATAGGGGCGCTGCACAAGAGGGGGGCGCCAAAACGATGTGGGAAAATATTTCTGTAGTTGCATTTTCTGTATTTAACAGCTGTGCATATGACATGATCAATAACAGAGGCGCGGCGCTGATTAGGCGCCCCTGCGCTCCTTCACCTCCCCTCCTCCTGTCCCCAAGACAGTCGTAATTTATGTCATAGAAGTCTTGTATTTTATAAGTCCATGAATAAGTGATCTGCACACATGAACACAGTAAATGTTGAGAGGATGCGGCTGGTGTATGTGTGTGTGTGTGTGTGTGTGTGTGTGTGTGTGTGTGTGTGTGTGTGTGTGTGTGTGTGTGTGTGTGTGTGCGCGCAGTGTTCAGCTAGCGCTGGTCTGAGACGCCCTTTAGTCGGGCTGAGGATTTCACCGCTTCACTTTCTGCTGTCACTGCATTTAGCAAACAGGAGCCCGCCCCGCGGACTCCGCACCGGCTAGATCGCTGCTTTTATCGCTGCTTGCGCCTTTATTATTTCACTGCAATTTACAATCTACCACAGCAGGGAAAGTTCACAATGTGCACGTTTGATGTCCCTAAGGTCATGCGCGCACTTGGTTTCGCGGCTACAGAAATGGAAATGACAACCAGCATGAATGAGGAGAAGTAAGAAGAAAAACGAAGATCAAATGAAAATTTCAGGCATGATTTAACAGGAGTGGATCATCGCTGACAAGTTTTTTCCACGCCTCCATTGTCTGTGTCGTTTTACTCACTGTGCAGAGAATGGCAGCTGTTATTTTTTTCCTTACATCAGCTGTAGCCACCAGAACGATCACTATAAGCACAATCTGGTGGTAATCACACTATTGTGGTTTGGTTTGGTTTGTGCGATTGTTTGGTGCCGTTTCCTTCACTTTCTATGAAGTGACAGATTTCCTGAGGCAGCTCATCGCACCTGTGTCACTGTAAAAAGTGCTGACTGATGTTTTATCCGCTGATCAATCGGCAATACGCAAAACTGGTGCACAGTTCTTGGCCTCCCGGCAGCTGTTGCAATGAGAGGGATTTGTAGTATAAGTGGTGGGAGCACATTTACCCACTGGCTATTAATAATAGCTATATGAAATCATCTTGCTGGCCGTATAAAATTAGATCGTGGGCCGGAAGTAGCCCGCAGGCCTTGAGTCTGACACATGTGACATAGAGAAAAACTGCAGTACGGAAGTTAAAATGTGCAGATGAAATTTCTGGCTAGGGTTGGGGGGGGGCGCCTAAAAATGTGTCCACATACACCTCAGAAATTATATAGCTGCGCCCCTGTATGTATGTATGTATTATGTATGTATGTCTGTCATTCTTTAATTATTCTTTTCTCCCCTTTGTTTTTTTTTCCTTTCTTTTTGTTTTTCTCTTTCTCACTCTTTTTTCTTACCCTTTCCTTTCTACCTGTCAGGCCTGGTGTAAATAAATTAAATTAAATTAAAATACAAACATTAACAATAGTAGCTTATTGGAAAACTTACAGAGCTATTCTTGGAAAAGCAAATATGTTTGGTACACCAGAGCATTCGGATCATATTCCGATTGCGAAAACTGTCAGACATGACAGGCTTAAAAAAAAAAAAAAAACTCGTAGAACTCAGCAGCCGTGCGTACGAAGAAACATGGCGCACAGGAGTGTCTGCTGTGTGCGCGCTGCTGCAGGTTCAAGCTCTCGTGAGGAAATTTTACGTGCCCGGAGCTAAATTCTATTCTCGTGAAGAAACGGACTTTTCCTAATGTGATTGTTCACTTTGATGGATAGTTCAGGTTACTGCGTTAGACCGAGTTACACCGTGGCAGCAACGTAAGAGCTGTTTTAAACCGGATTTGCGCAGAATAAAGTTTCCCGAATCAACTATCTGTAGTTATTGTTTTCTGTCAAGTGACTTATGGCATAATACCATCTTTTAAAATGTGATTTAAAAAATGTGAAATAATTTTGAGTATGCATTTGTATAAAAAATGTATCACGTGTTAATATGCTGGAAAATCCTGACAATGGAGCTTGAAAGTCCTTAAAAGGTGCTTGAATTTGATTCTGGGAAAGGTGTATGAACCCTGTTAGTAGCAATGCATCCCGAAGATGCTGCAAGTGATATTTATTAGCTGGATCTTCTCCAGTCGGAATTTTAAAAATATATTTATGAGCTTTTTCACCTTTTCTTGATAACACATGGTAAAGATGACACAGGAAAGCGGAGAGAGTGGAGGACACGCGGTTGCCTGCTTAAAGTCCAGGAGCTAAACTGGCGCCGCTCCTGGAGGAACATGCCTAAGCAGGAAATTTTTGCTGTGACACAATGGTGCTCGGCATTGAGACACAGTGCTGCCAAAAGTATGTTATGCTCTCAGTGAGAGGCCATAACGTCCCTATTCTGTAGTTTATGGTCAAAAAGCACAGTGTACAAGAAACAAAACCTGTTGCACTGATTATACTGACTTTGTAATTGCAGTTTGATAATATAGAGTCTCTAAGTGAAGTTGGAGGGGACCTACACCCGAGGGATGATGGTCCTGGACTACATTCAGAAGCTGAAGAAAGCCCATAAGGCCATCATCATGACGAAAGTTGACTTGGAGAAGTTAAAGCAAATGTTGATCAATACACTCAAATAGAATGATTCTGTGTACGCTGAAAGCCCGAGTATGGTTCCTCACACCAATAAAAACAGATTTTTTTGCAAAGAGCCTTTTATGTTCCAGTGTGACAAACTATGAACAACATTCATTAAGAAACACTTTGTCCAGTTTGGTGTTGAAGTAGCTGATCAGATCTCAGCCTTACTCCAACACCATCTGTGAGACAGTCCGTTGAAGCACAAATTTTCAGCTGGTAGTTTCTCTTTGCCAGAATAAAAAGGATTTGTTTTACAGCGCTCATTGGACTGACCAATAGTCAGAAAAATGGGAAAGTCTGAGTGAAGATCTAAGAAGGAGAATTGCAGATTTACACAATTTGGGAAGGTCTCTCAGAGCCATTTCTAGAAAGCTCATTAGTTCAAACAAATGTATATAAGTACAAGTTATTCAGGCGTGTCACCACTTTGCCAAGGTCTGGAAGAAAATCCAAACTGCCACCACGAGAGGAAATTGATTAGGATGGTCAGGAAGAACCCAGGAACCACAAAGGCTCAAGCCTGCCACGAACTGCACACACACTCATACTGAAAATATAATTTCTAAATATCGGCAATTTGGTAATAATCAAGATTTTACTTATGGATTTGATTTTTCCAGTCATAATTAGAGAAGATTGGCAAACGATCCCTTATTTCATTAATAAATCACTCTAAATAGAGTTATCCATTACAGTTAGGAAAACAGTGTCTATTAAAGTGGTACATAGTTATACAATTTAAAGTGGTGTTAAAGTCATTCCTGAAGCTGTCTCCACTGAGTGAGCAGGGTGTGGCCGTAAGAGACAACACAGGCATGTTGCAACAAAATACATTCCTATATTTATGAATTATAGCTCTACACCTGTACCCTTTGCAAATACAAATTCATTATACTGCACTCAATTGTTGGTCAAATTTGAAAAAATAAAATTGAACACTGTCTTTTATTTGTTGTCAAAGTGAACACCCATTCAATGATAGCCTTGGATACGTGTTACACATTAAAACTTTGTACACTGGCTGTATGCACGTTCTTCTGGAAGGCTGAAATCCCTCGTCTTCAACACATTTCTGCCACAGCCCAGTTTTGATGGAACATTTTGTAATTATTTATGTTTTTCAACCTTCTGAAACAGGCAAGAGTTTATCTTAAGAGAGTAAAACTGAGTTTTATTTATTAATTTTTTGGGGCAATACAAACTTTTAAAGTGTATTGGTTTTGTTTGATGAGCCTTTAAAAGAGCCACTTAATTCCAAAGACCAGTAGCAGAACAGAATAGCTGTAATACTAATGATTCTGGTTACTTTTAGCCCGATTGCGATTGGAACCCTTGTCCTCTTAAACCAGGGCTCTTCAACTCCAGGCCTCAAGAGCCCCTGTCCTGCAGGTTTTAGATGTGTCTTGCAGAGGATATGCGAAGATCTATCTACATGGTTTAGCTGTCGTGTTCCAACTTCCCCCAGACTGTGTATTTTAGGTGACGTCAGTGAATTAGTGATGGAGTCATATATATCACACATAGTTCTTCCCGCCTTGTGCATCACTAAGAAAACTATCCTCATGAATTGGAAATCAAAAAATAAACTGTATATTACTCAATACAGAAATCTACTATTAGATCATGTTAGCTTAGAGAGAATGTCTGCTTCTGCTAAAAACCAATTGGATGAATTTGACTCTCTCTGGTTCCCACTGATCAGCTCCATTACTTAGCGGGGGTGGTTGGCTGAGGGCTCTGCTCCTGGTGTGCTTTGTGGGCGGTCTGGGGCGGACTCCCGGGGCCCGTGTGTGTCCGATAGCCCCTGGGACTGGAATCCTGCGGCTGCCTTCTTGTGGCGTCCGTGTGCTTATCCTGGTTGATGGTGGTGGGGGGCTAGGGTGGGTGCTGCCTTACGGTCTTGGGGTGTGGCCGGGGTGCTTGGGGTGATGGCTGCTGGCCTTGGCCGGATTGGCCGGTCTTCTCTGTGGGGCTCGGGGCGTGGGGTCTGGGGCCTGGGGCTCTGGGATCGTGCCGGCTGCCGGTGGGTCCCCCCTGGTGCTGGGGGGGGGTCTCTGCTGTCCCGGCACGCCACCGGGTGGGGTGGGTTGGCCCGGCCTGCGTCGGGATGTTCGGTCCGCATTTCTGGGGCTCTGGGGTGCCTGGATCGTGGGGTGGTGGGGGTGGACGGGGCACCGTTATCTGAAGTGGAGCATGCTGCCCTCTGTGGCGGGCGCTGCGGTGCTCCATGGTGCTGTCACCGGGGCCCCGGGTCCACCTGCGCCTGCCCTTTGCTGGGGTGTGGGGAATCGGGGTGCCTATGGTACTCCAGGTTTCCTGGTCATAAGCCCCCCCACACACACACACACACACGCACACACACATACACGCACATATACACACATATACAAACTTCATGTCATGTGGAGAGGCCACGTGCGGTGCCACACTTGCCTCTCCATTTTAATTGCATTACAGACATTACAAGTGACAATACACTCTGATACACATAGGACCTTGGGGGGCAGGTATGGGGATGATGAGAGGGGGCTACTGAGATGGCCCCATTCTGGTCCAGTCTACCGTCAGCCCCCCAATTTTAATGGCACTTTAGACATTAAGGGCTTTGAGGGGGTGGTGTGGTCGAGCACCTATGGATGCTTGAGGCACAGCTGTCCCCTCAATTTTAACTGCATCTTAGACACTTCATGCATTCACAAACATGAAGCCATACACTTCAACATTTATAATTTGGGTGGGGGGTGGGGTGGGCCATCCCACACCCGGATTTCCTGCACCTCGCCCAGGGTGGGAGTCGGGTGGTGCTTCGGGTGCCGGGCTGGCAGCATCGTGGGTCGCTGTTGGCCCGGGTGGGGTGTCTACTTGCCCTGGCCTCAGAGGGTGGATAGATGTGGATGAATGTGTATCTTTGTGCATTTGTCACAGTCCTCGTGGGCGTATTTGGGTGGGTGAATGCGTGTGGGTAGGGTTGTGGGTGGGTGTGTGTGAGCATGAACATATGTGTGTGAGTGTGTGTGCGCATGAGCATATGTGGGTGAGTGTGTGTGCGCATGAGCATATGTGGGTGGGTGTGTGTGCATACATGTGTGCATGGCTAGACCTGAATCTGGGCCTTCTTGTGTCTTGCCTCCCGGCTGCTTCTCGGTGGTCGCTCCTGCGTCCCCCACTTCCCAGGGTTGTGGGTGCCTTGGGGTTCCTGGAGGGCTGGATGTTCTGGCGTGGGTGTCGACCTGCTCTCCTGGGGGCTGTGGGCCGGGGCGGCTTGGGCTTCTCCGGCGTGGGGGGGGCTCTGCGGTATGTCGGGTGGTTCTTGGGCACCTGGGCCCTGGGGCCCTGCCGCCGGCCTGCACGGGGGGCTGGCCTCTGGGGGGGGGCAGTTTCCTGATGCCTCGAATTCCCTGGGGCCCTTGCCCCTCGACTGGAGGGGCTCCATCTGGGACCCCCCTCTCCCCTCTGCTGGGGTGGGTATGCGGTTGTCGCTGGAATGTGCGGTTTTCGTGGCTCTTGATGGGCTGCGGATGGCTCGTATTTCCTGGGTCCTTCTCTGCCTGCCTCTGGCTCCTTGTGGGCGGAGCGGCGGCTTTCTGCCCTCGTTGGTAAGTGCATTCCATGACACAGACACTAACGCAATCACAGCATAACAAAATTGTTGTTCTTATACAATCATGCTTCACTTTGTTGTGCCTTTTCCACATAGTTATTTTTCCAGGTATTGCTTGTTCTGTTTTGGTATGTTGTCTTTTCTTTTTTCTTTTTTTTTGCAGTTGCAGCATTTGAATTGTTTTGGTTAGTTTTGTGGTGCTCTGTCCTCTTTTTCTGTTTTCTCCCCTTTCTCTCTCTCTTTTTTTTTCCCCCAGCCTGTCAACTGGAATTAAATGTATATGTACACAAATAAATAAATAAAATAAAACAAACAAACAAACAAACAAACCAAAACAAAAACACAAAACATTAACAAGAAAAGCTTATAGAGACTCTATAGAGCTTGTCTTAGAAGAATAAATATGTTTGGCACAACAATGCATTCAGATCACAATTCTGCTTGCAAACAGTGCCAGACATGACAGGCTTTAATAAAAAAAAAAAAAAAAAAAAGATGTCTCTGCTTCAACACACCTGAGTCAAATCTAGAAGTCATGAGCAGGACTCTGGCGAACTTGACTGCATACTGAGGAGGTAGTTCATCCATTTGATTCAGGTGTGTTGGATCAGGGACACATCTAAAACCTGCAGGACAGGGGCACTCGAGGCCTGGAGTTGAAGAGCCCTGTCTTAAACCAAACTTTAAGGTAGATGTTATAAAACCTGCAGAAAATTCCCCAAGGTGGAGTTTGTCACATGATTGTGCAACACTATCCTACATAATTCTGGCTGCTCTTCAGTTTACAATATTCAGCTGCAGCTGCTCCAGTCCGTAAGCAGTCAGAGCCCATTCGCCAGGCGAGTATTTTACATTTATTGTAATTTGAGGTCATCTTAGAATCTGAGTGTATTTTGAAATTTCTTAAAAAAGCAACTCTGAATACTAAATACTGTAAGTACATTTTAACGTTGCAATCCAGCCTAGAAATGAAGCTGTAAAAAAGTATTTAAAATAAATTTTCCTACCATAAGACCAGGCAAAGCAAAAATAATTCTTTGGATTTACTTAATCCACTCATGTCAACAATTTCCATGAAATTCAGTTATGTTAGAGATATTTTGCTAACATTTTTAAAATGAAAATATCTGACTTATGTGCAACCAGCATAACTCTTAGGCAGCTCTATTGCGTGGAAACCTACGTTTTAGTCAAAATGTTCAGTCAATTATGACTGAAATGTTGTTATTCCACTGTTCGCTGTCCTTGCTGCCTGTAAGGGAATAAAGTTCTGTTGCTCCAATCTGCATCCCTCCGCTTTGCTGAAACTGACCTACAGTAAACGAGCAAGCTAAATATAAACCAGAGGTCTCCCTACTTCGGTTAGGAGCCGCGGATCTGGTCGAGGTAACACAGCCTTACTGGGAACGGACCACGGAAGACGAAGAACTTGGGTTTTATGGTGGTTTCCAAAAGGTAGAACAGCAAGTGTAAGCAAGCTGTCACTTTAAGTTTACTACGGATCGTAATAAACTGAGCGGCGCTCGAGCGCACAGTTGTGTCATGCTGGTTGCGCTGCAAAAAATAGCTTAGTCGTTGGGCTGAATGACGAAGTGGGCCATAACATTATGGATAAACAACTGAGTGAAACGCGAACTATAAAAATGACTGAGAAGGCTGTGGAGGAGCACAAGACTAGACAGCTGCATGCACGTAGGAACAAGTTATCAACAAGTAAAGCCTGATTCAGCAGCTAATGGAAGACCATGCAAATGCGACACTATTTAAAAAAATAAAAAAATAAAAAAATAGTGGTCTGCAGCAGGAGTTACGTAACCTAAATTCTGGTTTGGAAAAATTCATGACTGAAGAGGAATTTGCAGATAATGAGAAGAATTGGTTTGAACCTAAAAATAAATTAATGCATAATAATAATAATAATAATATTATTTGAAGTGTGAGGAATGGATGAAAGAGGACATGAAGCGGTCTGAACAGGCTGAAGAGTGATAAGGAGGCAACACCTGCAGGTAGTAGATCCACAACATCTAAATCTACTGATCAGCACATAAGCAGACCTGGATCTTGATGTGGAAGTGTTTTGTCATCATCTTCAATCAGAATGAAGGGAGAAATGGAATGCGTGGCATCAAAGGCAAAGTCAGCAGCAGCTTACAGGAGAAGCTGGTAATAGAAAAGGAAGAGGAATGCTGAAAAAAGATGCAGGGAGAGGAAGAGATTGCATTTAAGCAACTGAAGGATCAAAGAGGCTTTGCGGAGTGGGGAACTAGCTTAAACTCTACTGCAGAGGTTATAAAGGAAACAGGTTGTTCAAATCCACAAATTTACAAGCATGTCTGCAGAAAAGTGAATTATATTAGTGGGAAATTGTTTAGTTACAAATCATTCATTTGGATGGAAAGCTTCAAGGCTTCCTGAGGCTTCATCTACTCACTGATAGCTAACATTAACTTCCATATACTCAGATATTTCACACATTTCTGTGAATAATGAACACTAACGCCATCAATATCACATTAAAAGCACAAGCTGACATGTTTTTTTTATGCAGCTTGACACGCTGCATAAAACTGTCGCCTACCTGCATAAGGCAGAAATTAGATAATACGTTATCTCAAATGACTGAAGTATTGAAAGTATTGATACTTGGATTTGAGAATTGATTTTAAAGTGTAAAGGTCTGGTATCGGAAGTATCGATATTTCAGTATCAATACGCACATCACTAGAAGCTAGAGAATTGAGGCTCCAGCATAGCACGAACAGTTCAGAAACAATTTGAAATGAGGAAAAAAAAAAGCTATTAATTAACTGATTACGTCATTTTTTAGACTGCTTGTTGCTATCAGATCCATTCTGACCCAAAGTGCAGCCGTCACTGGGTCTGAATGACGTCTTTACAGCAGACAGCCGCTCCGCTCTTCCAGGTACTGCATACCGGCGCAGAATCTTTTAGTGGTACACAGTACTGGACAGTATTGGCTTACAGGTACTTTCACCCCTGCATTAGAGGAATAAAATGTACATTATTTGAATCAATAACCCCTCAGGTTTGAATCCTGTGGTTAAACATAAGATGAAGAAGAAGGTCATCATTGATCTGGACACTGGGGTGGATGATGCTATGACCATCATGGTGGCCCTTGCTGACCCTAATGTGGAGATTTTGGCGATCACCTGCTGCCATGGCAACACACCCCTGGAGAACGTCCTCAAGAACACACTGCGTGTCCTCAAAGTCTGCAACAGACTGGACGTAAGTTTGCAGCACACTGTAAGAGAGCCTTTGTACATGGGTATGCTGACAGATCTGACCTCATGGTTGCATGCTGGATGACCTGCTATTAAATGCAACCTACCACACTTGTGCAGATTCCAGTGTATCGTGGGTGCTCAAAGCCTCTGCTGGCCCGTAAACAACATGCAGGAGATTACCACGGGAAAGATGGGCTTGGGGATGTTCCAGATCCAGATGCTCCAGGCCTGGAGCTGCTGCAGAAGGAGAAAGCTGTGCTGGCCATGATCAAGCTTGTGAAAGAGAATCCTGGAGAGGTGAGTGTCCGCTCTATTAAACATCTCGCTAAAATAAGTCAAATTTGAGATCATCGTTTTTCTCACATCAGGGAATAACAGGGATTAAGGGTCAGGGTTTGGAGCTCGGTCGAGCCAAGTGTGGAAAAGTGAATGGCTTTATTATCTAAATGTATCTAAAATACTAATTCTGTAAATGCTTTGTGAGTCAGAACCAATCACAACATTGCTTCAATAGAAGTGCCTTGAAGGTGGAATTTTCTTGAAATAGTATCATGTTGATGTGGAATTTCTTAAACTCCAACACATGAACCTGACCAATAGGAAGCTGTCTTACCAGGAGTTGATGGTATAATTACTTCATCATTACACATACACAAAAACATACACAAAAAAAAATAGAAAACAAGAACAATAGAAAAGTAGATATGTGTCCACAAATCTGTCTGCCACCTTCAGGTGATACTTGTGGCCACCGCCCCCCTCACTAACCTGGCTGTCGCTGTGCAACTGGACCCTTCGTTTCCTAAAAAGCTGAAGGGGCTCTACATCATGGGAGGAAACATGGAATGTAGGCTGCCTCCTCACACTGTTGTATATTTTCAGTCATTTGTGATTTCATTTTTCTATATTGATAAGAATGAGGACTGTGGTAACATCTGTGTGCAGCCAGGGGAAACACCACAGTGTGTGGAGAGTTTAACTTTGTGGCTGACCCGGAGGCGGCTTACGTCGTGTTGGACCACTACACCTGCCCCACCTACATCGCCACCTGGGAGTTCACCTGCAGGAACAGCCTGCCGTGGGTGAGGAGAGAAACAAGCTAAACAGCGATGTAATTTCTGACTTGACTGAGGATTACACATAGACTTAAATTTGTTCACTCCTTGTCCCTGCCTTAGTCTTTCTGTGACACCTGGTTTGCTGAAAATACTCCGAAAGCAGAGTTCATGAGAACGATTTCATGTCTTTCAAGGAAGGTAAGAGTGTCCAAATTGTATTATTACAAAATGTCTTGTTTAGTGACACTGACAATTGAGATTAAGCATGAGAACTGCACGTTGTGCAAGAAAATATGCTACAACACATCTTTAATATTAGGACAGGGTTTGTTCCGGGGGCGGAAATCCTTCAAAATGCTTGGATTTTAAATCTGTCCTTTCAAGGTTTGAAAATTGCCTGAACGTTGGATATAGTGCTTGAAACTGCTTGAAATTGTAACAGCATTTTTTAAAATAAAAAAAAAAAACTGTCTGATTGAATAGTTTGTTCAGTGGCGGCGCGGGGGTGGGCGCTAGAGCCCCCCCCCCCCCCCCCCCCCCCCCCCCCCCCCCCCAGAAAAGTCATAGCACCCCCAAGAAAATAGCTTGTCTGTGTGTTGAGAACTGAAAGAACAAATGATCCTTCATAGCACCCTCAGTAAAATGCTAATGCCACCCCTTAGCACCTGCATAAAAATATTTCTGGAGCCGCCGCTGAGTTCGCTTATGAGATGGAGAAAGAAAACGTGTCGTAAAGTCTAAAATGAAAATTTCTCTGGCTGGCCTGCAGGTCTGCATGAGACCTGTCTGTTTGTGACTGCGCCCCTCCCCCGAAGAGAGAGCGTTCCCGGGAAAACTGTAAACTCCAATTACGGATAAGACGAGTATGGAATTATACTTAGGTCAAAAGTCACGCGCGAGAAAAAACGTAATCCGGTGCAAATAATGTGATTCCACGAGCGCAGGTATTGATTCAACAACTCGCGTGCGTAGAACTCAGCAGCCGTGCGTACAAAGAAACATGGCGCACAGAAGTGTCTGCTGTGTGAGCGCTGCTGCAGGTTCAGGCTCTCGTGAGGAAATTTTATGTGCCCGGAGCTGAATTTTAGGCTCGTGAAGAAACGGACTTTTCCTAATGTGATTGTTCACTTTGATGGATAGTTCAGGTTACTGCGTTAGACCGAGTTACACCGTGGCAGCAACGTAAGAGCTGTTTTTAACCGGATTTGCGCACAATCTGGAGAGTAAAGTTTCCCGAATTAACTATCGGTAGTTATTGTTTTCTGTCAAGTGACTTATGGCATAAGATGCTGCAAGTGATATTTATTAGCTGGATCTTCTCCAGTCGGAATTTGCTTAAAGTCCAGGAGCTAAACTGGCGCCGCTCCTGGAGGAACATGCCTAAGCAGGAAATTTTTGCTGTGACACAGTGGTGTTCAGCATTGAGACACTGTGCTGCCAAAAGTATGTTATGCTCTCAGTGAGAGACCATAACGTCCCTATTCTGTAGTTTATGGTCAGGGAAAAAAGCACAGTGTACAAGAAACAAAACCTGTTGCACTGATTATACTGACTTTGTAATTTTTTAATATAATCTCTAAATGTTGCTAATAAGCCAGCAAGGCCAAAGATTTTGCATGACATTCTCCAGTTAACTCAATTCTTCGTGCAAGAGTAATCAAAGCGTGGTCCATACTTTGAAAAGAGAAGCCTAGAGGTGTTGGTTGAGGCCCTCTAGTTGCTAAGTCCTTTGTCATCTGCTAGTGTTTACAGAATGTTACAAAATGACTAAATACCTCAAATACACTGTGTTGACAGAAAGCTCAATCAGCTGACTATCAGAAGGAGACTACCACAGGAAATGGTTTCAATTCCTGTGACGTGTACGCCATGGCTGCTGCCATCGATGATACATTCATAACTGAGCATGAAGAGGTAAGCAACTCCTGCTTTTTTTAATCAGGTTAAATTACAAAACGTTTGAACAGAGAATATCGTTTAACAAATTCTTATGTTCCTCCATCAGGTTGTGGTGACAGTGGAGTTGGAGGGGACCTACACCCGAGGGATGATGGTCCTGGACTACATTCAGAAGCTGAAGAAAGCCCATAAGGCCATCATCATGACGAAAGTTGACTTGGAGAAGTTAAAGCAAATGTTGATCAATGCACTCAAATAGAATGATTCTGTGTACGCTGAAAGCCCGAGTATGGTTCCTCACACCAAATAAAAACAGATTTTTTTGCAAAGAGCCTTTTATGTTCCAGTGTGACAAACTATGAACAACATTCATTAAGAAACACTTTGTCCAGTTTGGTGTTGAAGTAGCTGATCAGATCTCAGCCTTACTCCAACACCATCTGTGAGACAGTCCGTTGAAGCACAAATTTTCAGCTGGTAGTTTCTCTTTGCCAGAATAAAAAGGATTTGTTTCACAGCGCTCATTTAACTGACAAATAGTCAGAAAAATGGGAAAGTCTGAGTGAAGATCTAAGAAGGAGAATTGCAGATTTACACAAGTTGGGAAGGTCTCTCAGAGCCATTTCTAGAAAGCTCATTAGTTCAAACAAATGTATATAAGTACAAGTTATTCAGGCGTGTCACCACTTTGCCAAGGTCTGGAAGAAAATCCAAACTGCCACCACGAGAGGAAATTGATTAGGATGGTCAGGAAGAACCCAGGAACCACAAAGGCTCAAGCCTGCCACGAACTGCACACACACTCATACTGAAAATATATTACCACATTGCCAATATTTACTTATGGATTTGATTTTTCCAGTCTTAATTAAAGAAGATTGGCAAACGATCCCTTATTTCATTAATAAATCACTCTAAATAGTTATCCATTACAGTTTGAAAAACAGTGTCTATTAAAAGTGGTACATAGTTATACAATTTAAAGTGGTGTTAAAGTCGTTCCTGAAGCTGTCTCCACTGAGTGAGCAGGAAGTGGCTGTAAGACAACACAGGCATGTTGCAACAAAATACATTCCTGTATTTATGAATTATAGCTCTACACCTGTACCCTCATTGAGAGGCTTGAGATCTTTTTCAGAAAGGAAGCCTTCTCTGTGTTTTGGGAGAGCTGCTGCTCACAGAAAGACTGAGGAGGGAAAAGAATAAGGTTTAGTTTGGAGTAGATTTTTTGCAAATACAAATTCATCATACTGCACTCAACTGTTGGTCAAATTTGAAAAAATAAAATTAAACACTGTCTTTTATTTGTTGTCCAAGTGAAAGTGAACTGCAAATAAAACAGTGCTTTTAAAAGCGGAATAAAACTGAAAAAAATACATTTATCGTCACACAAACTCCAAGTAATGTGACAAAGTCCATCAAATGTCCCTACAGTTCCAAAACTACTAATATATCTATGAATTCCACACAAATTGCTGCACACAGGTAGTCACAGGCTTGTTTGATTGTGGTCATTCTGTTGCTCAGATCCATTTAGTTACTAATGGGTTTTGCAAATAGTCTGTGCAACTTAATCTGGGTTAAAACTGGTCCCTGCATGCAGGGGCGCAGCTATATAATTTCTGAGGTGTATGCGGACACATTTTTAGGCGCCCCCCCCCAACCCTAGCCAGAAATTTCATCTGCACATTTTAACTTCCGTACTGCAGTTTTTCTCTATGTCACATGTGTCAGACTCAAGGCCTGCGGGCTACTTCCGGCCCACGATCTAATTTTATACGGCCAGCAAGATGATTTCATATAGCTATTATTAATAGCCAGTGGGTAAATGTGCTCCCACCACTTATACTACAAATCCCACTCATTGCAACAGCTGCCGGGAGGCCAAGAACTGTGCACCAGTTTTGCGTATTGCCGATTGATCAGCGGATAAAACATCAGTCAGCACTTTTTACAGTGACACAGGTGCGATGAGCTGCCTCAGGAAATCTGTCACTTCATAGAAAGTGAAGGAAACGGCACCAAACAATCGCACAAACCAAACCAAACCACAATAGTGTGATTACCACCAGATTGTGCTTATAGTGATCGTTCTGGTGGCTACAGCTGATGTAAGGAAAAAAATAACAGCTGCCATTCTCTGCACAGTGAGTAAAACGACACAGACAATGGAGGCGTGGAAAAAACTTGTCAGCGATGATCCACTCCTGTTAAATCATGCCTGAAATTTTCATTTGATCTTCGTTTTTCTTCTTACTTCTCCTCATTCATGCTGGTTGTCATTTCCATTTCTGTAGCCGCGAAACCAAGTGCGCGCATGACCTTAGGGACATCAAACGTGCACATTGTGAACTTTCCCTGCTGTGGTAGATTGTAAATTGCAGTGAAATAATAAAGGCGCAAGCAGCGATAAAAGCAGCGATCTAGCCGGTGCGGAGTCCAAAAGTGAAGCGGTGAAATCCTCAGCCCGACTAAAGGGCGTCTCAGACCAGCGCTAGCTGAACACTGCGCGCGCGCGCGCGCACACACACACCAGCCGCATCCTCTCAACATTTACTGTGTTCATGTGTGCAGATCACTTATTAATGGACTTATAAAATACAAGACTTCTATGACATAAATTACGACTGTCTTGGGGACAGGAGGAGGGGAGGTGAAGGAGCGCAGGGGCGCCTAATCAGCGCCGCGCCTCTGTTATTGATCATGTCATATGCACAGCTGTTAAATACAGAAAATGCAACTACAGAAATATTTTCCCACATCGTTTTGGCGCCCCCCTCTTGTGCGGCGCCCCTATGCATTGCATATAGTGCATACCCCCTTTTTGCGCCACTGCCTGCATGAATGTGTTGGTTTTCTGGACCTTTTTCCTTTAGTGATCATCAAAATAGTGACTGTTACATAAAACACAAACTGATACACAAAACCACCTTTAGAAGATTTTTTTTCAGCCTAACCCAGGACAGGCTGTTGGAGCAGCTGAACTCCCAGGGTGCAATGTAGGTGGGGCAGTTGCAGTGATCCAACACAATGCGAGCAGCCTCGGGGACAGCCACAAATCTGAACTCTCCGCACACTGTAGTGTTCCCCCTGGCTGCACACACAGTGCAGTGCAGTAATGTGTGCACCTAGATAAGCAGACTGAGTAAAAGTTGTGAAGTGACTCAAAGGTTCATGACACTATACGGCCAAACATAATACAAACATAAACAGCTCTTAAGCACGGTGATGGAGGGTTGATGATTTCAGCCTGTTTTGCAGCCACAGGACAAGAGTCGACCATGAAGTCCTCTATGTGACAAAATATTCTGGAATCAGCTAAAGTTCGACCCAAACTGGACCATGCAGAACATTGATCACAAGCACAGCAGTAAATCTACAACAGAACAGCTGAAAAAGAAAAGAATCAAGGTGTTTCAATGATCTAAAGTCAAGCCTCAACCTGACTGAAATGCTGCGGTGGGACCTTAAGAGAGCTGTAAACAAATACCTGCAAATCTCAATGAACTGAAGAGCAGGCAAGAATTCTTGGACTGACAACAGATTATATTTGGTATCCACTGAAATCAAGTGTTGAGAATACAGTTTGGCACAGCCTGTTATTATAAGGAGACAATGGACCTTTTCACAACCATGTGTGAGCAGTTTTTCTATAATACAATTTTCTAAAAAAATAAGTGTCACTGGCTTGTCAAGTACAGACATACCAAACGTGATCTTCAAGTTCACTCTTGCTTCTCATGAGAGGGAGAATTTGTATTTAAGCAACTGAAGGATCAAGGATCTTCCAAGTACTGCATACTGGCGCAGAATCTTTTCATGGTACTGGACAGTACTGGCTTACTATCACCCCTGAATTACAGGAATAAAATGTACATTATTCAAATCAATCACCCCACGGGTTTGAAAAGAAAAGAAGAAAGAGCTTTACTTTACGGTGATGGAGGGTTGATGAAGGCTCAAGCCAGCCATGAACTGTGCTTTTACTACTTTTTTTTCCTGCAAACCTCATTCACCCACTCACACACACATTCATACACCCACATTTTTTCTATACCTAAGTGCTTTGTCTAACATTTTCACACACACTCATACTCAAAAAATCATCTCTAAATTTTGGAAATTTGGTAATATTGAAGATTTTACTTATGGGTTTGATTTTTCCAGTCATACTTAAGGAAGAATGGCAAATGATCCCTTATATCACTGATTAATAAATTACTCTAAATAGAGTTATTCATTACAGTTACAAAAATATTGTCTTTTAAAGTCATGCTGGTGCTAGGCTTAGTGATTAATGAGTTTAAAGTAGAAGAACCATGAAATAATTACCAGAAAATTCTAATGATTCTAATAATTCTAACTGATGATAAATTAAATATAAATGTATACAAAAAAACATATAAATACAAATACACTACATTGACAAAATTATTCACTCACCCATTCAAATCACTGAATTCAAGTGTTTAAATCACTTCCATGGCCACAGGTGTATAAACCAAGCACCTAGGCATACCTACTGCTCCTACAAACATTAGTGAAAGAATGGGTTGCTCTCAGGATGCCACCTGTGCAACAAGTCCAGTTGTGAAATTTCACACTTCTGTCTGGCAGTCTGATGGATGAGTCTGGATTTAGTGGTTGTCAGGAGAACTGTACTTATCTGACTGCATTGTGACAAGTGTAAAGGTTGGTGGAGGAGGGATTATGGTGTGGGGTTGTGCTTCAGGAGTTGTGCTCGGCCCCTTAGTTCCAGTGAAAGGAACTTTATATTTTGGACAATTTCATCCTCCCAACTTTGTGGGAACAGTTTGGGGATGGCCCCTTTCTGTTCCAATATGACTGCACACTAGCGCACAAAGCAGGTCCATAAAGTCCTGACCTCAACCTGACAGAACACCTTTGGGATTAATTAAGAGCAGAGACTGTGAGCCAGGCCTTCTGTCTGACCTCACTAATGCGCTTCTGGAAGAACGGTCAAAAACCTCGTGGAAAGCCTTCACAGAAAAATTGAAACTGTTATAATTGCAAAAGGTGGGTCAACATCATATTAAACCCTATGGATTAAGAATGAAATATAACTCACGTTTATATGCATGTGAAAGCAGACAAGTCAGACTACATTTGGCATTTTTGTTCAATTTATTATTTAAAACTGTATTGCACAATTTATTTAGGGTTTTTGGGGAATAAAAAATTCACTGATGATGTAGAGGTCTCAAAAGCTCACAAAGAATCATGTATCAGATATGATACATTTGGCAATACAGGATTAATTATCAAAAATCAGTTGTGTTTGCTTTCTGCTGGACTTTTCCCATTATGCGTGTTTGAGGCCAGTGAGATACAATGCATGACCTAAAATCATAATTTTTACCCATATTGTCATGCTTTCTTTGTAAGTACAACTTAGGCTTGAAAGTCAGATTTGGAAATAATGTTGGTGCGTGTTTGAGATCCAGACACATGTCAAGTCACACTGAGCTGAACCTCTTCTGGAAAAACAGAATCACAAGAGAAAAGTGACTCCAATAAGCTGCAGAGAGGATTTTACTTTTTCATTTTTTTTAGCTTCACACAAAAACAAAAAACTTTTAGGAGTGTTGTCCAGAAGTCTTTCCTGCAGCTGTCTCCACTGAGTGAGCAGCAGCGCCCTCTGCAGTGTGCAGAGAGAAGTGCAAAAACTTACAGCACCTGGTATTACCAGACGGTCTCCCATCTAAGTACTAACCAGGCCTGACCCTGCTTAGGACTTGATCAAACAAGATCGGGAAAGACTTCAGCAATCATATTATTAAACATCCAAAACACCTGAGCATTACCTTGTTTATTATATATTTAGGAAATCAGATTAACGGTTTGTTTGAGTTCAGCAGCTCAGGTGGAGCTGGTCTATAAAACACTGACCTGAAAACTCAGACAGTGGTGTTTAAGTTATAAATTTATAGTTCATAGTAACATGAATCATTGTAAAGGTTAAAAATAAATAAATTAGCAACAACAGATAACAGTGATTCTTTCAGACAGCTGTGGAGGTCCAGGATCAGCACATTGGACATCATCACTGTGCAGAAAGGAAAGCAGGAGGAAGCTACAGACTGCAGGAACATCTAGAGTCTGGAAACAAGCTGGAAAGTAAGGTTTGGAAATAATGTTGGTGCCTCTTTGACATCCAGAAGATTTCAGACACGCCTGCTACACATTAATTAACCGGAACCTTTCACTTCGTGTTGGCTTTAAAACTATTTTTCATGTCATTCTTTTTGCTAGGCTGATTGTTGCGTGTGTTTAGAAGAAGCTGTTAACAGGTTAAGGAAAAGTCACTCCCTATAATGGTTTATCTGTGCGAGATTGTTCAGAAAGCAACGGTTTTGTTCAATAAAGATTTCTCTTTATGTTGCTGATTTGTTTTGCTATTTATCCTGTTACTCTAAACAACTGAACACAGGAGGGACAATGATATTGCATGTTGAGAAACACATGTTAAAAACTGGGGAGGGCAGACTGATCCAAATATCAATAGTATCAATATCAATGCCGCTATTTGTTTTGGATCGATGCTATTGTGACTGGATCAATGCTTTAGTTTGTTTGTCTCCTCAGAAAGTGCTGCTGGAGTCACACGGGTTAATGAGTCAGCTCTTCCTACTGAATCATGAATCACAATTCCCAGATTTCCATTAACCCGGTTCACATGAGCCCCCTGACTAGCGGCTGCAGCTAAGTTCAAAAGGCAAGTGAGTGAGAGCAGTTTGCAGAGTAGCGGACTCACTGCAAACACAGCTGACTCAGCAGATTCAGCTTCATTGACTGATAAGTGATTGACTTCACTCCAGTCAGTGATTTAAGTAAATAATAAGTTAAAGAGCCCAATAAATAAGTACTTAAATAGATTAATGTTCATTATGTGGCTGATTTTATGCACATGGTTTCGTCATTATTATTATTATTTAGTAGTAGTAGGAGGAGGAGGAGGAGTATAGACTAGTAATGTAACATATTTCCTTGTAAGGAAAACAGCAAACTATAGTTATATTATTATTGATTATTACTGAGCAGAGCCATGTAGGGTCCTGTATCAGATCTATACCAAAATTTGCAGTGTCACACAGTTGGAGAGTTTGGAGAAGTGGAGGAAAGACCTGGGACAAGTGAAGGAGATAAGGAAGGGTAGCAGGTAGGTAGGAAGGCATGAGAAGAGTTGGAAAGGAAGTACCAGCTGGTTGAAAAAGGTGTGATGTTGGTGGGCACTTTGCTGAAAAACGAGATCACGTCAGCAAGTGCTAAAATCCACATGTTTGAGGGGAAAGGTCTGGTGAGGTCTGAAAGGTCTGTGTAAAGAACTTTGGGGGGAAACCACAGGTGTAGCCACCAGTGCCAATGACCCAGGTGCTAATGCAGAATGGGCTGAGAAGTTCTGGAGCAGGATGATGAGAGCAGTTGGTTGAAGGGTGTTAAGGAGGAGTTGGCAGATGTTGAGAGGTGAGATCTTGAGGTGGGCTTTGAGGATGTAGTGAAGGGTATTAGGAAGATGGTGAACTGGAAGACCCCTGGACCTGATGATGTTAGGGGATTCTGGTTTGAAAGTTTAAGGTGTGGTGGGACACGCCTGTGGACACGATGCAGCAAGTGGAACATAATCGTCCAGATGTTGTCACTGTTGACCGGGAGAATAAGAAGTGGCTGATTGTAGATTTCTCTGTGCCATCTGATAAGAATGTAGCTGCAAAGAAGGAGGAGGTTACTAACTACTCGCCTACAGATTCGCAGACTGCACGGGGTATCTACCAGCATTGTACCAGTGGTTGTTGGGTGCCTAGGAGTTGTTTCTGGCTGGTTGGTAAAGTCTTTTGCAGAATCTGCCATCATAAAAACCACCAACATGCTGAGGAAGGTGATAACCTTGTAAACAGCGTTTTTCAAAGTTTGAAATTCATGCTTGGTCTCCTTTGTCGTGGGGCAATGACCAGAACCAAAGGACCCCCTCAAATAGCTTGCTGTTCCAACAAATTTAATTTATTATCACTATTCAAAGGCTCTTGCTTAAAATTCCCAGGACAGATAGGCCTTCATCATTTGTTTAGTCAGAGGGCCTTGTATGAAAACAATGATAAATCACTGATTTGTGTGTACACACTGTTAGCGTACTGTTAGCGCACTGTTAAATAAGGGCCATTGTGTGCAGGAGACCAGGTGGAAGGGAAGCAAGGCCAGGAGCACTGAAGATGGATTCAAACTGTTCTATCATGGTGTAGATAAGAAGAGAAATGGAATAGAAGTAATCCTGAAGAAAGAGCATGTAAATAGTGTTGAGGAGCGAGAGTCAGACAGGATCATGAGTTTGAAGATGGAAATCAAATGGGTGATGTTGAATGTTGTCAGTGCCTTTTCTCCGCAGCTTGGATGTCAGAAGAGAAAGAAGAATTCTGGAGTAAGTTGGATGGCAGCATTAGATGGGAGTCTGTATGGGATGACTTTGGAAATCAAGAAGAGTGAAAGGGAAGGTTTACAAGATGGTAGTGAGACCTGCTATGCTGTCTGGGTTGGAGGTGGCAGGGCTGAAGCATTTTCACTGGGAGTGAACAGGATGGACGAGATTCAGAGGGACAGCTCAGGTCGAGCAGTTTGGAGACAAATTTAGCAGATATATTGGACAAAGGATGTTGAATCTGGAGCTGCCAGGCGGGAGGAAAAGAGAAAGACCACAGAGTAGGTTCATGAATGTAGGAAGGAGGACATGCAGAAGGTTGCTGTGACAGAGAAGAATTTGAGGGACAGGATGAGATTGCAGTTGATGACCCACTGTGGTGACCCCTAAGAGGAGCAGGTTTGTAAAATGAATGTTAAAGTTTGTGTCATTCATGAAAAACATAGGTCACGGAGCATATTTTCATAGACCACAAGAGCTCTTAATTTGTAATGGATTTTTTTTGTAACAAAAAGAAGCATCAAGTCTTCAAGCTGCTTTGTTTTCTTTTTTTTTTTTTACTGTAAGAGAATCAACTCCAAAGCACTCTGACCCTGCTGCTGTTTGCAGGAAACCAAACGCAAGTGAGCAGGAAGTGGAAGAAGGATCTGTGGTTGCCAAACAATTTTCTTTTCTGCAGCTGTAACTCCTGACTGATACTAAGCTGTTTGTCTTCTGAAATACTGGCACCAAGCTTTGAAATAAAATCTCATCATTTTGTTGCAGTCTTTGTGTCTGTCTCAGGTAACATTTTGTGAGCCTGATTTTTGTATTTGACTTTAACTCACTATTCTGCATGCCTCAATGCATTGAGGCATGCAGACATGTTTAAGACAACCTGCTGAAGTTCAAACTGAGCATCAGAATGGAGAAGAAAGGGGATTTAAGTGACTTTGAGCATGGTGCGGTTGTTGGTCCAGACTGGCCGATCTGAGTATTTCAAAAACTGCTGATCTTGCCATGGTGAGCTGTTTGGCAGGCAAGGTTGGACCCAGAATGCAGGATTCTTGAGGCAGGACTGAACTTACCGTGATTTATTTAAAAAAAGACAGGAAATAACAATTAAACTGAGGCTGGATGGGTGCCAGAACTAAACAATAACTATGGAGCAGGGTGACAACAACGTGACAAAGTGACACAGACTGAGGCACACACACAAGATAACGAGAGGATCAGGACCAGGTGGAGACACAGCTGGGAATAATTAAAAAGGACATAACCAGGAAGCAAACTAAATAGTAAACAGGAAACAACTAAATACTAAGACAGGCGCAGATGTGACACAACACTGGGAATAAAACTGAATACAAAAACACACGAGGCAAGGGATTTAGACACAGAGGGACAGAACAGATACAAGGACAGAGGGAAACAGGGATTCAATATAAATATTAACCAATAACAGGACATATAACCTTTAATGAACTAAGAATCAAAACCATATGAAAACTGGGAAACAGAAGAATCTCAAATGAAAGCAGAACCTAAAAGAACAAAACACAAAAGACTGGGGAAACGGCCCAGGATCATGTCAGATCTTCTGAGATTTTCCCGTGCAACCATCTGTAGGGTTTACAGAGTGCAGTCTGAAAAAGAGAAACTATCCAGTGAGCTGCAGTTCTCTGGGTGAAAATGACTTGTTGATGTCAAAGGTCAGAGGAGAATGGCCACAGTGCTTCAAGCTGATAGGAAGCTTGCTTCAGCCTTCTGAGGAAGAAGAGTCTGTGTTGTGCCTTCTTGAGCAGCTGGGAAGTGTTAGTGGGTCATGTGAGCTGCACTGAGAAGGGGGGACAATCTTCACAATTGCCACTATTTCACCACAAATGTGGAATGGGAAGTGTTGTTTCTTGACCCTAGACCTTCTGAAGTCAATAACCAAATCTTTTGAAAGAATCTATGAATACACAAACGTTGCATGGTCTGATGAGTTCTGATTTTTACTGCAACGTTCAGATGGTAGTTTCAGAATTTGGATTAAAAAGCATGAAAGCATCAATCCATCCTGCAAATATGGACACACTTTGGATCACTTAGTTCCAGTCAATTTTTTTAAACTCCACAGCCTACCTGAGTATTGTTGTTGACCACATCCAACTCTTTATGACCACAAATTTATTTATTTATTTTAAATTACCTTTTTAAATTTTATCTTCTCTTGTCCTGATGTGTTTTATGTACAGCACTTTGGTCAGTGGTTACTGTTTTTAAAGTGCTTTATAAATAAACTTGGCTTGGCTTGGCACAGTGTGCCCACTTGTTGCTTCCAGCAGGATATTCAAATCAAACTGGTTTCTTGGACATGAAAATGAGTTTATCACTGTGTATGATGATCACATCAACTGTGTGATGCTATCATGTCAACATGGACTAAAAACTCTGATGAATGTTTCCAGCGCCTTGTTGAATCTGTGCCATGAAGCATCAAAAGCAGTCCTGAGGGCAAAAGGGGGTCAAACCCAGTACCAGCAAGGTGTGCCTAATGAAGTGGCCGGTTAATGTATGTGCTTAAATGGAGTGTCTGATCTTAACATTGGATAATGTTTTGTTGTTCCATCTCAGTTTTAATTAAACTTTTCATGAATTATCAAGCAAAAAAACAGGAACAGGGAAGTGAAGCTTTTCCTCAGGGGTCAGCGTAGGAGAGCTGCTGTTGATACAGGAAGCCCAGTTGCGTAATTCCCACATCCAGTAAAGTGTGTCAACATTTTTGGCTGGCTGCATCAGAGGGAGGGCCTTCCAGTGAAGTTCCAGCAGAAATCCTTATATGAGAAAGGAAGAGGAGGAGGCCCACTGATAGGAATTAGGGGGAGCAAACACACTGCGCTCACATTTTTCAACAACTTTATGTCCTGATTTTCTCTCTTCGCTTCTTTTCCAGAACAACAGAGACAATGATGAGCCAGAAGCTGGGATTCCTGAGCAGCGTGCTGTGTAAATGGCACGCACAGGCGACTCTCATTGGTAAACTTGCCCGCATTTCCTTCAACTGTTACAGTGGAGCTTCAGCATGCAGGAGTTACTGTGAATCATCATGCACCTGTTTTTCCTCCAGGTAAATCTGTGCTGCCCGTGTTGCTGCTCATCAGACTTGTGATACTGGGTGCTGCAGTGCACACAGTTTGGTCGGACGACGAAGAGACTTTTAAGAGTTACGCCTTGCAGCCAGGCTGTCAGACGGCCTGTTTTGATGCATGCACACCTCTGTCTTTACCTCGTTTGTGGACAATACAGGTAGGAACAAACCTCACTGTTCTCGTTTATTCCTTTCATAATTAATCTTTGATTTAGTCAAAGCTGTCACAGCACCCACGGGAGCGGGTTAGGAGATCCACACTTTGTCGATCACACCCCCCCATCCGATCTCTTTTCTTCAGGATTCCTGCCAGTGTCGCTTTATAACAGGAACAGTGAAATTCCTATGAGGACATCATGACTGTTGTTACACAGTTCAGAATGAGCAGTGGGTGATCCTGATTACATGAGGGTTGGTGGAAATTTTATTGATTTATGGGAATCTGGTGAGGCGCAAATCTGTTTTTCCTCTGAATTTAATGTTTCTCCAAAGGGATCGCCACGCAGGATGGATCTGTGTGTTTGATTTGGCACACAGTTGTACACTGATTCTCCTTCCTGATATAACCCTCCCATTCATCCAGCCCAAGGAATACATTAGCTTTTTACACACACGCCATCCTTCTATATATAATGGGTTTTTTTTTTTTCCTTTTTACACACTTTTTGCAGATCCTTGGTCATGAAATACTTATTATTGGAGCAGGGCGAGAGGCAGAGTACACCCTGTACAGATCTCCAGGCTGTCACAGGGCTAACACAGAGAGACAGACAACCATTCACACCTATGGGCAATTTACAATCACCAATTAACCTAACCCCACTAACTACATGTCTTTGGACTGTGGGAGGAAACCGGAGTACCCAGAGAAAACCCACGCAGACATGGGGAGAACATCCAAACTCCACACAGAAAGGCCCGAGCCAAGGTGGAGTCAAACCCAGACCTTCTAGTTGTGAGGCAACAGTGCTAACCACCACGCCACCGTGCTCCTAAATTTTTGTAATAATCTCGATTTTATTTATGGGTTTAATTTTACAGTCATACTTAAAGAAGACTGACAAATGACCCCTCATATCACTGATTACTAATTTACTCTTGATAGAGTTATCCCTTACACTTACGCTGGTGCTGGAGATGCAACTGCACTTAATGATTAATGGGTATAAGTTAGAAGAATAAAGCAATCCAAGGACAATCTGCTTTTTGAGGAAATCCGTATCACAGTGTTGAAGTCCTTGCACATTATTAGGGTTTTATTTATATGACAGTTTTCTGATACTGACTTTAAAGTACCAATAAATATACACACACTTCACTCAAAAATGAGTTGTGTTGCTTTCTGCTGGGCTGTTTCCAGTTTCTGCCTTCCCTCTGAAACCTTTTGTTGTCTGTATTTTGGATATAACGACATCAGCGTGTGTTTCTCTGCAGCTGGTTCTTGTTTTGGCTCCCGGTCTCGTCTTCCTCTGCTACCTGATCCACCTCACCAACCAGGAAACCCAGGTGAGGAACAGCTCACCTCAGCTGTCAGTAAACTTCAAAAACAGAATACAATAATTCAACGAAACTGTTCTGTTGTCCTAAAGGTGCAGAAGGGGAATGGTGAGGTCAAAGGTCACACTCTGACCGTGTACCTGGCCTGCACGGTGTTTGTAATCTTAGTAGAGGTGAGACATAAATACACACAGACTCATTCAGATCTGTTTGTTGAAGCATGAAAACAGATGAAATGTGATGTTTGACTAAAACGTTTGGCTCAGGAAACTTTCGGCTTCTTGTTTGTAAATGTGGAATTTAAACTGCAACATTTAACTTTTAAAATCTGAGTGCTGCTTCAGACCTGTGAGTGAGACGATGTGCTTTAATTGAGTGTATTTCCTTCACAGGTCGGATGTAACGTGGTTCAGTGGCTCCTCTATGGTTTCCAGTTATCTACTAAATTTACATGTGTGAGAAATCCATGTCTTCACACTGCAGATTGTTTCGTTCCCCATGCGAGGGAGAAGACAATACTCCTTCATATCATGCTCACGACCTCCAGCCTGTCCATCCTTCTGAATGCAGTCGAGGCCGTTTGCGCCAAGCTGAGGCGGCCGGACGGTGGAAAGACCCTGCGGTCCGCTTCAGTGGTTGAGGAGAGCATCTTGAGCCGACTGCTGGCCCTGTGGCACTCCCACGCTGGATTCTTGGGTACCGTAAAGAAAAACCAAGTGACACAGAAAGGAAGGAGTAGTGATATCAAACAGCTGTTAGCTTTAAAGGCCATGATGGTGAGCTCAGGTGGGAGCAGCAGGCTAAGCAGTCGTTACAAGTCAATGCAGTGGAGCTTTCTCTGACAATTAACACCCAAATCACAAATGAAGCATTTGATTCCAGTAACAGAGTCAGCTTTTTTAAAGAATAAACACATATTACATCATTATTATTATTTTATACTGTATATGTTTGGGCATATGATGATTCCCTGTTCTTCCCTCTCAGGTAAAACAGTCCTCCCAGTGTTGCAGCTGGTCCGACTCGTTCTTGTCGGCGCAGCGGTGCAGCCAGTGTGGAGCAACGATTTAAGAGACTTTGTTTGTAACACCAAGCAGTCGGCCTGCAAAATCGCTGCCTATAATGTTGTCTTCCCCTTCACTTTGAATCAGTACTGGACGCTGCAGGTGATCAGACACATGCAGGAGGTTTTTCCAGGCGTGGATTAAGCCTAGTTCCAGACTATGAGAAACATGCAGTGAAGACCTCAGTTGTTTGGTCTAGAACAGGGATCCTCAAATCCAGGCCTCAAGGTCCACTGTCCTGCAGGTTTTAGATGTGTCCCTGATCCAACACACCTGATTCAAATGGCTGAATTATCTCCTCAGTATGCAGTCAAGTTCTCCAGAGTCCTGCTAATGATTTTTATATTTGACTCAGGTGTGTTGGATCAGGGACACAACTAAAACCTGCAGGACACTGGCCCTCGAGGCCTGGATTTGAGGATCCCTGTTCTAGAATTAGGTTTAATTCATGTCTGAGAAGCTATTATTTTTTTTTATTTTTTTTAAAAAGAGTTTTTACTTCACATGAATCAGATATCATTCACTTATCATACTTTGTCTCCAGGTGGCCCTCGTTTTGGCTCCTGGTCTGATTTATTTCTCCTACTTGGTCCACCTCCTGATGACAGAAAAACAGGTAGATAACAAAGATTTGTTCTCTCAGTAAATAGACTCTAGTTTTCTACTCAGTTTGAGCACTCAAAGCAATTTCTTTCTGCAAACCTCATTCACCCATTCAGTGCATTTTCCTATACCTTTTTACTCACACACACACTCTGATGGATGCACCAGGGGCAGCTGGGGTTCAGCATCTAAACAGAATCAGAGTGATTAATGTGAAACTTGATGAAGTTTAATGAAAAATAAAAGTACTTTGATTCATCTGATAAATCATAATTTCATCACAAACATGCTTTTGTTGGACTTTCTTTCTGTCAGTGTATCTTATGTGGCTTTACTCCATTTGTGAGGCTCTTGTCTCCATTGTTTTCCCATCAGAGTGGAACAGGAACTGTGGCTAAAGGTCAGAACCTGCGGGGATATTTGGGCCTCTTGTCAGCTGTGGCCCTGCTGGAGGTGAGGTTCTGCACCAGAAAAAAAAACACACAATCAACAAGTGAGAAGAACTCACCAAATATTTGTAACATGCTGTAATTTACTGGTGCCAACTGCTACAGATGTGTACTCATCCACAGCAGCAAATAGTTCCTGAAGCATTAAAGTGTAGGTCTGTGACCAGGTTTGCATATAATCCTTTTCAGTAGGAGCCAGTGGCTCATGAGATAAGAGATAAGGTATGGAAGTTAAGAAGCAACATTTTTGGTTTAGTGTGTCATTGTTGTACAGTGTTTAACAAAGAGCACTCGCACAGAGATATCAAATCAGGGGCATAAGATTATTACTTTTAAGAAAGTATCTTTCAGGATTCTGGGAGCTGTGTGACTATCCAAGCGTTGCTCTGCAAAATGCTTAAAGAAGCAACATAAATAATCAGACGTGACTAGAAAATCAGGGTGTAACTTGTGTGTGTGTGAACAGGAAATGTCGTCATTCTTTCTCTGTGTTTCCAGGTGGGATTTGCAGTGGGGCAGCCTTTGATTTTTGGCCTCTCCCTGCCTGCATCTGTCTATGTGGGTGTCCATCCGTGTCTCAGCATGGTTGATTGTCACGTGTCCCAATCGATGGAGAAATCAGTGTTCATGTTCATCATGTTAGTTTTGGCCTGTGTGTCAGGACTGCTGACCCTGGTGGAGATGGTGAGTTCACAGGTCAAATCTTTGAAAGAGTCTTTTTTGTGCGTTTGTTTTAGATCACAGCATAAAACACAAAAGGTTTTAGACTGCAAGAAATCTCATTTAAAGTATGAAATAACATATTTCACTCATGGTGGTGGATAAAAGTGTAACTGTAAACTCCTGAGACCCTGAGTCCTCATGTGGAAACATTACATTTTGGTTTTTGTGCAGTTTATACTTGATGCTGCTCAGTTAGGTGTTATAGAGTGTTAAGGAACGGTGGCTACATTAACCTCATATGAGGACATACTTAAAAAAAAAAATGTACCAACTATGTAACAAATTAACAACTTCCTGTTTATAGATGAAGCTTAGTTTCCATGCTTCAGTCCAAATAACTAGGAGAAATTAAAAATGCAGCACAGAGGAGCATCTCTGAAAGCACATCAAGCCTTGAAGCAGATGAGCTACAGCAGCAGAAGACCAGACTATCAGCTAAGAACAGGAAACTGAGGCTAAAAACATTACCTGATCTGATGTGTCTCAATTTCTGCTGCAACATTCAGGTTCAGGTTGGGTCAGCATGGATCCATCCTGCCAATATGGACCAAACAGATCAGACGGGTGGTGGTGTGGGAAATATTTTCTTTGCACACTTTGGGGTACTTAATACCAACTGACCATTGATTAAACACCACAGCCTAACTGAGTATTGTTGCTGACCATGTCCATCCCTTTATGACCACACTGTACCCATCTCCTGATGGCTGCTTCCAGCATATCACAAAGTTCAGATCATCGCAAACTGGTTTCTTGATCATAAAAGTGAGTTCTCTGAACTCAAATGGCCTCCACAGTCACCAGATCTCAATCCAGTAGAGCACCTTCAGGATGTTTTCAGGATCTTCTTTTTTTTTGTGGCAGGTCACTTCTGGAAAACTTAATGATCACAATAAGAACAAAAACTTCACAACTGAAAATGCATGTTTTCACAAAAATGTTACTATGTATTTATTAAGTTATGAATTATGCATCTGTTATTTCTTATATTCAGTGCACGGTGCTGAAGACAGAGAGGCCCCAGATGAAGCACCAGGACAACATGAATCGTGAATCATGCTACGAAGAGAAAGAAGCCGGTACTGAAAAGGATGACGCCTGCATGAAACTGAACATCTGAAGTGGAAAGAAGTGAGCTAGCTCAGTTTGAGACACTCTTATATATATATAAATATATATATATTATGCATGAAAAACCGCATTAGCCTCTTAGATTTTCATCTTCCACAGAAACCCCCCACAAAAATCCCTTTAAAGTCCAGATGGAGCTGCTTGGAAAAGAGTGGTTGGAGAAGCCACAATATGAAGCGATGTACACAGTTTGCGGTTGCATAGTACAGTACATGAAGTTCCTCATTTTTTTTTTTATTTTTATTTTTTTTTTTTAAAGCCTGTCATGTCTGGTAGATCTTGCAAGCAGAACTGTGATCTGAATGCGTTGTTGTGCCAAACATATTTGCTATTTCAAGATGAGCTCTATAGGTTAGGCTCTTCTTGTTGATGTTTTAACCCTTTATTTTATTTATCTGAGTTATTTTTCCACATACTATGTAACAGCCAGAGCTGACAGGCTGAAGAAGAGGAAAATAAAGAGAAGAAAAAGGGAGCGAGAAAGGGAGCAAAAAAAAAAGGGGAAAGAGCACAAGTCTATTAATCAGATAGTTCATCACTTTAACATATGAAAAAATACTATCAATACTTGCAAAAATAAATTTGTGTGTGAAAAACAAAACTAACAAAGCATGTTACGCACACCAACAATTTTGTTGAGTTGTGATTGAGTGGGCGTTTGTGTCTGTGTCATGTTTGTGTCTGTGTCATGGAACGTACTTACCAATGAGGGCAAAACGCTGCAGCTCCACCCATCAGAAGCCAGAGGCAGGTATGGAAAGCCCCCGGAAACCCAGGCCACCAGCAGCCCACCAAGAGCCAGGAAGACCCCCGGCCACTCAGTCCAAAGACAACCGCACACCTACCCCAGCAGACGGGAGAGGGTGGTCTCAGACGGAGCCCCCCCAGTCGAGGAGCAAGGGCTCCAGGGAACCCAAGGCGATGAGAAGCCAGCCCCTCCCCAGCGGCCAGCCCCCTGCACTGGCCGGCGGCAGGGCCCCCGGGCCCACGGCACCCAAGGACCGCCCGACCCTCCACAGAGCCCCCCCCCCACGCCGAAGAAGCCAACGCAGCCCCGCACCGCACCCCCAAGGGGGGCAGGCCAGCACCCACGCCAGAACATCCAGCCCCACCCAGGAACCCCGAGGCACCCCCATCCCAGGGGGGTAGGGGGGAGGAGGCAACCAGCAAGGAGCGGCCAGGAGGCAAGGCACAAGGCCCAGACCCAGGTCCAGCCATACATACAAACACACCCACACACCCGTGTACACATTTATACACAGATACTCATACATGCCCATACATACTTACCCACACACAGATATGCCATACATACACATTCACTCACCCACCCATACTCACGGAGACGGTGACAAATACACAAAGACACACATTCATCTATAGCCACCCACCCTCTGAAGGCCGGGCAAGTGGAAACCACCCCAGGGCCAACAGCGACCCCAGGACGCCACCAGCCCGGTCCCCAAGGAACCACCCGACCCCTACCCTGGGCGAGACGCAAGAAATCGGGGTGTAAGATGACCCATCCACCCCTCCTCCTCCCCAACTTGTAGGTCTATGTGTTAATGTTTGTGAGTGAATGAGGTGTATAGGGTGCAGTTAAAATTGAGGGGACAGTTATGCCACAAGCGCCAACTGTTGGTCGTCAGTGCTTGCCCACACTGCCCCCCCAAAACCCTCCATGTCTAAAGTGCAAATAAAATTTGGAGACAGACAGTGACGAGGATCAGAGTGGGGCCACCTCAGTGGCCCATCTCATCAATCTCTGAGTAACATGCCTGCCCCAAAGGTCCTATGTGTATCAGGTTGTAAGTGTGTATGTGTTGTGAGTTATAATGACTAAAGTGCAATTAAAACGGAGAGGCAAGTGGTGGTGCAGCTCTCCATGTGGCCTCTCCATCCTACATCTGTGAGTGATGTGTATTCTGTGTGTGTGTGTGTGTGTTTGTGTATGGGGAGGGGGAGGGGGGGGGGGGGGGGGCATATGACCAGGAAGAATCCTGGAAGAAGAGAGCCAGCTGTCCGCTGGCTCAATAGGCACCCCGACCTCCCACACCCCAGCACAGGGCAGGGGGAGGTGAGCCCGGGGCCACGGTGACAGCATCCCGGAGCACTGCAGCACCCGAGGTTGGCGCCCTCGCCCCCACTGCAGAGGGCGGCCCGCTCCCCCTAGATGCCCATTCATTCAACAATAGACACAAACAGGCAACAGGACATACTGGCCTGGGCATGGAAATGCAGTGCCCAGTCCCCCCCAACCACCCCACCGCGGCCCCATCCCCCACCCCACCCCCCTGCAATGCAGGCACCCCAGGGCCCCAAAAGCGTAGACCGGACATCTCGACGTCAGGCCAACCCACCCCACCCGGCGGCGCGGCCGGGACAGCAGAGGCCCCCCCCGCGCCAGGGGGGACCCACCGGGAGCCGGCGCGGTCCCAGTGTCGGGGCCCCAGACCCCAGCCCCCAAGCCATACAGGGAAGACCAGCCAACCGACCGAGGGCCGGCACCACCCCCCCAAGCACCCCGCCCACACCCCAGGACCGAAGGCAGCATCATCCAAGCCCCCACCACCATCAACCAGGACAGGCACACAGACATCACCAGAAGGTCGCCCCAGGACTCCAGTCTCAGGAGGCTACCAGCTACCTAGGCATCCGGAGTCCTCACCCACCCCCCCACAAAGCACATCAGGAGCAGAGCCCGCAGCCCACCACCCCCACTAAGTAATGGAGCTGAGCAGTGGGAACCAAAGAGAGTCAAATCCCTCCAATTTGTTTTTAGAAGAAGCAGACATTCTCTCTAAACTAACATGATCTACTAATAAATTTCTGTACTGAGTAATACATAGTTTATTTTTTGTCTTCCAGTTCATGAGGATCATCTTCTTAGCGATGCACAAGGCAGTAAGAACTATGTGTGATATATTTAACTCCATAATTAATTCACTGACATCACCTAAGATGCATAGTCTGGGGGAAGTTGGGATACGACAGCTAAACCATGTGGATAGATCTTCACAAATCCTCTGCCAAAATCTCTGAACTGGTACACAAGACCACAGAGCGTGTAGATGATTATCCTCTGAATTGCTTGTACAGTGGGTGCATATGTTTGAGTGTGTAAGGCCCATTTGGAACATCCTTTGTCCAGTGTAGTATGTTCTATGGAGAATCTTATATTGTACAAGTTGTATTTGGGGTCTTTTAGTCATTTTGAAGATATTTAAACATATTTCTGTCCATAAATTTTGATCCAGGTTGACAGAAAGATCACGCTCCCATTTTGCAATTGGGAGGGAAACTGAATCATCAGTTTTTATTAATAATTTATATAATTTTGATAACAATTTTGGGGTACAGAGGTTAAGAAATTCTGTTACCCAAGTAGGCATTTCTAGATTCAATTGATTAAGGTTAAATCTTCCCTGTAGGACGGACTTAACTTGTTGATATTCCAGAAATCTACCGTTGCCAATTCTATATTTTGATATAAGTTCTTGGAACGTGATAAAATTTCCCTCTTGGATAATATGTTCTAAGTTATTTATACCCTTATCACGCCATAACGGAAAATTCAGCATTTTCTTTTTCTGACAAATATCTGGATTGTTCCAAATGGGTGTTAGTTTACAGGGGATGAGTGAAGACTTAGTTATTTTTAAAAATTCCCACCAGGCTGTCAGAGAGGTATTTATACTAAGGACTTTATAGCAGTTATGATGTTTAATACTGGAACTAATGAAAGGTAAATCTGAGATTTTTATTTTTCCACAAAACGCCTGTTCTAGATCCAGCCATGGGTTGTCTAATGAATTGGATTTGATCCACTTTGAAATATACTGCAATCTACTGCTTAAGAAATAGTAATAAAAGTTTGGTAATTCTAGACCTCCACTGTGTTTTGGCTTTTGTAAAGTTTTTAAGCTTATTCTTGACGGTTTGTTTTTCCATAAAAATTTTGAGATGTTTGAATCTAGTGACTTAAACCAAGGAAGAGTAGGTTTATTAGGGATCAATGAAAATAGATAATTAATTTTTGGTAAAACCATCATTTTAATGGCAGCAACTCTCCCCATGAGTGATATAGGTAAACTGTTCCAACGTGTGAGATCATCCTCTATTGTTTTTAATAAGGGGATATGATTTAATCGTACCAAGTCTGAGAGCCTGGCGGAAAAATTTATGCCTAAATATCTAATATTTCCTGACTTTAGTGGGGTCCTAGAGGTTCTCTGGAAATTACAATTCAGAGGCAAAACTGTTGATTTACTCCAACTGATAGAGTAATCAGATATAGATGAGAACTTATCTATCAGTGTGATAGTCTTCAAAAGAGAGCCTTGTGAATTCCCAAGGAAAAGTAATACATCATCAGCATAAAGGCTAAGTTTATGGTCCATATTTTCAGTTTGAATCCCTTTAATATTTACATTTTGACGGATTGCTGCTGCTAGCGGCTCAATGAAAATTACAAAAAGAGAGGGAGAGAGTGGGCAGCCCTGCCTAGTGCCCCTCTGCAGACTGAAACTTTGTGAAATGAGATCATTTGTCCTAACACGCGCATTCGGAGAGCTGTGTAGTGTTCTGATCCAGTTTATAAAGGATGAACCGAATCCAAATTTTTGTAGAACTGCTAGTAAGAATTTCCAATTTACCCGATCAAATGCCTTCTCTGCATCTAGAGACATGATTGTCGTCTCTAATTTGTTAATAGAACAATAGTCTATTATATTTATCAGTCGACGTGTATTATTGGCTGAGTGCCGACCCTTGATAAAGCCTGTTTGATCTGGATGTACAATAAATGGAGTAATACTTTCTAATCTTTTGGCAAGGGCTTTGCAAATTATTTTAAGATCTACATTAATGAGAGAGATTGGCCTGTAGCTGGATGGGAGTGTGGGGTCTTTGCCTGGTTTAAGAAGCAGGCTAATGTTAGCAGAGTTTAAGGTTGGAGATAAGATGTGATCATTCTGAATCTGAGTTACCATTCTGAAAAAAATGGGAGCTAGCTCAGACCAAAATTCTTTATAAAACTCGGCTGGAAAACCATCTGGGCCTGGGGCTTTATTATTTGGGAGATGCTGTAGGGCTTCACTAAGTTCAGACAATGAAAGAGGTAAATCCAGAGCTGCAGCCTGGCTGTCATTTAGTTTTGGTAGATTTATATTATTAAGAAATTCTTCAATTTCAGTATCAGATGGGTTAATCTGTGGTGAATATAAGGCTTCATAGAAGTCTTTGAAAGAGTTATTTATTTGTTGTGGGTCATGAGTAATGTTACCAGTCGAGTCTTTAATAGAAAAAATAGCTGTTTTTTCTTTATTCAGTTTTAATTGCTTGGCCAGGAATTTTCCAGATTTATTTCCATGCTCAAAGTTTTCCAAACGCAGCCTCTGCAACATAAATTGTGTCCTTTTATCAATTATTTCATTTAGCTCCAGTTTCAGTTTCCTCAGGCTGATAATTGTATGTTCTTGTGGTGAAGCGGCATAGGCAGTTTCTAAAGATTTAATTTTTTGTTCTAATTCTAACACAAGTGCTTTTTCTTTATTTTTCCTATGCGAGCAGTAAGATATTATTTTGCCCCGCATTACTGCCTTTCCTGCTTCCCAAAGAACACATGGTGATATTCCTGGAATATCATTATATTCTAAGTATGCTGACCATTCCTTTTTGAAATAATTAATAAAATCTTCTTCTTTAAGTAATGATGTATTAAATCTCCAGTTCCTGATTAGTGGTGTGACTCTTTTCTGTGTCAGAGACATAGACACCGGTGCATGATCGCTAATAGTGATAGGGTGAATCTGAGTGTCTGTGATATCCATCATTATGGAGCTGCTAACTAAAAAGTAATCTAAGCGGGAATGAGATTTGTGTACTGGTGAGAAAAAACTATAATCTCTCAGAGTGGGGTGATGTGAACGCCAAGCATCACAAAGACCAAAATCCTTCATGTACTGTTTAAGAATGTCTGCAGACTGCCAGTTCCTCTGACTCACTGCTGTACTGAGCCTGTCAATATCTGCATTAAGTACCAGGTTGAAGTCTCCTCCTATTACAAGTGTGGTGTCAGAGTGATCTGAGAGTGAAGTGAACAAAGCATGAAAGAAGGAGGGGTCATCAACATTTGGTCCATATATACTAGCAATACATAAATCTGTATTCTGTATAGATAAATTAAGTATTATAAATCTACCTTCAGGGTCTATTGTACTGTTGCTAATGTTAAAGTTTATCTTCTTGTTAATCAATATAGCTACACCTCTTTGTTTGGAGTTATAGCAGGCTGAGTACGTGTGAGGGAACTGTGGAGAGGAAAGAGTGAGCACAGATGTTTTGGACACATGTCTCCTGTAGAAAAACAACATCTGCTTTTAAGTCTTTTAACCGATTAAAAATTTTTAGTCTCTTTTCCCTCGAACCAGCCCCGTGCACATTCCATGAGACAAATCTGAGTGTGCTCATATTTAAACTAACTGATGGACTGTTGTGTGCTCACTAAAGATGTGTGTGTGTGTGTACATATGTTCTGTATGTTGGCGTGTGCCCTTTATATTGATGTGTGCGTGTGTATGTGCGCTGTATGTTGGTGTGTGTGCATCTGCGCTGTATGTTAGTGTAGTAAACTGTAGCATTGTAAGTGACGTAAACATATTGCTGAGTGCAGAAAGAAAAAAGACGTGTAAAAAGTGACCTAAGTGACATAAGAATGAAATTAGATGAGGGGAAAACAAAACAGAACAAACAAACAAACAAACGATCACGGTACTATGCTGACTCGTCGGCGTTAATGGTACTACTTAGACAGATTTAGACTATTTAATGGTACTGTTTAGATGGTTGAAAAAAAAACTCAGAAAAGAACGTTAATATGGACACAGATCACCTGATCGATCAGTAGAGCCATGGCGTGGTGTTTTTGTCTCGGTAAAGCTGTCCGTTCACATACAGTTTGTCCACGGCGATGACAGCCCGGGAGCCTCCCTGCATGAGCTTCTTCCGGATGGGGAATAGGGCCTTGCGTCGCTCCAGAATCTCCTTTGGAAACTGGTCGTTGACGCTGAAGTCCGTCCCTCTCAGCTCTTCACCAGCTCTTTTTCTTTGAAGTGTTCGAATTTGGCCACGATCGGTCTGGGTCTGCGTGCTCCGGGTCGCTTCCCTCCCAGGCGGTGGACTCTATGGAAGGCGATGGTCTTCACGGCGTCCTCCGGGAGCTTCAGGTGAGTTTGGATAAATTCCTTCACTGTAGCCTCCGGGTCCTCCTCTGCCTTCTCCGGGATACCTGAAAACACAAGATTTTCTCTCATGCTGCGGGCCTGAAGCTCGATAATCGATTCTTTAATTTTCTTATTTTCTTCTGAGAGCCGGGTCGTTTCCTCGGTGAGGGAATTCACCGACTCTCTGAGGACAGCGTTTTCAGCAGCCAGTGTTTCCACCTGATGCTGGCTGAACTCGACTGACTCCCGCAGGGCCTGAAACTCCTTGTGGAGGATTTCAACCAGGGCCAAGCGGGCGTCAAAGCTGGACAATTTGTTATTAATGGACTCCAGAATGTCCACAATATTGGTGGTGGGTGGCGAAGTTGCCTCTGGGGAATCTTCTGGGCGGCTTCTTTTTGTGGACGGCGTTGCTTTGCTGGTGGAGGGAGTCGGCGTCTTGTCTGTTTTCCCCATGACGACTCGCTCAAAACACCTGTCGATGTACCGCAGCAAACTATCCAGGTCCTCTTCACCGTCCTCCAGATTGTTGAAAATAATTTAAGTTAGGCTAAGAAACTACCTATATTTTTTAGTTTTAAGCCTGTCTAGTTATAAATTGGCGAAAAAAAAAAGGCTAATCACGCAAATGTTTGCTGATAGAGTCACGCCGCCATTAACGATACTGCCGAGATTCACAAAGTCTCGCGTGACTACAGCATAGTCTCCTCATTTTAAAACAGCATGCTGTCTTGTATTGCACATTACTGAAACTTTGTATGCTGGACCTCGCTGTTGTCCCACATGGGTGGACATTGCCTGATTTCAGCACGTTTACAGCAAATAGCATCTCAAAGACATTATGTACATTTATCTGTATAATTTTCAGCAAATATTTATGTATTACTCTTCTACTGCAATAAATTTTGAATTTTTTCTGTCTTTTTAACTAAAGAAAATCTTCCCAACAAGTTGTGTTTTGGTCTGGAAGTCCCTTCTGATTGTCTCAAGCAGCCCGGCTCAGCATTAGTTGGTCTGATTTCGAATGCTAGATGGCTCGCTGTTCAATCAGCCAATGGGATTTTTATGCTATGGGACACAATGCCTGACTTGCCAGACTTAAGAACTCTCCTATAAACTTTAGTTTGAAATGTCTTTGCGTACCTTTTCTTGTCTTCAAAGCTGATATTTTTGGCGAGTTTTTCCTATTGCTGTTTTTGACAAAGGTACTGCTTCTATTTTTGATTCAGTCACACTGCCTCTCTGATGCCAATAATAAGCATGGACTTTCTTATGAACGCCTCAGAAGTTTGTGTCCTCGGAGAGTTTTCTGCATTTTGTAGAGTTCGTTTGCTTCAATGTGTAGAAAAGTTTATAATCATACGTGGATGATTATAAAAAAAATGTAACCTTGATGGTCCTGATGGCTTCCAACGTTACTGGCATGACAAGGAGATCCCACCTGAGATGTTGTCTACACGGCACAGTGTGTGGGGGGGGTTCAGGTTGTGTAGGGGCGTCAAACAGCAGCTGGCTATGTGGAGATGTTGCAGCGGGCATCCCTCATGACTGAGGGCCCTCGTCTGTGTGGTAATGACTGGGTTTTTCAACAGGACAATGCTGCAGTTCACAATACCCGCCTGACAAAGGACTTCTTCCAGGAAAATAACATCACTCTTTTGGACCATCCTGCATGTTTCCCTGATCTAAATCTGACTGAGAACATTTGGGGATGGATGGCAAGGGAAGTTTACAAAAATGGACATCAGTTCCAGACAGTGGATGCCCTTCGTGAAGCCATGTTCAACACTTGGAGCAACGTTCCCACTAGCCTCCTGGAAACACTGGCATCAAGCATGCCTAAAAAATTGTTTGAAGTGATCAACAAGAATATTGGAGCTGCTCATTACTGAGTCCTTTTTTTGACACTTCGATTTCTGTTTTGGGGGAGTTTTCGGGTTTTTTTGAGCTATGGTCTTAAACTTTTGATCAGCTGAAAAAATCATGTTTGAGTGTAAATGCAGTTTTCAATAAATTCCCTGCTCAAAAGTTTTTGTCTCTTGTGCTGATTTCTTCTTTTAGCTCTAATTAGAACCTTCTTAAGCTCCAATAGTGCAAAATGCAAATTCTTGCAGTTTTTTAAACTGGTCTTAAGATTTTGATCAGGAGTGGATGACTTTGGCAATTATGCACTGAAGATAATGTTGTGTAAGCTGAAGTCCCCAAATGACAAAAGGTTTTACTTAAAAATCATCTTAAACGGCTGTGTGTTCTCTGTCACTGCAACAATGTCCTGTAATAAATTAAGATTTGTTCTTATTGATACTGTATATTACTGCGAGATAAGCATTTTTGCTGCTGAATGTTGAAACGACAATAACTAAGGTTTGCATGTTTTATCTGTAACATTTCAAGCTGACTGTGATTATGAGCTTTAGCTGCTGGACAGATGGTCTCACGTTTAACTCTTGAATCAAATCCTTGAGAAAAAATAATGCCAGCACTACTTAAAATTACAGTTGTGATGCTTCAGCATCTAGCTAGCACTACAGAAAAACAAAAAGCATAAACAGAATAATGGCAGGTAATTTCAAATGCAACTTTTCAAATACCAAATATGACCAAACGCACACGTACTGTGCAGTTTTTCAAAATGTGTCTGCTAGAATAAAGAACAGTTGCTGCATTTCCCAAGGAGGGAAAAACATTAATGTGCACACAGATAGAGAAAGATGTAAGAACCACAAGAGCAGAAGATGAGAGATTAATTCAGCAAGCGAAATTTTATAAGCTGGAAAGTTATATCTTACATGCAACATGAGTTTTGAAATCAGATATTGGTCTGTGCATGATGCACTGCATTATGTTTTTGTGAAATGTCTTGCAGAACAAACTGAAGTACACTAATTTAGTGTTATTCAAAGATGGAATGGAAATATTGTACTAGACACACACTTTGCGCACAAAACTAATTGGTCTGAAGATTACAGTGATGCAGGGTGTTGGGCTGGTGCAGAGCAGGCTGTGGCATTTATGGTCAATGCTAGGTTGCATCCAGGATAGCAGACAAATGTTTAAAGTGGCCATGCTGATTAGATTCATTCACTGAATTATTTTAAACTATACTACCAGCTTTATAGTGTGTAGGGCAGACCTGGGCATTGTATATCTCTTTGGCTGACCATCTCAGACATTCAACCTGACTTTAAAGACTTGCAGATGGCTGCAAATGAAGTCATTAAACTACAATTACAAAGCAGTATAATAGCTTTACAGTATCCATGCAATCACTGTGATAAATGCAAATATAATACTTTCTTCTTTACCTGCCTGAGTTAAATCAAGCGCCAAATACAGAGCTAACCACCCAAAAGATATTTAAACACATTTTTTCCAGAGATTTGAAAAATGTTGTTTTATTTATAATCATTTGTTTAACATTTTCACACCTTTTTAGCTTGTTACATCATTTTCCTACTTAAGGGAATTTAGGAAGAGGTTCTTCAACTTCTCCAAGTCAACCTTTTTAATCAGGATGGCCTTTTGTTTCTTATTTAGCAGCTCCATGCAGTCCACAACCATCATGCCTCGGGTGTAGGTCCCCTCCAGCTCCACCGTCACTGCAACCTGAAAGAGGAATGCAAGGATTTGTTCAGCAACATTTTTCGTGTTTACATTTTAAACTGACTAAAGCTGAAGTTCCTCACCTCCTCACTCTCCGTTACGAACATGTCCTCGATGGCAGCAGCCACAGCGTAGGAGTCACAGGAACTGAACATTTTCACTGCTGTGAGCTCCTTTTGGCATTCAGGTGATTGAGCTTTCTGTAGGAACAAGCAAAGAGGTTTTATGTCTCTTGGAATTAAAGTTTGTATTAAACTGTAAGCAGGCCCCAAAACAGACAGAGAGCTGCATTAATAAAGAAAAAATAAGTCTGGGTTAAATTTACCAGTCTTAAACCTGTACTCTAGTTGATTTTATCTTATATTGGAACATATCACATCATTCTTCTGTCTGCTCTGTTATGTTTAAGAAATAAAGGACTGTATGCATTATAGCTCTACACCCTTACCTTCATCAAGAGGCTTGAGATCTTTTTCAGAAAGGAAGCCTTCTCTGTATTTTGGGAGAGCAACTGTTCACAGAATGACTGAGGAGGGAAAAGAAACGATAAGATTTAGTTTGGAGTACTTTATTTTTTGCAAATACAGCTTCATTATACTGCACTGAATTGTTGGCCAAATGTGAAAGCAAATAAAACCCCGTCTTTTACGTCTTGTCCAAGTGAAGGTGAACTGGAAATAAAAACACAGAGCTTTGAAAACTGGAAAATTTTAAAATCGCACAAACTTCTAGTACCTAGAGATACAGGTGACAAAGTCTATAAATGTACTAAGATAGCTATGAAATCCACACAAATTGTTACACAGAAGGAGCCACGGGCCACAGTTATTCTGTTGCTCAGATCCATTTAGTTAGTAATGAGCTTTGAAAACAGTCTGTGCAACTTAATCCGAGTTTAAACTAGTCCCTGCATGAGTCTGTTGGTTTTCTGGACCTTTTTTCGTTAGTGAGCGTCAAACTAGTGACTGATACATCTGCTGTAGAAAGCACCACTTTCTTACATACACAAAACCAACTTTAGAGGATTTTTTTTTCCAGCCTCACCCAGGACAGGCTGTTGGAGCAGCTTAACTCCCAGGGTGCAATGTAGGTGGGGCAGGTGTAGCAATCCAACACAATCCGGGCAGCCTCAGGGTCAGCCATAAAGTTGAACTCTCTGCACACTGTGCTGTTCCCACTGGCTGCACACACATTTAATAGTGCAGTGCAATAATTTATGCATCTAGACAAGCAGACTGAGTAAATGTTTTGAAGTGACTCATGTGTACAACATACAGTCAGTGTTTCCTCCCACGATGTAGAGCGCCTTCAGTTTCTTTGAGAGAGAAGGGTCCAGTTGCACTGCGACAGCCAGGTTGGTGAGAGGGGCAGTGGCAACCAGACTTACCTACATATGGAGCAATAAATATATACATTTCTTCTTTCAATCTCCTTGGCAAGTTCTTCATATCATAAAATTAAATATTTGTCTTACCTCGCCAGGATTTTGATTGACCATCTTAATCAAAGCAGTCACACCATTTTCCTTCTGCACCAGATCCAAGCTTGGAGATTCGGGATCTGAAAAATCACCCAATGCATCCTTCCCAAGACAATCTTCAACTTGGCATTTTTTGGCCAGAAGAGGCTGTGAGCAGCCTTGGTACACTGGGATCTGCATCACAGCCAAATATTTAGATCAACCTTTGTCGCTACACTGCTCTTTTAAAAAAAAAAAAATGAAACATTCAAACTTACCTCCAGCTTTTTGCAGACTTTCAGGACACACAGTGTGTTTTTGAGGACACTCTCCAGGGGTGTGTTGCCAAAGCAACAGGTGATCCCCAAAATCTCCACACAGGGGGCCGCGAGGGCCACCATGAGCGCCTGAGCATCAGCCACCCCAGTGTTCAAATCAAAGATCAGCTTCTTCTTCTTCATGCTACGTTCAACCAAAAAAAAAGAACAAACCTTTCAGCCTTTGGCAGCAGAAAACTTGGCAAATGAGGAGCCAAGTATATTTTCAGGAGCCCAAATGCATCTAAAAGTGGATTGAATACTGGATTTACGTGGCTAGAGGCAAAACTCCCCCAAAAAAGCTGTTACCTGATGATAGCAGGGTGTATAAATAGCTGTTGTGCAGCCCCCCCGTGTAGCTGAAAACCTAAAGCAGGTTTAAGTAATGCTGTCACACTTCAGCTCTGAGGATATAGTCACTTCCCCCTCACACCCACCCACACACACCTGCATCTAGTTCTCCAGTCAGCTCGCCGTGAATCTGAATCCAGGTTGTTTTTGTGACTTTAATCAGGTTTCCCCACTTGTGTTTTTGCTGTTTGCAACCATCTGGTTGCCATAAAGCGTTCATGCTTGTCTTGTCTCAGTTAGGATTTGAATCCTTTTTCTTTTTGCTCCTCTTATGAACATTTCATGGCAAATGTAGTTATCCTGCCTCCCTGGGGGGGTGGTATTGTTTCTGGTATGTTTGTCTGTCTGACCCTCTAGATCACCTGATTCAATTTTTGCCATAATTGGGGCAAATTAAAAAAAACAAAAATCATATCTCCCTCAAAATCTATCACATTCATCTGATATTGGAGGGCCAAGAACGAGTGCCAAACCCAACATCCTCTGGATCAGATCCAGATTCTGGATTTGCAGGCTGCTTGAATTTAACATGGGAAACTCCATTTAATGCATATTATTGGCCACTAAGAAGAAAATCACTTTTGTCCGTGGACATGAAATACTTGATCAGGATATGATTTTAATACATAGATATATGACTAAAATATATGCTCAATTCTCCCCATCATCGCCTACCTGACAAATCACGATTCGTCATTATAGGATATAGAGCTTTTACAAAGAATAAATCATAAAATGAAAGTTATTTTGGTTCAGCTTATTAAACCTTGGAAAATTATGGGCATTATTATGGGATTATGGGACCTATGTGTTATTTTCAGTGTTTGGAGAGATGGGAAATGTTCAAATCAGCTAAAACATCTATCAAAGACGGGGTGTGTTGACACCACTTTTTATGTATTTTTTTTCCCCAATCCCTGTATTAAAAAATTAAAGTGAAACTTTAGTTTTGTACAATACCACATTCACCCCACCACCCCCAAAGAACATTTTGCAAAACTAAAGACTTTAAGGTCTTGACTAATCTGAGCTATAAAAGACAATCACATTTCTCCAGTTCTGAGATCTTTGCATTGTCTTTCATTAAAAAATATGACACCCTATTAGACAACATAAATACATATATTTACAGGAAGAATAGTTACACTGTTTATATGGTACATGACTGACGATTAACTGTATCCTGTCATATTTATAGAAGTTCTATCTTGAATGTGACATTCCTGGTATTAAAAAGCTAATCCTCACCTTGTGAGTGGACTTTGACAGATGTCTGCTGGTGTCTGCATGGTGAGGGAAGCCACAGAGCAGTCTTCTAAAGAGCAGCGGCGTAAAGAAGTTTCTCATGTATGAGGCAAACTCTCCAGATGGGCGCATTTATACCATTTATTTATAAAAGTCTGCAGAAGGGTCGCCTTTCAGAGAGCAGCATAGAGTTAAATTACCAATAGTTTGCACTTTCAGATGAGTTTTAAATAGAAATTCCACACCAGTGCATTTGTGCGCTTGGCTGCCTCTAAAGCTGTGTGTAAGCAGTATATGGCTTTATTGGAAAGCACTGCATTTATGAGCTTGAAGAAAGCTGCTATACTCTTACTTTGGTTTTTGAACTGATCAACCCTCAATAAAACAAGTTGCTTTTTTCATATTGTTCAAATACCAAAGCATGCAGACAATAGTTTTGCTTGCTCAAGCCGCCAGATAAGACAGGTTAATAAAAAACATAAAAATAGGTAATAATTGATTTTATCCTTTATCATCTGCTGGCAACAGCAGGTTAATCATATTCTAATGAAACATGCTACAAATCAATCAAAATGAATACATTTACTGGAACTGAAACAAATATGCTATATATAATATGGCTCAGATTTGATTATATAGAATTATCCTTTTGTGTTAACTGTGGAAGGGATACTATATGATTGTTTTAATTATTTTATTATTTCACTTAGCCGATTCCCTGAGAGCAGTGGAGATTAGGAGGACCCTGGCAGAAATGATTGTGAAGGACCTGCAGCCTCTTTTCATGGTGGAGGATGATGGCTTTGGGAATTTTGTGAGGACACAAACTTCCAAGTAGAAAATCTTTAATGGAGGGAAAACTACCAGCTCTTTATGAAGACTGCTGCTCTAAGGTCAGAAAGGCATTGAGTGGTGGGGACAACGTTGTACTTACAACTGACTTGGACATCAAGAGCCACAGAAGCATATTTAATAGCAGACAGTATTTGTTCACAGTTAACCAGAATCGTGGAAGAATGGGGCATAATGGACAAGATTCTGGCTGTAGTAATAATGGTGCAAACACCTGGGAGTGGTTGCAACATCAGTGCCAGACAATAAGATTTTTTCAAAGGCAGCACAGTTTCTAAGTCACAGGCGAGTTACAATAAAAGCGAAAAAAAGAACCAGAGCCTCTGTGCTGCAAAGGGAGACAGGGCCCACAAAGAGGCTTCTGGGAATATTTCTTTGAACTCACAGCTTTGGAGGTTGTTTAGTTATTTACACCATAGTTATTGTATTTTCACTAATTGTTTTCGACTTTTAATTATTTTTTCAAAGTCAGAAAAAACTGCACTTAAGAGGATAAATTTTGATTCATTCCTGTATATCCTAAAAATGTTTCACTTGGGGAAGAAAAGGAATTGCTTTAAATGTTTTATAATGTGTGTTGTGAAGTGATCATAAAGGAGTGCAATGAAAGTATCCAACCATTCTCTTACCCTGTTCACACGGGTCTGGAGCCTATCCCAGCTGTCATGGGGTGAGAGGCAGGTTACACCCTGTTTAGGTAGCCAGCCTGTCACAGGGCTAACACAGAGAGACACACAACTGTTCACACTCAAATACACACCAAGTTAGAGTCACCAATTAATCCAACCCCAATAACTGCATGTCTTTGGACTGTGGGAGGAAACCAGAGTACCCAGAGAAAACCCACACAAACACAGGAGAACATGCAAACTCCACACAGAAAGGCACGGGCCAAGGTGGACTCAAACCAAGTCTTCTCCCATCATCCGTGAATAAGGCTCATGAAACACTCCTCCATCTAGAACAGCAACTTGTTCCTTAGCCAGAGGGGGCACTCCACCCTTTTCTGGTTGAGGATCATGGCCTCAGATTTAGAGGTGCTAATTCTCATGCCAGGCACTCAGCTGCAACCATTCCACTGCGAGCTGGAGGCCACCACCTGATGAAGCCAACAGGACAACATCATCTGCAAAGAGCAGAGATGAGATTCTGAGGAGACCAAGGCAAAGCCTTCTGCCACTTGGCTACGCCTAGAAATTCTGTCCATAAAAATTCTGAACATAATCTGTGACAAAGGGCAGCCCTAGCAAAGTCCAACACCCATAGGAAATGAGTCCGACTTATTGCCAGCAATACAGACCAAGCTCTCACTGCGGTTGTACAGGGATTGAATGGGCCAGACACCCCATAGGCCTGCAGCACCTCCCAAAGGATACCTCAAGGGACACAGTCAAATGCCTTCTCCAAGTCCACAAAACACATGTAGACTGAATGGGCAAACTCCCACACACATTTGAATATCCTCGAGCGGATGAAGAGCTGGTCCACCATTCTACTACCAGGGCGAACACGTGGCAAATAGCGTCATGGTCAGGACTCAATCCAGCGCCGGCCACATTGCCAAGAGGCATTCATGGTAGCCTGCTCATGCCCTGAGCCACCCTGGTGCCCCAGCCCCCCTTCCTAAAGATGGGGACCACAACTCCGCTCTGCCAATCCAGTGGCACTGCCCCAGATCTCTGTCCAGCACCCTCCCCCTGCCACCACCAGGTGGTGATCAGTTGACAGCTCAGCTCCTCTCCTCACCTGAGTGTCCAGAACATATGGCCGCAGATCTGATGATATGATTACAGAATCAATCATCGACCTGTGACCTAGGGTGTCCTGGTGCCATGTGCACTTATGGGCATCCTTATGTTCGAACATGGTGTTCCTTATGGACAAACTGTGGTTTGCACAGAAGTCCCATAACAAAACACCATTCGGGTTCAGATGTGGCAGGCCGTTCCTCCAAGTCACGCCCCTCCAGAACTCACTGTCAATCTTCTCTCCAGGAGATTGGTTCCACAGTACAGGCCATCCATTGAGGTGAGTCCGACTATATCTAGCCAGCATCTCTCAACCTCATGCACTAGTTCAGGCTCCTTCCCCACCAGAGACATGACATTCCATGTCCCAATAGCCAGTCTCAATGGCCCGGGATCAGTCCACTAGGGCCTCTGCCCCTTTCCATCGCTCAACACACACTGCACCCGACCCCTATGACGCCTCGTGCATGTGGAGGGCCTACAGGAGGGCAGACCCATATCTTCTCTTTGGGATTCTGTTTTTTTTTTTTTTCCTTTTCTTTTCTAGATTACTTTAAAAAACAGAATCAGTTAGTCCCAGACACTCTCTTGCCATGTGTCCACTGATACCACACTTAGTGCAGATGGGTCCCCTTGTTGATCTCACTGATGCCATGGCCGTTCCACTGGCTTGCCCTTTGCATGAAAGAGTAGTTGTAAAACAGCTAACTGATCATCTGCAGAGGAACGGTTTATTTGAAGAGTTTCAGTCAGGTTTCAGAATTCATCACAGTACAGAAACAGCATCAATGAAGGTTACAAATGATCTTCTTACAGCCTCTGACAGTGGATTCATCTTTGTTGTTGTCCTGTTGGACCTCAGTGCAGCTTTTGATACTGTTGACCATAACATTTTATTACAGAGATTAGAGCATGCCATAGGTACTAAAGGTACTGCACTGCAGTGGTTTGAATCATATTTATCTAATAGACTTCAATTTGTTCATGTAAATGGGGAGTCTTCTTCACACACTATGGTTAATTATGGAGTTCCACAGGGTTCTGTGCTAGGACCAATTCTATTTACATTATACATGCTTCCCTCAGGCAGTATTATTAGAAAGCATTGCATACATTTTCATTGTTATGCAGATGATACTCAGCTTTATCTATCCATGAAGCCAGATGACACACATCGATTAGTTAAACTGCAGGAATGTCTTAAAGACATTAAGGCCTGAATGACCTCTAATTTCCTGCTTCTAAATTCAGATAAAAATGAAGTTCTTGTGTTCTGCCCCACAAATCTTAGAAACATGGTGTCTAACCAGATACTTACTCTGGATGGCATTACTTTGGCCTCCAGTAGCACTGTGAGAAATCTTGGAGTCATTTTTGACCAGGATATGTCCTTCAATGCACATATTAAACAAATATGTAGGACCTCTTTTTTGCATTTTTGCAATATTTCTAAAATTAGAAACATCATTTCTCAGAGTGATGCTGAAAAGCTAATTCATGCATTTATTACTTCTAGGCTGGACTATTGTAATTTATTATTATCAGGCTGTCCTAAAAGCTCCCTGAAAAGCCTTCAGCTGATCCAAAATGCTGCAGCTAGAGTACTGACAGGGACTAGAAAGTGAGAGCAGATTTCTCCCATATTGGCTTCTCTTCATTGGCTCCCTGTTAAATCTATAACAGAATTTAAAATTCTTTTCCTCACATACAAGGTCTTGAATAATCAGGCCCCATCTTATCTCAAAGACCTCATAGTACCATATCACCCCAATAGAGCACTTCGGACTGCTGGCTTACTTGTGGTTCCTAGGATACTTAAGAGTAGAATGGGAGGCAGAGCCTTCAGCTTTCAGGCCCCTCTTCTGTGGAACCAGCTCCCAGTTTGGATTCGGGAGACAGACACCCTCTCTATTTTTAAGATTAGGCTTAAAACTTTCCTTTATGATCAAGCTTATAGTTAGGGCTGGATCAGGTGACCCTGAACCATCCCTTAGTTATGCTGCTATAGGCCTAGGCTGCTGGGGGATCCAATAATGCACTGTTTCTTTTCATTCACCTTATTTACTTTGTTTATACTCCACTCTGCATTTAATCATTAACTATTATTAATATCTGGCTCTTTTCCACAGCATGTCTTTTGTCCTGTCTCTCCCCTCAGCCCAACTGGTCGTGGCAGATGACTGCCCCTCCCTGAGCCTGGTTCTGCTGGAGGTTTCTTACCGTTAAAAGGGAGTTTTTCCTTCCAACTGTTGCCAAGTGCTGCTCATAGGGGGTCGTTTTGACTGTTGGGTTTTTTCTGTATTATTGTAGGGTCTTTACCCACAATACAAAGCGCCTTGAGGCAACTGTTTGTTGTGATTTGGTGCTATATAAATAAAATTGAATTGAATTGAATCTGTTGCTGAGGGTTGTTCTGCATCTTCAGCATATCTCCCATGATGGTTGGGATTAATGTCCCGCCTCTCTACCACGCCTCTAGATGTCTGAAATTCTGAAATTGGTGCTGGATGCACCAGCTCCCTCAGCTTCTCTTCAAGAGTTTTCCTGAGGTCTACAATTTTCTCTTTCATTTTTGCAAGAATGTCAGCTTTAAACTTATTTCCTTAATTTAAGGTGCCATATTAAAATCTCCTTTTATGGTTGCACATGCAGAGGTTTCATATAAGTTATGCAAGCATTACACAAGCATTTATTTGTGATCTATTTGAGCTGGGGTTTTTTGTTTAATTTTTTTTGGTGATGTAACCAGTTAGAAAGAGGAGATTTTGCCCTGTCTGGGAACATTTTGAGGTGATCTGTCCTAATAAGGTATGCACATAGTAATGAATTATTACTGATAAGAAGCATAATATAAATAAATGTGACAACCTGTCACATTGTACCTGGGTGAACCAAACACTGGAAATCTGGAGATTCCCCAGGTTATTGGGAAGGAAAGAAAAATGTACAACCCAGCTTTTTTTTTTTCTCTCTCATTCACTAGCCACTTTATTTATACTTATTCATGCTGTTATTTATATTATGCTGTTATTTATGGGGTGTATGTATATATATATATATATATATATATATTTAGATAGGCAGATGTGTATTTATGTATTTATCCTATAAACCTATATTTAATATTCCTGGTGCTACATCTTTACATTTTTAGATATTTACATACTTTTTGCTTATTCGGCAATGCCATCTATCATATTATGTAAACTTTTAAAATTATGCTGGTATATATTTTATTGTTATATTTTTTTTATATCTCTGTGTGAGCTAAATGCAACGAAATTTCGTTCTGCGTACATTTGGGTGTATAATGAATGACAATAAAGGTTGTCTATCTATCTATCTATCTTGTATAAACTTGCTGTTGCTTTTCTCGTTTCCCCAGCTTGATCTGTGCCCTGTGAAATGGTATTTTCTAAAGTAGGCAAAATCATCTAAAAAAACAAAGCAAAACAAAACAAACAAAAAAAAAAAAACACTTAAAGCCCAGAACTGTGGAAATGCAGTTATTTTAAAAATAAAAATGAATAAATGAAATGTCCCTAGTGACATAAGCACAGTTACAAACCAAGTAAAATAATTAGATTCATATCACAAATCTCTCCCCAATTTGATTTCCACTTTCACTTCTGACCCCACCATTGTATCACAAACATAGACACCATATTAATAAGTTCAGAATTTATGTATCGACATTACAAACATTTATTCATGTATTCAGTTCAAAGCTTCAAACACTGAAGCCATGGTATGATTATAATCACTCTGCCTGGCTTTACATTTACTGTCCACTTGATGGTGCAGTCGTATAAATGAAGCGCCATGAAGCTGCAATCCATGGGTTCACCAATTGAATGGAAAGCTTCAATACGTCATCTAGCTTCATCTCACCATCACTAGATCCAACTTCCAATAAAACTGGATTCTGGATTACTTTTAAAAAACACACACACAATCAGCCAGTCCAGGTAAAATGTTTTCCTTTAACGGGGACATATCATAGCCTTTAAATACATTTTTGTGTACTTTGAGGGTCTAGGAGTGCAGAAAATTTAAATGTATTCTCTCCCAGTGCTGCGTAGATATCTTTATATTCTTTTTGGGTCATATTTTTTCAGTCTGTTCAGTTTTCTCTATTCCCTATTATGTTTTTCTTAGCTATTTCATCACAGTATTTGCTGTGGAAAACGGTGTAGTTTTGATGCATTTCGGACTCCCGTTTACACAGGAACGGAGTGAAAACGATGCATTTTGGAAAAGGGGGCACTCGCACACGCGCACTATGGTGGCGATCACCACAGTTTTCCGTACATGCACTAACAGATGAACAACACACAGGGTTAGGATTCACGAGTACTTCAGTGAACTTTAAGTAGCGTGATTCAGAGTCAATTTTTTCTTGTGTTTTTGACATTTTATAATTCAGTGTTGTGTGCATCAGCAATCCAACCTCATCGTCAGTCCACTTTGCAGCACATCCTACTGAGTCTCTCCACGCATGCGCGTGTTGTGTAAACAAGCTTAGCAAAAAAAAAAAAAAACACAGCCAACTTGTGGCCTGGCAATGGGAACTACATCATTTTCACCGTTTCAAGCATCTTCATGTAGACGAGTGTTTCTGAAACGCATCCATGTAAATTGGAAGCCGACACACATCAAAACAACACCATTTCCAGCGCATACGTTGTGTGAACGGGGCCATAGACCACAAGTGAATGATTTACACATTTAAAGGAAGGATTTAAAAGCATGATATGTCCCCTTTAAAGGTGTGCTTTTCGCCAACTCAAACCACCTTCAACCAGCTGCTCCTGTGGTATATGGCCCCCTTGCCTCCTATCTATCCAATCAGTTTTCCTCTTTTCTTCTCCCCTGTAAAGTGAAAGGCCCCAAACCTACCTCAATCAACTACTTCCAGCACTCAACTCCAAATACCTGGCAGCTGGACTAGAGTGGAATTTCCTTGAGTGTGGCCATTATCAAACAATTATTCAACTAGGTAGTTTGTCATCTGAACCAACTGCCTTTCCATGCTTCATCCTCTTCTTAGCTGCCCTCACTTCCTCCTTACCAATCTTATGTGCTTCCTGATTTACTAATTGTTCTCCATCTGTTCTCGTTTCTCTCTCATTTTCTGCATTCTTCAACCCCTCAAAGTACTGCTTCCATCTTCTTAGCACACTCTTTTTAACTTGTTAGCACATTTTCATCTCTATTCTCGATCACTAACCAGCTCAATCTCTCTGCCTATCCAATCAGCATAAGTCCATTTCTCATTCTTTAGTGTCCACCCTCACGTTCAACTCACTTTTGCCACCTCTCTCTTTGCTGCAAACGTAGCCTCTCAGTATTCCCGTCTACTTTCATCTCCCTGACTGGGCTAACCTCTTCCTTAGAACACCACCTTCAAACCTGTACTCCCTGTACCTTTGCTGAAATAAAGTATCAAGAATGCAATCAAGAATGCAATTTAGCACAGCCACTCATAGTAAGGCAATAACAGACCTTTTATGGCCATGTTTCAGCCCTGCAGTGGGTTTCTGTTTAAAATAGTTTCCTATATAATTGTCACTGGCAGGCAAAGTACCCAAGAGACACATCAAACCTGATCCTCAAGTTCACTTTTCATTCTTGTGAGAGCAAGAATTGACACCCTTTTCAAGCAGTACTTTAGTGCTAAGGGTCCTCAAAACAGCACAAAACTCCACTGCAGAGGTGAAAAGGTAACATTAGATGGAGGAGATATTGGAGAGACACAAGTTCCCTGTTTAAAAAAATTAACTTTCAATGTGTGTTGAATTATGAGAAGATATGTCCATTTCTTTAACATATGTGGACAAGCTAGGGCATTTTGCTGAGTACAGGCTTGAACTTGTTTGCTGCAAGCAAACAAGAATGCAATGCCGTTTATCTGGAAAGCAGTCAAGTACAAGCATTGTAAATAAGAACTCGTCAGTTGCTGTGCTTGTGCAGAAGTTTCAGTTTCCCATCATATGTAATCAGATCATCTTCATTTCTATGTGAGTGACTGTCAAGAACACACACACAGTGGGGGAAGTAATTTATTTGATGCCATCTGAATTTGTAACTTTATTTACTTACAAAGAAATTATTAGTCTCTAGTTTTATTTTAATGGAGAGAGATAGAATATCAACCAAAAATCTAGATATTATATAAAAATTTTGAATTGATTTGCATTTCATTGAGTGAAATAAGTATTTGATTCCCCACCACAGCCTGTTCAGTTTCTTCCATCGCAACCTCTCCATCACCATGAACAAGACCAAAGAGCTGACAAAGAGTGATAGGGACAAGATTGTAGACCTGCACAAGGCTGGGATGGGCAAGCTCTTGCCTCATGGGGTGAGGATGTTCATGAGAAAGGTGGTGGATCAAAACTGCACAGGAGGAGTTTGTCAAAGATCTAAAATCAGCAAGAGCACCATTGGTAGCACAGTACACTGTAATGGATTAAAATCTTGCAGTGTCCCAAGGTCCCCCCGCTCAAGAAGGCACAGGCACAGGACAATCTTATGTTTGCCAGTGAAATGAGTCAGAGAGCTTGGGAGAAAGTGCTGGGGTTAGATAAAATTAAACCAGCTCTTTGGCATCAACTCTCGACCTGCTGTGTTTAGAGGAAGAGAAGTATGATCCAAAGAACTCCATCCCAACAGTCAAGCACGGAGGTGGAAACATAATAGTTTAGAGCTGTTTTTCTACTAATGGTACAGGAAGACCTCACTGGACTGAGGGGCCAATGGACAGGACCATGTAGGATAAAATCTTGGACGAGAACCACCTTCCCTCAGCCAGAACACTGAAGTCATGGAAACAAAGGAAACAAAAAAGAAATTAAGGTCATGGAGTGGCCTAACCAGTCTACAGACCTCACTCCTGTTGAAAATCTGTACAGGGAGCTGAAAATTTGAGTTGCCAAGCATCAGCCAGAAAACCTAAAGGATTTAGAGAGATCCTGTCAAGAGGAGTGGGCTAAAATCCCTCCTAAGATGTATGCAAACCTGCTGACCAACTACAAGATTTTTTTTACCACTGTGCTTGCCACCAAGAGCTTTAAATGAAACTGCCTGTCACAGCTGGTGCAGGCAAGGCCCAGGATCATGGCACTGCCATAAAAATTTAAGACTTTACATTTCTTTGTAAGTGATCAAGCAAATTCATCAGGAGATCAAATAATTATTTCCTCCACTGGATATATTTATATAAACACAACTAAACTAAATTTGTTTTGTTTTGTTTTTAATCTAAGAAAAATCACCTTGAAATTCTGAACTAAAGCGTAGTTTTAAAGAATCACAGCAATCCTATCACCACATCCTTGCCCTTATCAGTTATTGTTAAATGTCTGTGGAGCAGTTTGCATATTACTGCTCTTACACCAGCAATGACACGTTTGAGTATGCTGTGGAGAACAGGCTTTAACTTGCTTGCTGCAAACTAAGAACAATGCACTGTGGCTTATCAGGAAAGTGGTCAAGTATAAACATTGGCAATATCAACTCATGATGCGCTGTCTTTGTGTTGAAGTTTCAGTTTTTCTGGATATCAGAAATCAGAGCCAACATTTCACCCTGATCCCACTGAGTTAAATCCTTTATATACAAGTAGAAAAAGGCTTAGACCCACCATGCTTAATACTGTATGCCAATCTTTATGTTTAGTTATATTCGACTCAAATCAGTGGATTGTGTGGAATGGAGACTCAAAGACAGACTTAAATAAACAAAAAACAATTTTATTTAGGTGAAGCAGGAAGTCCAGTTGTTTGAAAACAGAGTCCAAAAATTCAAACAGGCAGACAAACAGAATGACATAACAAGGAACAGAGAGCAGCTGAGGCCTTAATGGAAACAGTGGGGTGACAATATACAGTGGAAAGTATTCAGACCCCTTTAAATTTTTCACTCTTTGTTTCATTGCAGCCATTTGCTAAAATCAAAACAGTTCATTTTATTTCTCATTAATGTACACTCAACACCCCAACTTGACAGAAAAAAACAGAAATGTAGAAATTTTTGCAAATTTATTAAAAAAGAAAAACTGAAATATCACATGGTCATAAGTGTCCATACCCTTTGTTGTGACACTCATATTGAACATGCTGTCCATTTCTTCTGATCCTCCTTGAGATGGTTCTACTCCTTCACTCCTTCATGACAAAAAGATCTGAAATAGCTGAACAGAAAAGCTGAACAAAGCAATGATATTTGCACTGCCTTATCTAAATTTCCAACAGCCAGCCCCAAAAGCCAGGTATCCACCCGCTGGGGCTTCCACCCTTGGCCACCACCCGACACACATTGCACCTGACCCCTACGATGCCTCCAACATCGTCTACAGGAGGGTGGGACCATGTCTTCTCTTCGGGCAGGGCACCACGGGCTAATGCCTGGCCACTAGATGCTGTCCCTTGAGCTACCTCCCCAAAGCTGGTTCAGGATAGTTAACCCTGTCCCGGATAGGGTAAACAGTTCCCTGGATGTCTTCCATAAGGGTCAATGGAATATCCTCTTTCTGGTGGGGAAAAAAACAAACCTAGTGCATGAGGTTGAGTGATACAGCCTAGATATAGTCAGGCTCACCTCAGTGGCAATGGGTTGGAAAGGGATTGGACACTGTTCCAGTCTGGAGTTGCTTTTGGTGAGAAGCAGTGCGCTGGGGTGAGTATTCTTGTATCCATTTGGCTTGCTGTCTGTACGTTGGAGTAATAGGTCCTGACTGTTGTCTGTGCTTATGCGCTAAATGACAGTTCAAAGTACTCAGCCTTCTTAGAATCGCTGGGCAGGGTGCTCGAGGGAGCTCCATCTGGTGACTCCATCGTGCTACTGGGAGACTTAAATGCTCATTTGGGCAATGACAGTGAGACCTGGAGGGGCGTGATTGGGAGGAACAGCCTGCCTGATCTGAACCCGTGTAGTGTTTTGTTATTGGACTTCTGTGCAAACCACAGCTTGTCCATAACAAACACCATGTTCGAACATAAGGATGCCCATAAGTGCATGTTGCACCAGGACACCCTATATTGCAGGTCGATGATTGATTTTGTAATACTATCATCAGATCTGTGGCCATATATTCTGGACACGCGGGTGAAGAGAGGAGCTGAGCTGTCAACTGATCACCACCTGGTGGTGAGTTGGATCAAGTGGTGGGGGAGGATGCTGAACAGACCTGGCACACCTAAACATATTGTGATATTGCGCTGGGAACACCAGGCATAAGATCTCCCCAGTCCATGAGATCCTCAACTCCCACCTTCTGCAGAACTTCAAAAGCATTCCCCAGGCTGTAGGCTCAAAAGGTAGAGCAGGTCACCTACTAATCAGAAGGTTGGTATTTTAATCCCTGGCTGCTTCACTCTGCATGCCAAAGTATCCTTAGACAAGATACTAAATCTGTGTTAATGTTAGATAGAAAGTCCTTAGCTGTAGAAATGGGTGAGTGAGGCATGATGTATGAAGTGCTTTGAGTGCTCAAAGTAGAGTATAAATATGTTGTCTAAGAACCAGTTCATTTACCATTCCAAGGGAGGCTGAGGACATTGAGTCTGAATGGCCCGTGCCCCTCACCTCCATTGTTGAGGCTTCTGCTCTGAGGTGCATATACAGGGTGGTTGGTGCCTGTCGTGATGGTGTCCCCCAGCTAGATCGAGGACACCGGAGGTGAGGGGAGGAGTTCTGTCAGGCTTGGTTAGCCTGTGGAACTCCGGGGTCAGTGGCCAAAGCAAAAATTCGGGTGTGGGAGAAGTTCAGTGAGGCCATGGACAAAGACTTTTGGACAACCTTGAAGTAATTCTGGTAGGCCGTCAGGTGACTCAGGAGAAGAAAGCAGTGCTTTACTCACACTGCTGACTTCAACTGAGGGTATAGTTGGAGTGGAAGGAATACTGCAAGGACCTCCTCAATCCCACTAACACGCCTTCTGTATGGGAAGTAGAGTCTGGAGATGAGGGGGACAACTCGCCCATCACTGGGGTGAGGTCACTGAGGCAGGTAAACAATTCCTTGGTGGCAAGGCCCCTGGGGTGGACGAGCTTGGTCCTGAGTTCCTGAAGGCTCTGGATGTTGTAGGGCTGCCTTAGTCGACACGCCTCTTCCTGGGGCGGTGCCACTGAATTGGCAAACAGTCCCCATTTTTCAGAAAGGGAACCAGAGGGTGTGCTATATTTTGTGGACAGAATTTCTAGATGTAGTCAAGTGGTGGAAGGCTTATACCTTGGTGGCCTCAGAATCTCATCTCTGCTTTTTACAAATGATTCAGCCAGCTGACACTGAAATGGTTTGCAGCCAAATGTAAAGCAGCTGGTATGAGAATTAGCCATGGTCCTCAGACGAAAAAGGGTGGAGTGCCCACTCCAGTTCAGGGACAAGTTGCTGAGGAGTGAAAGTATCTTGTTCATGAGTAATGGGAGAAGGGAATGAGAGATTGACAGACCAATTGGGGCTGTGTCTGCAGTGATGCGGACACTGCACAGGTCCATTGTGGTGCAGAGAGCTGAATGTGAAAGCAAAGCTGTCGATTTACAGATCAATCTATGTCCCTACCCTCACCTATGGTCATGACCTTTGGGTAGTGACCAAAAGAACAAGATCATGCATGCAAGCTACTCCTCCGCATTGAAATGAGCTAGTTGAGGTGGTTTGGGCATCTGATTAGGATGCTTACAGTGGTGGTGGGTGAAGGGTTCCAGGCATGTTCTAACAGGATAAGGCCCCGGGGCAGACCCAGAACACACTGGAGAGATGATACCTCTAGGCTGGGAAGGCCTTGATGTCTCCCAGATGAGGTGGAGGAGGTGGCTGGAGAAAGAAAGGTCTAGGCTTCTCTGCTTAGGCTGCTGCTCCCACAATCGGGGTCCCGGATAAGTGGAGGAATATGGATGGATGGATGGATGGATGGATGGATGGATGGATGGATGGATGGATGGATGGATGGATGGACTATTAAGGGCAGAGATAATCTGCACCTCGCGTGTTCTAGTGGCATTTGTATAACAAATCTGAAAGAAGACCACCTTTGTACAAAGCCATTCCAAGCTTTAAGTTGGCTTAAATCTGGGTTGAACCAGTGAGCAGAGTGGATGTCCAAGTTTTCAAGAAGCAAAAGTATCCAGAAGACTGTGCAGTCCAGTGTTAGTAGGATGCCAATTCATTCAGACTAGATAAATTGTTTCTGCTATGCAGGTCATCAGTTCAACTGGAGAAGGCAGGAACATTTCTGGAAATCACTGTCTATGAACACAGTTCACCGTGTCATCAGTAAATGCAGGTTAAAACTGTATCATGCAAAGCGATATGTGAACACAACCCAAGGATGCCACCATCTTCTCCAGGCCAAAGCTCATTTAAAATGAACTGAGACAAAGTGACTGTTCAGTGGTCAGATGAGTCCAAATGTGAAATTCTTTTTAGAAAACATGGACGCTCAATAGCGTTGCAACCATTCAGCGCTCAGTTCAAAAGTCTGCATCTCTGATGGTATTGAAGGCATAAGTGCCTATGGAATTGGCAGCTTGCACATCTGAAAAGGCACCATTATTGCTGAAAGGTATATGCAAGTTTTAGAACAACTTGTGCTCCCAACCAGACAATGTCTATTTCAGGGAAGGCCTTGCACAATTCAGCAAGGTAATGCTAAACTGCACACTGCATCTGTTACAACAGCTTGGCTTCATTGTAAAAGAATCCAGGTGCTGATATTTCTGTGTTGTACTGTGAGTAAAATACAGTTTTGTGAGATTTGCAAATCATTGCATTCTGTTTTTATTTATTTATGTTATACAGTATCTCAATGTTTTCAGAATTGCAGTTGGAGTTTGAAAGTACCACTGCAACCCCATCATCACATTCTTGCCCTTCCTGCTTTTGTGGCTGAGCTCCAGAGATGCAGTAGGGAGATGGGAGAACGTTCCACAAAGTCAACTATCACTGCAGCCCTTTTTGTGTGAGTAAAATTTGATAACGGGCACTTAACATATTGCAGGCTGGAACTTGCTTGCTGCAAGCAAACAATAACAGGAAACTGGCCAAGTGCAAGCACATAGCAACAACTCATCTTTTCACGTGTCTGTGTTGAAGTTTCGTTTTCTCAGTATTTATAATCACATAAGCCTTTATTCTGTTTGAATGAGTAACCCAAACCTTGATTGCTCAAAGACCAAAATATGTAAGAAGTTCCTATATGTAGATTTAACATGTGTAAGTTAAGTCTACATAAACCTCTCTCTTTCTAGCTATTGAAAGGTTGTATGCTCAAACTCCACTGAGCAGACTGTTCACTTAAGCATCACTCAGGCACTATTTGAAATTAGAAATCAGGTCACATCCTTTGTCACAAAACTGCAGATTTATTTGATCTATGAATTAAACCCCATGTATAAAAATAGAAAATGGCTAAGGCTTTTTTGGACCCTCCATGCTTAATAACTGCGCAGGTAAGAAAGAAGCATACTTTATTTAGGGCAGTTGTGAGAAAACATCTAAATTGTTACTTTATGACACTAAAAATGGAAAAAGTCCACCTTAACTTGTCAGCACACAAATTTAGCAGTTAGCTTTCTTTGTAAGAACAGTCTTCTCACACATTAATACCAGGATATAGACACCCATTTAGTGATACCAAAGGATGCAGGTGTTTCACCTTAAGAATCTGCATGCTTGCTGGATGCTGGTGTCTCTGGAATAGCTGCCCTAAGAAGATTAACAATTCCACTGTTTTCCACACATTCCTGTTACAGTTGAGTTTTGATGTAGCATTTTGTCATTGTTTGTTCTTTCAGTCTTTCAGAACAATCAAGAGTTTGTTTTTTTAATTCTGATTAAACTGTGTCTACTTACATTTATGTCAATTAATTTTAAATTCAGCCTATTTCTAAAAGAAACACAGTTTGAATCTTTTTTACTTTATTAAAGAAAGCAAAAAGGAAGACAAACCAAATTCAAGTTAAACATTGTGACGCCTACAGAAAACCCTTGAGGTGGAGCTAGTCATGATCTCATGCAATGCCACTCTATTTAATTCTGACTGCTCTTCAGGTTACAGCATTCAGCACCAATCAGTAAACGGCAAACATCTGTCAGAATCCATTCACCAGGTGAGTATTTTTCATTTTGTAAACATAATTTCAGATTACCTTAGACTATCACTGTACTGTGAAGTTTAAGATAGCTTTAAAATTTAATTCAGTCACTTCCTTTTGGTCATGTACAAGTATAGAAGTAGGTGATTTAACAGGTTAATATTTTTAAAAAGTTTGCATAATAATTTTTATTTCTTCTTGTGGTTGAACATGAACAGAATGAAGAAGAAGCTCATCATTGATGTGGATGCTGGGGTGGATGATGCTGTTGCCATTATGATAGCCCTCTCCATGCCTGATGTGGAAGTTTTGGGGATCACCTGCTGCAATGGCAACACATCTGTTGAAAATGTCCTCAAGAATGTCCTGCGTGTCCTCAAAATCTGCAACAGGCTGGATGTAAGTTTATATCACACTGAGAGCCCTTGTACATGACTGTGTTGACAGATCTGTTGTTATACGCAACCTGTAATACTCATACAGATTCCAGTGTATCGGGGCTGCTCAAAGCCTCTGGTGGCCCGGACAATACATGCAAGTGATTACTTTGGGACAGACGGGTTTGGGGACGTTCCAGATCCACATGCCCCAAGCCTGGATCTGGTGCAGAAGAAGAAAGCCGAACAGGCCATTATCGACTTTGTGAACGAGAACCCTGGAGAGGTGAGAGTCTGCCTCATTAAACTTCCTACATAAGTAAGCATTAAATATCTAACATAAATAAAATTTGAGAGCTTCATTTTTCTTTGATACTGTATATGTACACTAACAGGGATTGTGGCTTACACAGGGATCAAGTTAGATGCGTATAGATAGATAGATAGATAGATAGATAGATAGATAGATAGATAGATAGATAGATAGATAGATAGATAGATAGATAGATAGATAGATAGATAGATAGATAGATAGATAGATAGATAGATAGATAGATAGATACTGTTTTATTTCTGTTCTAAAGTTGTAGATTTTAACATGAGAATCTTTGGAGACTGGCCAACTTTTGGAGACAGTCTCAAGTGGCCATTAGAGGAACTGCAGAACCTTACAAAAGTTTATGTTAACCAGCTTCAGTTTCTACAAAAACTAACTATATGTATTTACATAAATGACAAATTTATTCTCATCACATTTCTCAATTAAAAAATTCATTATGACTAACAGGGCCATTAAAATCATCAACACACTGTCTTCCACCCTCAGGTGATGCTTGTATCTACCGCCCCCCTCACTAACCTGGCTGTCACAGTGCAACTGGACCCTACGTTGTCTAAAAAGCTGAAGGCGCTCTTCATCATGGGAGGAAATACTGAATGTAGGCTGCTTCCTCACAGAGCATTCACTCTGTCTCTTTTGTGATTTCAGTCTTATATCTCTCCTGTATACATGAGAATGAAGTCTGTTTTGATGTCTGTGTGCAGCCAGGGGTAACACCACAATGTGTGGAGAGTTTAATTTTGTAGCAGACCCTGAGGCAGCTTACATTGTGTTGGACCGCTACACCTGCCCCACCTACATCGCCACCTGGGAGTTCACCTGCAGGAACAGCCTGCCATGGGTGAGGAGAGAAACTAGCTAAACAGGAAATTCTTGCAGACCTAAGTTCTGTTACAATACAGTTAAAGACGTTATGCTAACACAGAATTTATGTTCAAAGTACTATTTGAAAAAAAATGTAATAATACTTTTTCTGACTTAACTATTAAGAATTACACAGAGACTTATATTTGTACACTCCTTTTTTCTCCCAGTCTTTCTGTGACACCTGGTTTGCCAATCATACAGAAAAATCAGAGTTTGTGAGAAGGATTTCAGCCATTTCAAGGAAGGTAAGAGTGTGCAAAATTGGATTGTTACAAAATGCAGCTGTGGTGACATTGAAAACTGAAAACATAAACATAAACTAAGCAAAAGATAATTATGTCCTAAGTCATAACTTGGTACTAAACATTTACTGCAGTTGGCATTTAATTTCATCCATCTTCAGAATTCAGAACACTGCCTCTCCAGGTGCTGCATGGTGACTTCCAGCCTGTAACCTACACCTTTTTGCTGTGAGGCAACAGTGCTAACCACCATGCTACTGTGCTACCAGTTGTATGTTAAGTTTTCAGTAAGAACTCAGTGTTCTTGCAGCAAGTGCCTATTCATGGGCCTATTCATGGGCCTATTCAACAGCTATGTTTTATGATAAGTGAAAAAGTATAGCATATAACAAAAACTATGGCAGGGATTAAACAAATAAACTGATTTTGTGATGGGTATATATAGTCCTAACTGGTTCTCCATTAGTGCTTACTTATTATTGCAAAATGTCTAAACACCTCTGCCATATTGTGTTGACAGAAAGCTCAATCACCTGAATTTCGAGATACAAACCCCTTAGGATGTGAGTTTGATCTCTGTGATGCCTACGCCATGGCTGCTGCTGTCAATGCTGACATTGATGCTGACATCAATAACTTCATAACTGAGAGTGTTGAGGTAAGCAGCAAGTGCTTTTTATCAGGTTTGTCACGGGTAGGCAAAAAAGGACCCACTGATGTGAACAAACAGAAAGACAATCTTTTATTGGGTGGAATGTATAAGTACAAAGTTCATAACAGAAAGCTGATAGAGGAATCCAGAATTTTCCATCAAAAGCAAGACAGACATTCTGACAAAGGACAAAGACAAGGACAGGATTATAAATACTCACAGACACACTGATAGGTAATGACAAAGAAGAAAGTAAAACTACAGTGGGTACAGAAAGTATTCAGACCCCTTTAAATTTTTCACTCTTTGTTTCATTGCAGCCATTTGCTAAAATCAAAAAAGTTCATTTTATTTCTCATTAATGTACACTCAGCACCCCATCTTGACAGAAAAAAAACAGAAATTCAGAAATTTTTGCAAATTTATTAAAAAAGAAAAACTGAAATATCACATGGTCATAAGTATTCAGACCCTTTGTTCAGTATTGAGTAGAAGCACCTTTTGAGCTAGTACAGCCATGAGTCTTCTTGGGAATGATGCAACAAGTTTTTCACGCCTGGATTTGGGGATCCTCTGCCATTCTTCCTCTCCAGTTCCATCAGGTTGGATGGTGAACGTTGATGGACAGCCATTTTCAGGTCTCTCCAGAGATGTCAACTGGGTTTAGCGCAGGGCTCTGGCTGGGCCAGTCAAGAATGGTCACAGAGTTGTTCTGAAGTCACTCCTTTGTTATTTTAGCTGTGTGCTTAGGGTCATTTTCTTGTTGGAAGGTGAACCTTCGGCCCAGTCTGAGGTCCTGAGCACTCTGGGAAGAGGTTTTCTTCTAGGATATCTCTGTACTTGGCCGCATTCATCTTTCCTTCAATTGCAACCAGTCATCCTGTCCCTGCAGCTGAAAAACACTCTCAAAGCATGTTTCACTGTTGGGATTGTATTGGGCAGGTAATGAGCAGTGCCTGGTGTTCTCCACACATACCACTTAGAATTAACACCAAAAAGTTCAATCTTTGTCTCATCAGACGAGAGAATCTCATTTATCATAGTCTGGGGGTCCTTCATCTGTTTTTTGGCAAACTCTGTGCAGGCTTTCATATGTCTTGCACTGAGGAGAGGCTTCCGTTGGGCCACTCTCCCATAAAGCCCCGACTGGTGGAGGGCTGCAGTGATAGTTGACTTTGTGGAACTTTCTCCCATCTCCCTACTGCATCTCTGGAGCTCAGCTACAATGATCTTTGGGTTCTTCTTTACCTCTCTCACCAAGGCTCTTCTCCCACGATTGCTCAGTTTGGCTGGACGGCCAGGTCTAGGAAGAGTTCTGGTCGTCCCAAACTTATTCCATTTAAGGATTATGGAGGCCTCTGTACTCTTAGGAACCTTGAGTGCTGCAGAAAGTCTTTTGTAACCTTGGCCAGATCTGTGCCTTGCCACAATTCTGTCTCTGAGCTCCTTGGGCAGTTCCTTCAACCGCCTGATTCTCATTTGCTCTGACATGCACTGTGATCTGTGAGGTCTTATATAGACAGCTGTGTGCCTTTACTAATCAAGTCCAACCAGTTTAACTAAACAGAGCTTTCTGTTTTTTCTGTCAAGTTGGGGTGCTGAGTGTACATTAATGAGAAATAAAATGAACTTTTTTGATTTTAGCAAATGGCTGCAATGAAACAAAGAGTGAAAAATTTAAAGGGGTCTGAATACTTTCTGTACCCACTGTAAATAGAGGACACAAGAGAAAACTAAGTAGAAATGTAAAACAAGAAGCAAGTAACAAGGACTAAACAGGAGAAATCAGTCACAAATGTAAAATTAACACGAAGAAATAAGAGAGAAGAAAAACACAGGGGGAAATACTAAGGGAACTAATAAACTCTAATACAAACAGTAAGTGCAACTAGGAACTAGAGACTGAAAATGCTAATAAAATACACACAGAAAAATGTAAACAGTAAGCATAGAAGAAAATATTCAATTAAAAATATTAATAGTCCAAAAATGAGAAGCCCTGGGTTTAAGATCTGGCACCAATGACAAGGTTAAAGTACAAAACATTTGATCTAAAGTCACTGTCAACAAATTCTTATGTTCATGCTTCAGGTTGCAGTGACAGTGGAGTTGGAGGGGACCTACACCCGAGGCATGATGGTGCTGGACTACATGCATAAACTGAAGAAAGAACACACGGTCTTTATCATGAAGAAAGTTGACTTGGAAATGTTCCAGGAAATGTTGATCAATGCAGTCAAGTAGACTGACTCTGTGCACACTGAACACCTGAGTTTGGTTCATCATTACAAATAAAAAGTGATTTTTTTGCAATGATCCTTTTGTGTTCCAGTATGACAAACCATACACAACATTCATTAACAATGTTGTGCATGGTTTGTCCAGCTGTCAAAGGCAATTGGCCTGCTGATTGCTACATTTATGTCCATATATGAAAATCCAACATTGTTGCATTACCTCTGTGACAGACAAAACAAAACAAAATTCTCAATATTTCTGAAGGTTTCTCTTATCTTAGGCCATTTAATGAGCTCTTTAATTCTTAGTAGGTTCTTAGTAGGATGTCTTTGTTTTATTTTCATGTAATAATTGCTTGATTGGAGCAGCGCAATTCTAAAAGGCAATTTCACAGGGTTCAGTTATTCTAACTTATTCTAATTTACAGCTTTATAGCCTGTAGTGTTTGAGAATACTTTTTTGCTGTAGACTAGCTGAGGTCTGGGGCTGTGGGTGGGAGAAATTCAGTGGACTGTCTGTAATTGTTAACTTGTAAAGCTGTTTTGTGTGTCTATGATTTATCATTTTATATTCATGTCAGTAGGACCCCTTCAAAAAATCTTAAGGAGCTATACTTTCAATAAATTGTAATCAGTATCAATTTAGCAGCCTCACACATACTCAGGTATTTTGTCATAAATACAACTATTCTGTGACATTTCCTAACTTCAGAGCATTTCTAGCAGTTTCTGGGGAGATGTGCAGTGAGGTCTTCATGTTGTATAAAGCTTGACTGCAAAATCAAGAAAAAATCAATCAATAAAAGGTAATTATCATCAATATTTGTTCACCTTTCTCTATTAAAGCACTTCAGCACTTACCTTACTTACCTTAATAATGGCTGTAATTCTTTATGTAGGTTTATTTTCATGTATGAATTGCTTAAGTAATGCAGCCTAAATCTAAGAGCAATTTCCCAGGATTCAAGATATCTGAACCAGTGCAGATGGTATAAATGTTTTATAATTCAGCCAGTCACTAAGGGTGGAATTTACCAAGAATTCAATGGTTTCCATGTATTTTACATGAAATTACAATGCAAGTGTATTTACCTACAAATACTTAGAATTACTTACAGTATCATTATTTCTTCTATCCTGTAAAAATTTGACTGTCCTCTTATTTTATCTACCTCTAAGTACTTGTAGGTAAATACAATTGCTTTCTAATTTCAGATCAAATACAGGTAAATTCTAGGCAAATTACACCCTTTGTCATATTTCAGCTTAAAATGGCTTAAAATGGACTCAGCAGAGGTGGAAAAAGTACAGACATTCTGTACTTAAATAGAAAAACTACTCTGGTAAAAGTCGAAGTACTAATTCAACTTCTTTACTCAAGTAAAAGTAAAAAGTACAGGCTATGAGATGTACTTAAAATAAGAAAGTAAAAGTAGCTCTCATTTCTGCCACATTTTTTTGTGCAAAGGACCTTGTGCTATATTAATGCAATGATAAAAAAAATATTAATACATAGGAATGCAAACTTTATTTCAATCTAAATTATAATTCTAATGAATTTAATTAACTTGAACACTTACTGCATGTAGAACACAAGTAAAGAAAAAGAGAAAAAAAAAATTGTTCTATTTTCTGTTGTAGAAGGTGACTCTGCCTCAACACCTAAAACAAAAAGTGAGTATAGTCAGGGGTTAAAGTGGATTCAGCAGGTAGGTTGTAGTGGCTTGGCATGAGGACAGGAATCACAACTCACAATCATTTCTTTTGTGAGCTCCAGAAGATTTTCTTCGTGTATAGACTGTAATCAGATCAGATCTGATTTAAAAATGAGGGCATTAAATGTAAGCTTTACATTTCTGGTTAATCAAATGTCACTGAGCATTCCTTACCTTTAAATATAACTTCTCTTCTTCCTCTCCTGTCCTGTTTTTCTTCCATTTTTCTCCATCTCTGAGTAAACTTCACTCATTCTGGGAAATTCAGCAGCTGTGCCTTTAGCTAGCAGATGCACTGTGTGCCAAGCTGCACACAAACAGTTTGGGTGTTTGCTGATATTTGTGGATCATTTAGAAAAGTTGCATTTTAAATGACCTGCCACTAAAAAAATATTACTGCCTTTGTGCTCGCTCCTCATCTGTAGCACTAGCTAGATGCCGAAGTACTGCAAACACAACTTACAGACATCAGCACCACAAATGTCAAGTCAAGTCAAGTTTATTTATAAAGCACATTTAAAACAACGACTTTGACCAAAGTGCTGTACAAGATCTATAACCCCAAGGACTATACTAAATAAAAATAAAAAAATACATAAATAAATAAAAATAAATAAATAAAATAAATTGCTTTAGATGCATGGTCAACTAAAGCAACTGTGTAGGGAATCAGGACCACCTGAATTAACAACAGCAACACATGTAAAATATTTTCATGCCTTTTAGAGTTCAAGTGTTTTGTCATCATTCATGGGTGTCCCTGAGGATTAAGCAAATCATCAGTTTGCCCATAGCAAAGTCAAAAGCAAAGTACAGCAAACATTCAAAAGCATATCTAGCATGTTTGTAAATGGCAAAGGTTTACCTTCTGCTGGTAGACAGATTCTTATACATCTTATATAGCTGAGTGAATAAGATATTGGAAAATTTTGGAATGGAGGATTGCAGGTCTAGAGAGACTCCCTGCGAGACAAAATTTCAGTAAACAGAAAATGCTGAAAAAATGAAAGAACCAAGAAAATACAGAGAAGCCATGGGCAGCTTAATTTACTCGTCCACATGCAATTGGCCAGATTTAAGTTTTGTGGTCAGTAAAGTATCTCAGCACCTTGCTGATCCAACAGAAGAACATTGGAACACAGCAACACATGTTCAGGTACCTCAAAGGTACAGCAGAAAAAGAATTACACTTCAACAAAAACAAAACAGGAAAACTGGGTCTGAGTTTACAGTGATGCTGACTGGGCATCAGAAGCCACAGACAGACACAGGCTATTGTGTCAGTCTAAATGACAGATGTTCACTGATCTCATGGAAAACCGCGAAACAGCCAACAGTAGCACTGTGCCGAACATTAGCCATAGCCATACAGGAATGTATTTATTTACAGCAGCTACTTGCAGGCCTGGACAGATACTAGCATGGGTGAAAGTAAGCCAGTACGGTCCAGTACTACATACCACTATAAGATTCTGCACAGGTAAGCAGTACCTGGAAGAGGGGGAGCGGCTGTCTGCAGTAAAGCTGTTATTCAGATCCAGTCACGGCTGCACGTTGGGTCAGAGTAGATCCACTACACCTCTTCATTACAGCCAGTTTCTCCATTTAACCAGTACAACTGTCTCACCCTTCTGTTTACATTTAGCTAATATCTTCTCCACATGATAAAGTTTGTCTTTGCAAACTTTAATTTTCTGTAGCTCTTGTTCATAAAAAGAGCCAGCGATATTATCACTATCATAATCTTTAATTTTATAGACAGGCGGTATAGCAGGAATACATTTGCTCACTGAAAAGATTTCATCTGTCCAGGCTTGTTCATATTTTTTGTCAAATATACCTCATACCTTAGACAGCCAGAGCTTTAGATTCTTTTGTGATTAACGACGGTCCTAATAAGGGTCTGGTAAAACAGGCAACATACAGCAGAAGGTCTAAAGAATTTGAAGTAATTGGTCCTCTACACACTGCGACTCATTCTGTCTGATGGCCCCTAGAGACTCTGATTACCGGTTGAATATCACAGGAGCCTGACTGTTTGTGAAGAAATCTTTGGTCGGTCCTGCTGTCAGGGTAAAAAATGGGTGAATGAGGCATGTTGTATAAAGCTCTTTGAGTGCTCAAAGTAGAGTAGAAGTGTGTTATATAAGAACCAGTCCATTTACCATTCAGAGGGAGGCTGAGGACATTGAGTCTGAATGGACCATGGTTGAGACTGTTGCTCAGAGATGCAGATTATGGATGTTCCTGGCAGCTAATTCAATAGTCGACTAAACAAGGGAAAAAATTAGACTAACTGACTAGTATAAAACTAAGAAACACTCAGATATAAAATTAATTTTTTTTGCCTGTTTAATGGACAATGTCAAAAGCTGTCTAAACAAAGGCATTTGAAACCATTAATCACATTCTTCTATGATGAATCGCAGTTTAAATGCTGCTTAACAGTACGGCACTGCGCATCACGCATTGTGAACACTGCATGTTATACTCCAAACAACAAAGAATATGAAAACGATGTTCACGCATCATTGAATGTGAGAAAATAACAGCTGTAGTTGTAGTTTTAAAGTACCACTGCAACCCCATCAGCACATTCTTGCCCTTTCTGCTTTTAACATCAGTTACTGTTCAATGTATGTGGGGAAAAGGCAGTTTGCATATTGCTGCTCTTGAGTACAGGCTGGAACTTGTTTGCTGCAAAGAAACAATAACACATTGTGGCTTTCAGAAAACCGGCCAAGTGCAAATACTGGCAACGACAACTTATCTTTTGATGTGTGTGTTGAAATTTCGGTTTCTCAGGATTTAAAATCAGATAATCCTTTTTTCTGTTTAAGTGAGTAACCCAAACCTTGATTGCTCAAAGATCAAAATATGTAAGAAGTTCCTATATGTAGATTTAACATGTGTAAGTTAAATCTACATAAACCTCTCTCTTTCTAGCTATTGAAAGGTTGTATGCTCAAACTCCACTGAGCAGACTGTTCACTTAAGCATCACTCGGGCAGCCTTTGAAATTAGAATCAGGTCACATCCTTGGCCACGATACCACAGAGTTATTTGATCTATGAATTAAACCCCATATATAAAAACGGAAAATGGCTCAGGCGTTTCTTAGACCCTCCATGCTTAAACTGTACAGGTAAGAAGAAAACATACTTTACTTAGGGTAGTTGCAGAAAACATCTAAACTGTTACTTTATGACACTAAAAACTGAAAAAGTTCTCCTTAACTTGTCAGTACACAAATTTAGCAGTTAGCTCTCTTTGTAAGAACAGTCTTCTTACACATTAATACCAGGATATAGACACACATTTAGTGATACCAAAGGATGCAGGTATTACACCTTAATAAGAATCTGCATGCTTGCTGGATGCTGGTGTCTCTGGAATAGCTGCCTTAAGAAGATTAGCAATTCCACTGTTTTCCACACATTCCTGTTACAGCTGAGTTTCGATGCAGCATTTTGTCATTGTTTGTTCTTTCAAATCAAGAGGTTTTTTTTTTTCTTACTGAACTTCATCCTGTGTCTATTTATATTTATTTATATTACTTTTAAATTCCATAACAAACACAGTTTGTATCTAAATTTTACTTTATTAAAGAAAGCAAAAAGGAAGACAAACCAAATTCAAGTTAAACATTGTGACGCCTACAGAAAACCCTTGAGGTGGAGTTAGTCATGATCTCATGCAATGCCACTCTATATAATTCTGATTACTCTTCAGGTTACAGCATTCAGCGCCAATCAGTAAACGGCAAACATCTGCTGAAGGCGCTCTTCATCATGGGAGGAAATACTGAATGTAGGCTGCTTCCTCACAGAGCATTCACTCTGTCTCTTTTGTGTTTTCAGTCTTATATCTCTCCTGTATACATGAGAATGAAGTCTGTGTTGATGTCTGTGTGCAGCCAGGGGTAACACCACAATGTGTGGAGAGTTTAATTTTGTAGCAGACCCTGAGGCAGCTTACATTGTGTTGAACCGCTACACCTGCCCCACCTACATCACCACCTGGGAGTTCACCTGCAGGAACAGCCTGCCATGGGTGAGGAGAGAAACTAGCTAAACAGAAACTTATGTCAGACTTAAGTTGTTCTACAATCAATACTGTCTGAACAATTGTACTGTTTAAAAGCATTATGCTAGCACAGAATTTATGTTAAGTACTATTTGAAAAAAGATGTAATAATACTACTTCTGACTTGACTATTAGGAATTACACAGAGACTTATATTTGTACACTCTTTTTTCCTCACGTAGTCTTCTGTGACACCTGGTTTGCCAATCATACAGAAAAATCAGAGTTTGTGAGAAGGATTTCAGCCATTTCAAGGGAGGTAAGAGTGTGCAAAATTGGATTGTTACAAAATGCAGCTGTGGTGACATTGAAAACTGAAAACATAAACATAAACTAAGCAAAAGATAATTATGTCCTAAGTCATAACTTGGTACTAAACATTTACTGCAGTTGGCATTTAATTTCATCCATCTTCAAAATTCAGAACACTGCCTCTCCGGGTGCTGCATGGTGACTTCCAGCCTGTAACCTACACCTTTTTGCTGTGAGGCAACAGTGCTAACACCATGCTACTGTGCTACCAGTTGTATGTTATGTTATCAGTAAGAACTCAGTGTTCTTGCAGCAAGTGCCATCATGGGCCTATTTAACAGCTGTGTTTTTTGATAAGTGAAAAAGTATAGCATATAACAAAAACTATGGCAGGGATTGAACAAGTAAATTGATATTATGACGGGTATATATATAGTCCTTACATGTTGCTAATGATTGGTTCTTCACTAGTGCTTACTTATTATTGCAAAATGTCTAAACACCTCTGCCATATTGTGTTGACAGAAAGCTCAATCACCTGAATTTCAAGATACAAACCCCTTAGGATGTGGGTTCAATCTCTGTGATGCCTACGCCATGGCTGCTGCTGTCAATGCTGACATTGATGCTGACATCAATAACTTCATAACTGAGAGTGTTGAGGTAAGCAGCAAGTGCTTTTTATCAGGTTTGTCACAGGTAGGCAAAAAAGGACCCACTGATGTGAACAAACAGAAAGCCAAGCTTTTATTGGGTGGAATGTATAAGTACAAAGTTCAAAACAAAAAGCTGATAGAGGAATCCAAAATTTTCCATCAAAAGCAAGACAAACACGAGGTAAGTTTAACAGACATTCTGACTAAGGACAAAGACAAGAACAGGATTATAAATACTCACAGACACACTGATAGGTAATAACAAAGAAGAAAGTAAAACTAAATACAGGACACAAGAGACAACTAAATAGAAATGTAAAATGGGAAGTGAGTAGCAATAACTAAACAGGGGAAATCAGTCACAAACGTAAACTTAACATGAAGAAATAACACAGAAGAAAGACATGGGGCGAAATATTAAGGGAACTAATAAACTCTAATACAAACAGTAAGTGCAGCTAGGAACTAGAGACTGAAAATACTAATAAAATACACACAGAAAACGTAAACTATAAGCACACTAAGAAGAAAATTTTCAATTAAAAAATATTAATAGTCCAAAAATGAAAAGCCCTGAGTATAAGATCCAGCACCATGACAAGGTTAAAGTACAAAACATTTGATCTAAACTCATTGTCAACAAATTCTTATGTTCATGCTTCAGGTTGCAGTGACAGTGGAGTTGGAGGGGACCTACACCCGAGGCATGATGGCACTGGACTACATGCATAAGCTGAAGAAAAAACACACGGTCTTCATCATGAATAAAGTTGACTTAGACATGTTCCAGGAAATGTTGTTCAATGCAATCAAGTAGACTGACTCTGTGCACACTAGAGGCCTCAGTTTGGTTCATCATTACAAATAAAAAGTGATTTTTTTGCAATGATCCTTTTGTGTTCCAGTGTGACAATCCATGCACAATATTAATTAAGAAACAATTTGTCCAGCTTGGCATTTGAGAAGTTGACCACATTTCAATTTTACTCCAACACCATCAGTGAGACAGTCCTTATTTTATTGCCCAGTTTGCCTCAGCCGTGTTGCAGCAAATCATGACAGATGTGATTTAATTTTGGCTACCATGACATTGCAAACTGCCTATGCCCATCTGGAAGTTTCAAGTATTTGATCTTGTAATTTCTTCCAAAACTGGCATTATAACGAGAACTTGTGTTGGATAATCTCTGCAGCAGGGTGTTTGGTACATGACACAGCCAATGGTATCCCTTTATTTGTAAAGTTGGATGACCCTGAACTCCACATATATTTGATGATACAAAATATACAAAGTGTAAAGTACAAAGGTAATTTATTTCATACATACAAATAAAATAGCAACATTACAAGTAATGGAAAAGGGATTAGTATCTCATTTCATTTGAGGAGACTTGCAAGTCAGAGTTGTCGTGTCCACATGGCACGATCAGCTGTCCCGATACAAGACCCTACCCCTAACCCAGGCCAAACCCAAACCATCATGGCATGACTGCTACAGGCAATAAGCATGCTGATCGCTAGAATGAATGCAACAACAATTGTAATATGTATGAAAATCCTACATTGTTGCGCTACCTCTGTGACATTCCACAGACAAAATAAATCAAAATTCTCAATATTTCTTAAGTTTTATCTTATCTTAGGCCATTTAATGATATCTTTAACTCTCAACGTAGGTTTGTTTTCATGTAATAATTGCTTGATTGGAGCAGTGTAAATCTAAAAGGCAATTTCACAGGGTTCAGGTGATACCTGAACTAGGCATAAATGTTTTATATTTTTATACCAGTGAGTGTAATTCATCTAGAATTCAATGGAATTTCCATGTATTTTACCTGAAATTACAATGCAACTCTATTTACCTACAAATACTTAAAATTACTTGTAGTACTTCTACCCTGTAAAAAGTTGAATTATTGTCATCTTATTCTAGTGTATCTACCTCTAAGTATTTGTACTGTAGACTACTGGTAGAGCTTTTCAAGGCAATATCACTGCTGGATTTTTATTTTTCTCTCAAAGAGGCAAACCGTCCACATTTAAGGATACTAGATTTATCCCAGCAAAGAAGAAAAAAAACATACAGATTTTCTTCACAATAAATAGTGATAAAATGTTGGCCTTTGTCCAATGTCTATTTCCCATTTTCATTGCCTAACTGTAAAATCTACTCTTACCAGAAGCAGTTTATAAAGAGATCAAATTAATATTGAACAGTTCCAGTTTCTCACATGGCCCCTTGGGAAAAGGAATTGCTCCTCTTGATATTTACAGTGAAGTTGCATTCACTTGCTAGGTACCCCCCACCCCCGCTGTACAATTCCCAGCGCTGTTTGGCACAAAATTTGCAGATGGCAGTTGAGATTAAGATGGTTCTTTAAGCAGAACAAAGAAAATGGGCAATTATTATTAATTTCTCAGGAAACTCAGGAAATTTAACCAATCAAATTTAAGGATAAATGTGTCTCTTCCTCTTGACACCTTATGCTTTCTCAGGCTCGCCTGCACTGACATGGACCTACCAGTTTGTGCAGTTTAAATTTCTGGTTAATCTTGAGCCTGGGTTACAGTACACCTGGCACATCTACATCACCATCTGCAGAAACAGCTCAGCAGAAAAGATGTTGTAGTGTGACTACTCTACTTTCTTTATTTGATACAACCTTATGAGACTGATACATATTATTGTGTTTGGTCTGTTAAAATCTACTTCCTATTTAGTATTTCAGTACATTGTCATTATTACAGCTGGCAAATCTTTATTTTTCTGAATGATTTCTTTGTTGTTTCCAGGTTGGATGGGACATTATTGTCTTAATCTAACTTCTCTTGTTAATCAAATCACTTTTTAAAATTTTTATGGACTTTGGAATACATTTTCTAAATTTAGGGATATTTTGTTAATCGCTTACAGGCAGAGGTGGCAAAAGTATTTCTACTTAAGTACATTCTGTACTTAAGTAGAGGATACTTGTGTTAAAAAAAAAAAGTTGAAGTACTCAAGTAAAAGTGGAAAAGTACAGGTTCTAAAATCTTGTCAAAGTAAGAAAGTAAAAGTAGCTCTTTGGAGGATGTTTCTACCAGCTGTTTTGTGCAAAGCTAACTGAACCTTGTGCGATGTTAATGTAATGATGAAACAATATTTTTACATGAGAATGCAAACTTTGTTTCTATCTAAATTCTAATTCTAATGAATGCACTCAGCTTGAACACTGTTATGCAGAACATGAGCAGAGAAAAAGAAAGAGAATTTTTAAAAAGCACTATTTGCTGTTACCTACATTGTAGAGGGTGACTCTGCCTCACCTGAACAGGAAAATGAGCACAGTCAGGGGTTACAGTAGGATTCAGCAGGTCGGGAACCCTAAGATCAGTTGTAGTGGCTCAGCATGGGGTAAAGAATCACAGCTCACAATAATTTCTGTTGTCAGCGCCAGTAGATTTTCTTTGTGTCAGGCTGTCATCAGCTGACCTGCTGCTGCTCCTGTTTTACTGCTCTTTGTGGATTTACACAACTGAATTTAACAAGATCCAGCCCAGTATTTCATGAGCTATCTTGGCTGATTTCCATCCCCTATACTGACAGTATACTGCTTATACTGTATTTATACTGACAGCATACAGTTTGTATCAAGGTGGAATTCAGTGAATGAATCTCAGCATCATCAGCTTCCATAAAGTTAAGACTTATGTTACCTATCAGAATGTCTAATTTTCCATTTAATTTAGAATGTCATAACTGATCACTATAAAAATATGAACCCTATAGGACACACTGTGAATACAGCTGATGAGATTTTCCAACCATACTAAACGTGTACAAATAAAGGTACAGCTGCATCACTCCTCATTTCATTTAGTATAAAGTGCAAGCACCAGTGTAACACCCTGTGATGCTTCAGCGACTTTCAACAGCAACAGCGACACCATGTGACTGAAGCGTGTTACTACAAAAGCATTTGTGAAACTACAATAACATGAATGTTGCTGGAAGCTTTAAATTGGTCCAAGCTGAACCTGTGCCAGCAAATTAAAACTGAGGCACCTTAAGTTAAAACCTTTTATTGAAAGTGCTTTGGAATGTACACTTTTAGAAAAAAAAAAGAAAGAAAGAAAGAAAAAAGTTTGCATCCCATGTTTCTCTACTTTCCTTTTTTCTCTTCAATAAGCAAGATTTGATTATTTTTTTATTAAAACTCAAAAGAAACAGCAAACTCGTCAGAAACAATCCTCTGTGTTTATATTACAACCTGCCAGTGTCATATTTACAAATCATACAAAAAGAACAACAGTAAAAGCTGCGTCTCATCTCCCCCCCTCGTTTCTGTAACTAGTCCAAACACATCACCGTTTACTGACTTTGTAGCTGGAGCTCAACATCAGAGCCAAACAGAAAATCAAGAGAGAGCTGAGCAGCAGTCACACAGCTCAGCGTCAATTAACCAAGAGTCCCAATTTACTGAGAGTCCACCAGAGGTCCCTCGCAGCCAGATGCTGACTGACAGCAGCTGGACATGGATTCGCTATCAAGTAGAGATGAGCTGAAAATACTTTGTGTGTCAGCCAGCTAGTGTCCAACCTCAAAGGCAAGCCAGTCCTACATGACTCTGTACTTGTAAAAAGAGCAAAGAGCCTGAGTGAAGTTCCAGCCCAGCGATATGGAGAGGATGTAGAGGAGGCCAAGCAAAGCAAAAGGGTAGAGCAGCACCACGGTGTTCTTCAGGAAGGGTAGAGCTGTGAGAATTGAAAAACAAAACATGACCTATAAATAAAATGTATTATTCATGGCAAACAGCAAACAAAAAAAAAAATCTAATCAGTTAAAGCCCACTGCATGAAGCCACTTGTTTATTTCAGCAAGAAAACCTGCACAGCTGATCCCTTCAATGCTGATTTCTGTGTTCTAAGTTTAGTTAATGTCAACACACCCTCATGACCACTAGATGGCAGCAAAATCAAGATCAAGGCTTTTGTTTTGTTATGCACATTTAATACAATAAAATACAGGTCACATTAAAAAATTAAGGCTGATTCGATTTTTTTTTTTTTAATTATGGATAAATATTTGTTTTTAAGTTACAGAAGTTTATAAAACATTTGTTTTCATGGGCAGTAGAATACGTTAAGTCAATTATACCATCAGTTTTTGGAGTTAATCACCAATTACTAGAGATTTTTAGTTTTAACAGGACGACACATTTTTCTTTTGACAATTCAACAATCTAAAACCTGAAAATGATTAATTGTGCTCAAAACTGAACACAAAAATTAATTAATTATGAAATTTAGTTTTCATTTTCTAATGTGCCTAAGAATGAATGTTTTTGGTAAGTGCTGTTTAAAAGGTAATAAATGATGAGCAGGTACAATTCTGCAAAAAATAAAATAAAATACATATAACCAAGAATTTAAGTTTAAACCAATTCTTTACGTTATGATGGTGCAGGGGACTTACCGTTGTACCCCAAGAAGGTGATGTAGAGATAATAACCAATGGCAATCAGCCACAAAGTGTTCCCAACAAAGTATCCCAGGAACCAATCTGAATTTATCATCACAATATCTAAAAACACACAGAACAACAAACAAGAACAGTCAACCATACTGTAACGCATTCTGCCAATTATCTTTTAAATTATCAAGCCTAAACATTATCAGCCATTGTGGCACAAATTTTTTTTTAAAAATGCAGAGGACCAATGGACTCAAATGTTTTAGTCTTTTAATCCTTCATTTAGCACATAAGATGCACATTTAACTGCACTGATGAACATTAATTGGATTAATGATTTCATTCCACATACTGATTAAGCTCACACAGATCTACAGTCTACTCACGGTTGATGAAGAAGAGTTGCAGGAAGTGCAGGATGACTAGAAGTGGATAGAAAGCATTGAGGTGAACATCAAATGCGTAGCCCCACTCCACATCAAAGTTTCGGCTGGGATGTTTCAGCAGGTACTTGTTGCTGATAACCCTTGAGAAGAACACATAAGATTTGGCATGCAGTAAAGACCGAACAATATGTCTTAATTAGAATAAATAAGAGGAAATCTCATTATTTCCATCATAGTGCTCACCACATTATGGTTGATATGAGGAGACCAACTCCTATACAGTCAACAAACACGACCCAGAGCAGCAGCTTCAACGTCTCCACGACTCCCATGTCCAACACAAGCCCAAAGCCTATTGTTGACACTGCACAGTAACACAGGGAGTGTTCAGTTATCACTGCACAAAGCTGACATCAGGATTTCACTGGAAGGACAAGTGTTTGTTTAAATATACTCAAACAAAGTGGAAACAAAATAGAGACAAATATCCTCATCTAAACTTGACCAAAGTGCTGTTTAATTATCTAAAGAATGAGTACCGACTTACCGCATAGCCAAATGCTGAGCAGGACCAGAAAAGCGGGGTCGTCTCTGGCCCACTGATCTTTAGTCTGTTTCCTGTACTGGAAGTTTCGGTACACCCTCTGTGGAGAGGTGAACAGGTAAAGCATCTGCCACAGGGCGAATTCAAAGTCCATTTGTCTGAAATGAAGCAGCCGCCGCAGGTATTTGTAGCGTTTCGCACCCGCCGTGTGGCGTGCAGCGTCCCTGGAACTGAGGGCGCCATTGCTGTTTGGCGATGTGGTCGGCAACATGGTGCTGAAAATGAGATTAGAAGAGCACAGAAAAGAAACAATAAAAATTCTACCAAAACGCCAGGTTAAAAATTTTAGTCTTCAGCTGCTTTTTGAAGGAGTCCACTGAGCTCGCAGATCATAGACTGGACAACAAAGAATTTCAGAGTGGGAGGCACTACTGCAAAAACTCTGTCACCTTTAGTTTGCAGTCTAGATTTAGAGATGATAACAAGCCCCGATTAGAAGATCTGAGAGTCCTGCTGGTAACATATGACTGCAAAAGTTCGCCAATGTAGGTGACGGGTGCTTCGCCATGCAGAGCCCTAACAGTGAAAACTGGAACTTTGCATTGAATTCTAAATTTAGTGGGGAGCCAGTGCAGCAGAGGTGTGACATGAGAATGTTTGGACGATCTGGTAAGGATCTGTGCAGCAGCATTCTGTACAAGCTGTAGACGATCCAAGGAGGTGTTACTGAGGCAGGTGAAGAGTGAGTTACAGCAGTCCAGGCAAGAGGGGGGAAAAAAAAAATCGTCATCTCAGATTTAGATACAATAGGGTGAAGTTTACTGATATTTCTCAACTGATGAAAACAAGAATGAACCCGATCCAATGACAGGTCCCCATTGAAAGTCACTCCGAGGTCACTAATAGATGTGTTAACATAACAGGACAACAAACCCAGATTTCTGGTACCTGTGGGACCAGGCTGGCAAATAATGATGTTGGTTTTATGCCTACTTGCAAAGCTTCCAGTGCAATGGTGGATACTTGACGTGCAATTTTCCAAATTTTACAACACCTGATAGGCTCGGTTTAATGCACTGGCCATAAAAATGCCCTGAGATGTCTAGTAGGAAGGATTTAGTGCAGCTAATATAACGTCAGACTATGAATTACTGTAACTACTGTATATTAAAATGGATAATCAGCCCAAAATAAAGGGATTTTGGTAAGCCGACAAACAGCCATAGTGGGTTTAATCAAGCTTAACTCCTAGAGACCATCTCCTATAGCTCGGTGTAGATAATAAATAAGCTGTGGCTTAGTTGTAACATTCGTGTTTACAATGTGTCACACAGTCCTGCAACTCAAACTTATATTATATACCCTGTTAATCTACAAAATACATATATTTTACTATAGTATATATCCTAGAGTAAATTGTGACTGATGAGACTCGTAGTTTGTTCAATAAAAAATCTGCTTAGAAAGCACAAAACAGAAGCAGCTATGTGCTAACATTTTGAAAAAGTTGGCGCAAACATCTAAAAATTATGTAACGCCTTCTTATATATACCAAATAAACAGGTTAGGTATTACCATACCTATAGATATACTACATAATATCAATGATTCCCTCCATAAACACTCATATATTTAATCTCCTCGTCGCTATGTTTGCTAGCAGACACAGTTAGCTTTCTGCTAGCTGCTTTATAAGATGAGACGGCCCGTAAAAGTCATATCAACAACAAACATGAAGTAAACTTAATTATGACTGTTTCGTTTTTGGTATAAAACTCCAATTCTTAACTTAAAGACGAACTTACCTGTCTCTGCTGCAATCCTTCACATGAGAAAGCACCAACTACTGCTTGCTTTCTGTAGCTGTTTGCAGATGCTGCTTCCTGAACTGTCGCGAAAATGCACACGTAGATAGTTCCGGTAACGCCCGCTTCATCATGGGAAATGTAGTCAATGTTGAAAACTGAACTTTGACGCAATGAGGTAAACGCCAATGTAATGATGATTATCAGTGTGTTTAGGAATCATTTAAACCATATTTTGGTAGCGACACTTAAAGAGCATGGCTTCGCCAATCCCTGTTTCGCAGGTAAAGCAAGAAAGAAATGGTGCTGAATATTATATCCGGTTTGAAAAAAAAATACATCTTTTATTGTGAAAATTAAAACCTCGTTTCAAACGGAAGTACAACACCGTTCTGTTTCCGCTAACGCCATAGCCGTTTCAATTGGTGGCATAACTGAGATTACCGCTGTTCTGGTCCAGAAGGCCAAATAGCGCAAGGTAAGAACCAAACACGTGTGATACATACACAAACCCAACGATACATGTCTGAAATGTAATTAAAAGTGATCGACAAAGGAGATATTTGAGCGTCAAACTGAAGTTACCCTTTGCGAACATGCAGCGCCTCCGTGTCCTTGAGTAGGACTGTTAGCTGACGTTGTTAGCCCGCAGCTCATTAGCTCACCTTCATCAGTAGAATATTATTTAAAGCCTGTGCTCAGTTTTGATATTTTGTTATTCCGATAGCATTTGAAAATTCCTCTTTCCTCTGCGTTATTCCGTTGAAACGCTGATTGCGGAAATCTGCGCCAGTAACACTTGTTATTGTTGACAGCTGCAAAGCTAAAGAGGAGTCTGTCATCTAAACTCATTCAGTGCGACATAACAGTCCCACAGCAAACCACATCTGTTCAGGTGATGATGTGACTTTGTAGATTTTTCCACCCTATGAAAGTCTTGTGATGAGAGGTTATCTAGTTTATCTTAAAGTTGGAGACTTGCATTTTAAATGTCCTTGCTGCGAGCGCTATAGGCCAATGCTGCAAATATGAGGTTAAATACTTGTATGTTGTCACTGCTCAGGATCTCAGGTACACAGATGTGTCAGACTGGAACTTGACTTGTAAGCGTCATGATTTTCCATGCTTCTCATTTATTAAAACTCGAGATTTGCAAAATATTGATGGGGAAAAATTGGAAGCAAATATTAAAAAAAAAAAAAAAAACTCATTTTTCTTCACTGTAGCAATTAGTGTTTTGTTGATCCACAGGAGTTAATCTTTATTTTTTAATCATTTTTAAAATAATAATGTGTAAGTTTGGATCCTGCATGCACGTATGTTTTTTATATACAGAGACTGCAGATTTTTTTTGTCAGATTGGCACATAGGGTAGCTCTCATATGTTTCCTCTCACAGAGTCATGTTGCGACTGCCGACTGTTGGCCGAGCTCTAGCCGGAGCCGCCAAGGGCAGCCTGGCTTCATCCACCCCAGGTAGGGTCTGTGTGTTAAACTGTAGGTAACTGTTGCACAGCAGTTACTGCAAGTTCTTACATATATAGCACATACTGTATGTATGTGTGTAGCATAAAATTGTGTCTGTTGATTGAATTGGATTATTTCAATAAAGCTTTGTCTTTGTGTGCGCGCACTTGAAGTGCGTACTCCAGCACGTGCAGCCAGCAACTTGGTGGAAGTGTTTGTGGATGGGAAACCAGTGGAGGTGGAGCCTGGAACTACTGTGCTGCAGGTAACACTCTTCAACACACAGTTTCACTACAAACTATTACAGATGTCACATTAGGTGTTGGTCTAGTTCTCAAATATTATGAAATATTACCATCCACCCAGAATGAATTTATAATACTTTATAAACATCGGTTGACTGGACAGGCATTTGGTCACTGTCCTGTTTTATAAAAGACAGTTAGTGCAATAGGAATGTGCGTATTATAGCAAGCTTTGACTTGGGTGTTTGTAATTTACACACTTTAATTCTTAGCAAGGCACACCACTAAATTGGCAAGATAATACATAAAATGTCACCAAAAACCTGGACTGCTGTTATATATGCATCCAACTGCCAAAGCCTAGATTGTAATTTCATGCCCCAGCTTTCAGTAAGTTTAAAATGAATGTCTCATTTCCTTTCCTCACTAGGCCTGTGAGAAGGTAGGAGTCCAAATCCCCAGGTTCTGTTACCATGAGCGCCTCTCTGTGGCGGGAAACTGCCGTATGTGTCTAGTGGAGATTGAGAAAGCACCAAAGGTAACGTCAGGCTCCTGTGTATTCTTGGATTTAAACCGACTAACACACTGAGACTGAGTTTACGGACCAATGTTATTGTAAATTCTTAGTTATTTATGTCTAGTGTGTGTGTTGTGTGCCTTCAGCCAGTAGCAGCCTGCGCCATGCCCGTCATGAAAGGCTGGAACATCCTCACCAACTCAGAGAAAACTCGCAAAGCCAGGTACAAACTTTAGTGGTCTAGCTTTGAAAATATCAGGTTAAACTAAAGAAGAGATGGATTCATGTGTTTATGTCTCATCAGAGAGGGAATAATGGAGTTCCTGTTGGCCAACCACCCACTGGACTGCCCTATTTGTGATCAGGGAGGCGAGTGTGACCTGCAGGTAACCCTGGAAAAGTGTAATTTAAGATATTCTAGTGAGGGCATTAAGATGAAACAGTCAGTTTTCGCATAGCATAGCTGAGTCTTTGAGCACTAAGAGAAGCAAACTCAACTCTTTTCTCAGGATCAGTCCATGCAGTTTGGGTCAGATCGCAGCCGTTTCTCAGAAGGAAAGAGAGCAGTGGAGGACAAAAACATCGGGCCTCTCATTAAAACCATCATGACCCGCTGTATCCAGTGCACACGCTGCGTCCGGTGAGTGCTTCATATACATCAGTCAGGAATAATGTAATAATGTGACTTCGGCGGTTATTTGATGTGGCGAAAGGCACGTCACATGCATTCAATGTCCAAGATTCCTTTGTCATTGTGTTTTTAAAAAAGCTAATTGTGTACCCTTCCTAGAAACAGAACTTAAGTATATATTAAAAACAGATCAACACACTTAGTCATCTAATAAATACACATCCATAAACGTTCGTGTGTGCTTCAATGCATGCTTTGCTGGACCTGTATCACTTGCCTGGGGGTAGACATTCAAACAGCACGTCCTGCCCGTGTGTGTGTTTGCAGTTTTGCCAGTGAGATCGCCGGCGTTGAGGACCTGGGAACGACGGGAAGAGGAAATGACCTGCAGATTGGGACGTACGTGGAGAAGATGTTCATGTCTGAGCTGTCGGGCAATGTTATCGATGTCTGTCCTGTGGGAGCGCTCACCTCCAAACCCTACGCCTTCACTGCAAGACCGTGGGAGACCAGGTAGGAAAGGATCTGATACTTGATTATTTGGTTACTACTTATATTTCAATAAAAGATATGAGCTTTCCTGAACTTCCGGGAGCATTTTTATATCACGTTTTTCTGCCGTCTTTGCAGGAAAACTGAGTCAATTGACGTGTTGGACGCTGTCGGCAGTAATATTGTCGTGAGCACACGAGGAGGTGAGGTGATGAGGATATTGCCCAGGCTCCACGAAGACATCAACGAAGAATGGATCTCTGATAAGACCAGGTGATCCAGAAACTGAGCCAAGACAGAAAACAGTTTGTTTTATCTCGACATAAAAAGTGACACCCTCTACAGTTATCTTTAAAACAGGTGGTGGTTTTTCTATTTTCTTATATGCTGTAATTGTATCTGCAGGTTTGCATGTGATGGTCTGAAGAGACAGAGGTTGACCCAACCAATGGTGAAGGATGAATCAGGTCAGCTGACCCCGACCACCTGGGAGGATGCTCTCACTCGTGTTGCTGGAGCAGTAAGTGTCTTTCCTTTTTAGATTGGATCTCACTTTTTATTTACTTTTTTTATTTTACAGGTTTTATTTACAGGCATTATGTAGCCTATCATAATGCTTAAGTGTGTGTTTGTGCAGCTGCAGAGTGTGCAGGGCAATGAGGTAGCAGCCATAGCAGGAGGGATGGCAGACGCTGAAGCTCTGACCGCCCTCAAAGATCTCCTCAACAGACTCAACTCAGAAAACCTCTGCACTGAGGAGCTCTTCCCTATGGCAGGCGCAGGGTAAGGAAGGGCCTCCCATCATGCCTTAGGTGTGAGAAGCATCATCTTGTGGCTTTATTAGCTGACACTATTATTTATTTTTCTTCTTGCACTCTGCAGCACTGACCTCCGCTCCAACTACCTGCTGAACTCTCGCATCACCGGCATTGAGGAATGTGACCTGCTGCTGCTCGTGGGAACGAACCCTCGCTATGAAGCCCCACTGTTCAATGCTCGAGTCCGCAAGAGGTAAACTTGTTATCAGAATTTCAAAAGGAAAAATGTTGTTTTCAGGACTAGATTCACTATGTAAAAAAGGTTTGTTTGCTAAATTTTGCTCTCTCATGTCCTTCTGTCTGACAGCTGGCTCCATAATGAGCTGCAGGTTGCCATGGTTGGCCACAAGGTCGACCTGAGTTACACATACGATCACCTGGGAGAGGACACCTCAATCCTGAAGCAACTGGCTAATGGGACACACGCCTTCTGCAAGGTAATGGACACACGTGTAGTTCGATGAGATGGATGCAGGGTTCTTTACACACTGAAAATGTCATTTTCTGTTCCCTGCTGGTAGGTCCTTTCAGCTGCTAAGCATCCAGTTGTGGTTGTGGGCAGCAGCGCTCTGCAGAGAGAAGATGGAGCTGCCATTTTGAGCGCCGTCTCCACCATCGCTCAGAATGCCAGAGCCAGCAGCGGAGTGGAGGAGGGTTGGAAAGTCCTCAACGTCCTTCACAGGTACAGCTTGGCAATTGATTTGCAGTTGCTGGTTATTAGTGCTTTTTGGACTGACACAATCTCACCCTAATGCAGTGAGGTACAATTGATTCTTATACTTTGTGTGTGTGTGTGTCTGCGTACGTGTGTGCGTGTGAGCAGGGTGGCCAGTCAAGTGGCTGCCCTTGATCTGGGCTACAAGGCTGGAGTGGATGCCATCAGGAAGAATCCCCCTAAAGTGCTTTTCCTTCTGGGAGCTGATGCTGGCTGCATCACCAGAGCTGACCTCCCCAAAAACAGCCTCATCATCTACCAGGGTAATGAACACACACACACACACACACACACAGATTTGAAAAACTAAATTCTGCTAATGTGTGGAAATATATTAATATCAATTTACAATCCCTTCAGGTCATCATGGTGATGTTGGAGCAGCAATGGCAGACATCATCCTGCCTGCTGCTGCATACACAGAGAAAAATGGCACTTATGTCAACACTGAAGGCAGGAGCCAGCACACCAAGGTGGCTGTGACTGCTCCTGGAATGGCCAGAGAGGACTGGAAGATCATCAGAGCTTTGTCTGAAGTGAGGAGGAAGTGTTTCTAGTAGTCTGGCCTGATGTTCACAATTAACACAACAAGTGTGGCCAATCATATGAATGTCTGTGTGTGTTTACAGCTGACTGGCGTAACGCTGCCCTACGACTCTTTAGATGAGGTCCGATCCAGGCTAGCCGAGGTTTCTCCTAACCTGGTCCGTTATGATGATGTAGAGGAGGCGAACTACTTCAAACAGGCCAATGAGCTCGCTATGGTACATAAACATACACACACAGTTAGCTGGTCTGCATCGGATTTTCCCAACATCTTGATTCAACCGTTTCCTCATTTTGCTCCTCTCAGACTGTCAACCAGGACCTCTTAGCAGCTCCTCTGGTGCCACCTCAGCTCACAGTAAAGGACTTCTACATGACAGGTAAGTTGTTTTTTTTTAATAGCTTTTTTTTGTTTTTGTTTTTTAAATAATGGATACGCAAATGTGTGTCATAATCTTGGCTTTATTGTGTGTTCAGACTCCATCAGCAGGGCTTCCCAAACGATGGCGAAGTGCGTCAAAGCGGTCACAGAAGGAGCCGCGGCCGTCGACGAGCCTTCTGTCTGCTGAACGCCTGATGACAACAACCGACATAAGAACAACAACTCTGCCTTTTTCCTCTGAAACACACTTCTCTGAACTTTGCGTTTCTCCATAAGTTAAAGTCGCCCTCGATGCTTGTGTATACCGTTGAATCGTTTTCGGCTCTGAGAACGAGCTTTGTTGAATAAATCTGAGAAGCATACAAAATATGAATAAAATCTTAAACAGCCTTTATTACAGCTTTAATGTGTTTTTTTTTTATTCATTACGTTATTGTAATACAATTAAAATGAGTTCTTAAAAGCTCATAAGAGATCTATAATCTCAGCCATAACTGAAAAGACCACAACCCTTTAATTTTGTGTCATATGATCTCTGATGAATATTCTCCAACACTCCTTTGAATATAAGATGCACATAATAGAAATTCCTTTATGTGGATTTTTCTTTTTTCAGCTTCAGACCATAATCATCTTCAGACACATTCTTCATTTAGTTGTGTTTCAGGATCCTAGAATTTTAACTTCCTCTACCCTTTCAGCTTAAAATAAAAATGTAACTATTAACAGCTGGCTGCAGTTTAAAGATGTGTCCATGACTTACTAAACAGCAGCTGGCTAGAAAGCAAAAATGGGCTTTAATAGAGCTTAGAGCTTAATTTTAGGCTCTCAGAGTAACTTTGCATACTGATCCTCTGTGCGGCCTATCACAAGATCGATCAACTTTCTTCCGATTGGCTGCTCCTCACAAACAAAAGGTTTCCACAGCAGGCGGTGTGCCTGAGATGGCCATGTAAGTGTAGAATACAGTGTCTGAAATAAAACACTGAGCCTGGGCTTTTGGCTCACAGGAGTTACTCGTGCACAGACTGACCTCATTACTTTAAACTTTGGCCACGTTTAATATGAGCATCCACCATTGTAACTGTATGTATACATGCCAGAAGGTAAGGAAAAGCATGAGAGATTCAACATGCACCAAATCAAAATAACATGCTTCACACAGCTGAAATGTAGCTGTGTAAAAGAATAAAAAAAAAACCACACAGTACTGATTCTACAAAGAAACACTAAATAAGCACTTGAGCTCCAAAACACTCTTTCTGCTCACTTACTCCAAAACTTCTCTCCAGCTCACTTGACATTTAGAATCTGAAGTGTGTACAAACACTCAGAGGCACTCACCTGAGTCTCAAAGCCATTATAGTGAGGTATGAAAACATTCTGGATTTGTGGTTGTATATCTGGTGTCAAAGAACTTTTACTGTTAGATGCAAGGTTTTGATGTGATTGAGTAATTAAAGGAGTGTCTGTGTGTGTTCTCAATGGATCCAAAATAGGATTTGCACACAGAGTTGGACACCATTCCTGCAGACAAATAGCTCTTGTCACATACTAGAGAGAGAGAGAGGAGAGGAGACAGGCTCATCTCTCCATTCTCTGTCTGTTTAGTGTCTGAGGCTGAACAGAGAGTTCATTTTTATTACTCCCCATATCTGGAATTTATTTTTACTTCATGGTCAGAATTCATGCAGCAGTAAGTTTTCTATCCAGTTTGCAGCTTCATTGTCCTTGTTGTTACTCGCTTCTTTGAGAGTGTGCATAGTTTTTATATTTCAGCATTTAATTTTGCGTTGTCTCCTAACACTGGCTCAGCCTCCTCTCTTCACTCTTCCCTTCAGGCCTTCCATCAGGGACAAGCAGCAGGGCACACGCTGGACTAATTTCGGCTGCAGCAGAAAAAAATGGTTACAGTCAAACTCCTCATTCTGGGAGCTCCGAACACTGGGAAAACAGGTAAACTAGGACAAAACACCAGCTGAAAAACACAGGCAGATGAAGAGGGGGGTGTGTTTGGTAAGTTCTGAATTAGATAACAGTTCATCGGTGCATAGAAGAGGTTAAGTTTAGGGTCAACTGCCCGTCACGGTTTAAAAGGTTTTGCTAAAAATGGAAACCTTACACTCTTCATAAGTTGTTCATCTTACACGCACCTGTAGGACCTCCATTGCTGTGCTTCCAGTGTGTCTACTACTACTGTCTATTTCTAAAAATAGCTCATTTTCAGTTGAGTGTGATAGACTAATTTGTCACTTTTCATTTCAAATGTTTGTGCTCGCTTTCAAATAATCTAATATGAGCTCATACAGCTGCTTTCCTGCCGCGAAAAAAGACGATACACTCCAGCACACCTATATCATTTTAATATTATACATACGTAATTTAACAGGGAAACTTCAGCAGTTTAAAGGGCCACACATCAAATTCCATTAATTTCTCTCATATTAGGACTGGTGGAGCAAATTTCAGACAGCAAAATATCCCGTTTAACTTTTTAATGTGTCCTGCTAAAACGCAGCAAGTCCTTAAACAGTGGACAAAGGAGTCAGATAAACACAAGCCTTTCAGGCTCTTTCCACCCAAACATGGAGAATCCACTTATGCATTTATTTAAATAGTGCCACTGAGAGGGTATTTCCAAAGCAACACTGACACAGTGTGACATGGCGTGAACACAGGATGCTTTGTGTGTGTGTGTGTGTGTGTGTGTGTGTGTGTGTGTGTGTGTGTGTGTGTGTGTGTGTGTGTGTGTGTGTGTGTGTGTGTGTGTGTGTAAATGTGCACAGTGTGAGAGAGATATTCTCCAGTGTCTGCTTCTCCCTTCAGTGCCCGTGTCTGTTTTGTGTCTCCAGCCCTGTGTGTTCGTTTCATAACCAAGCGATTTATTGGAGAATACGACCATAAAAAGGGTAAGACTTGGGTAAATGTTTTTTGTTTTTTTTTTATTACTCACAGTAAACATTACATTACTTACCTGGGACAGTCACTGGCAGTACTGTGTGTTTCTACAGAGGTGACCTACAAATGCAGCCGGGTACTCGACCAGGAAACTGTTGATCTGGAGATTCTCGACTTAACTTGGAAGGTAAACGTTGGCTTTTATTCATAACTTTGTCATAGTCATATTTTTTTTAATGCTTCAGCTGTGCTGCATTTTAAAAGACATTATTCACACTGTAGAAAATGGGGAAATTTAAAAATAAATGTAAATCTAGCTTTTCCCTTTTTGGATTGTGAAATTACAGCCAATGTGTAACATACATCACAGTTATTTTATTTGTTTTATTTTGCTTCACTTTTTTACAGCCAGCTATAGATAGATAGATAGATAGATAGATAGATAGATAGATAGATAGATAGATAGATAGATAGATAGATAGATAGATAGATAGATAGATAGATAGATAGATAGATAGATAGATAGATAGATAGATAGATAGATAGATAGATAGATAGGTAGACCCTTGGTTGGTGGGTGTGAAGCCTTTTCTCTTGACTCATCTGAGCTTTGAGCAAGTTAGAAAATTAACACATATCCCAACTATGCCTTTTTTGCATGAATAAATCTGACAAGGCTTTATGCTACATTCTCCTCCAGGAGAGCTCTGTAGCTTCTCTGGAGTCCTCCATCCGCTGGGCTGATGGTTTTCTGCTGCTCTACTCCGTCACACAACGCTTCAGCTTCCTGGAGGTCCCACGGCTCAAAGCACTCATTGACCAAACCAAGCAGAATCTGGGTAGGGAGACTTGCCAAGACTTGCCACATTTAAATCTTTGGAATCGTACCCATGGAGGCTTTAAGTGGCATATTTGTTTGAAAAAAGTGGAGTGCATGAGGGAAAGTTCATAATGAAGATCTTAGAAAACTGTCCATATACGGCGCCTGCAGTCCGGCCTCCACACAAACAGCAGGTCTCTATCTGTCTATTGTCACCTTTACACACACATAAAGACACACACACATTCCATGTTTGGTTGTGCCATCCTGTCCTAAGTAGGTAGTGTGTTGACAGAATAACTCCAGACTGCGTGCCATTGTGTCATCCAGCTGGTTTATTGTTACTTCAATTTTGTGCATGCATGTGTCAGTTGTTCCTGCAGTGCTGGTAGCCAACAAGGCAGATCTGGAAATCGGCAGGCAGGTGACAACAGAGGAAGGACAGAGACTGGCCAAAGATTTAAGGTTTGAGTGCTCAGATTTTCAGATTTTAATGGCGATACTGCACAATGTTTTTCTTTTTTTGCTATATTTAGTAATAAAACTTTTATAATTTATATAATTTATAATAACTTTTATAATTAATTAAGGATAATGTTCAGGTAAGCCGAGTCAGTTGTACACCCTAGCTTTTGAACGTATCGGCTACTGAAGCTGTTTTAGCCTGCCCACATTTGCTGTGCATCTGCAAGCCACATTGCAACCCATCTCCACCCCAGTACCTGCTTTCATGCTGTTTCTGACTAAATCAGTGGCACGTTCCACGTATACAGGACCTATATAGTTTGAATATTAAATAGAGTAAATAAATACTATTGCCTCGTGTGCTGACTAACTGAAACATTCATTTTGTTGTGTGTGTGTGTGTGTGTGTGTGTGTGTGTGTGTGTGTGTGTGTGTGTGTGTGTGTGTGTAGGTGTGGTTTCAGAGAGTTGTCTGTGGCAGAAGCGGCCCTGGCAGTGGAAGCAGCGATGCTTCAGCTCGTCAGGTTCGTTTCCTTCTGTGTGTTTGTGTCCAGCTTCACACAGTGCGATCAAGCCTGCACTCAGATACGCTTAAACACATGACATAAGCTGTGATTCCTTTCCATACTAGACAAAAATTGAAGTATATTTTCAGTGTTTCCACTAGGAATGCAATATTTAATGCAGCAATATACTCAAAACAGCACTCAGTGCAGCTCTTTATGAGGCTTTGTGTTGTTTGATTGACAGCTGATGTGTTGTGTGTGAAACAGGCTGGTGTTGGATCAGCAGCGCCCTCTGCCTGACCGTCGCTCCTACATGCTGACTGTTCGCCACGCTCTGACCAGGAAACTGACCAGATCTAAGACCATGCAGTGGTGACAATGGCAAACCACCACCACCACCCCCTAATGGGAGCAATGAATAAATAAATTGTAGCTTACGATCATTTTTGTCGTGTTAGTGTTAAAAGTATCTCCTGTATCTGTCATCCAGATTGAGAGCTATCATGCATCTTCTGGGTTTCTGGATTTGTGGGTGATGAGACCAGGATTTAAAAAATATATGCTCACCAGACACTTTATTAGGTACGCCTTGCCAATTGGACCCTCTTTTGCCTTCAGAGCTGCTTTCATTCTTCATGGCACAGATTCAACAAGGTGCTGGAAATATTCCTCAGAGATTTTTGGTCCATATTGATGTGACAACATCACACAGCTGCTGCAGATTACTGGATCTGTTCTCTTTTCCAGACTTTTCTCTGTAAACTCCAAAGATGATTGCACAGGAAAACCCCAGCAGAGCAGCAATTTCTGAAACACTCAGACTAGCCTGTCTGGCACCAACAACCTGAAGTTCAAAGTCACACCTCTAAAACACACTGTAAGACACTTCTGTTGTCTATGTTGATGCTTGGGTTGAACTTCAGTAGGTCATTTGACCATGCAGACAGCTACCTAAAGTTGCTGGTGAATGTATATAGAAACATACTGAGTAATTTTCTGTTATTTGTCTGCTATGATATGTTTATTAGATAGTTAATATCATGATTAAACACAAGCATTTATGTTTATTTTCATGCACAAAAATGTTGTTTTTCCATATATGTTCCATCCACCAGCAGGGGGCGGTACAGTTATTTGGTTTGGTGCAGATGTCAGTCTTCCAAATGTGCAATTTGGACAGTGCATATTTAACTACCCACTTTGGTGTGGAAGGAGTTGAGTGATCTCCACAAAGATCTGACCTCAAGCCCTTAACAAGTTTACGGGTCACTAAACTGCAAAATCTTGAGGAAAACCTTCGTTGAAAAGAGAAGGGCCGCTATTGCAGAAGATAAACGCATCATTTTGCAATGAGATGATCAAGGATCGCATATTTCATTTTTAGGCCCTCATATACTTTGTTATTGCTGTCACAAGTTCATGTTTATACTGTCATGTTTTCATTTATGATGTATATATCTACACGGGATTCTTTCCAGTCAGCAGAGTTCATCAGTGTGTGAGAAACAGTTAAACCGGCCTTTGTTGTTGGAGTGTGTAGATGATGTAACAGTGCGTAAAGAAGGAAGCTGGCTTTCATTACAGTCTTGGCATTACTCGACTGCGTCTCTGTGCTTTTTCCTATGCATCTCCCCTTTTCTCTGAACTTCTGAACTTTATGATCAGCGAGAGACATCTAAAAAAGGCAGACAGTGCAAAGCAAAACTGTGAGAGGCAGAAAATAAGTCAGACTCTAGCAGGGAGGGAAAATACCGGCCTCCTTTGGCATCTCAATAGCCTCTAACCTCTTACAGACCTCACTGCTTTTTCTCGCCGATCTATCTCCAGCGATTCGTAAAGACATCATGGAAAATTGGATTTGCGCTCACTCTCCATCACTCCACTCTCTCCACCCCATGACCATCAACTGCTCCACCCAGTTGCCACCAACAACCAACCACAGAACCCCATAAGCTTTATATATAAACACAGAGATCAACATATTCAGAGAATTACAGATCTCAGCTTTAAAGTTATAATTAGATTTTCTTTTTTATGCACCCTCAGTGTGACGCTGTTTGTAGCAAAAGTCAGTCAGTTATTGATCATTCAGTGATTGCCTGTCTATGTTGTTTTTCAGTGTTACTGATGGGCGTCATAAAAGGTACTGCTGGGACAAACTGAAGTACCTGTGGGTTTTTTTATTTGTTTTTTTAGAGGAAGGAGAAAGGCAGGCTTTAAATTGGAGCTGTAGTGAGTCAAAACAAATGTTTGTTTGCTGTTTTTCATCATCTCTCAGTATATTACTAGCGGCACTAGTTGGGCATAAGTTGTGACATATTGGTCAGAGGGTACGGAGCACCGAAAGTGCCAAAATTAGGAATTGATTAATTAATGAATGATTATATATTTCTTTTAGAATCTGTTTTTGTGTTTATATACCCTTGTTAGGGCCCGAGCACGAACTGTGCGAAGGCCCTATTGTAATTGCTTCGTTTATTATTATTATTATTTTTTTTTTTTTTTTTTTTTTTTTTTTTTTATTATTCAGGCAAATGAATTGGCTTTTTGGGGGCTTTATCATATTCAAAAACTCATGAAACTTTGCACATGCGTCACACCTGGTGAAAATTTAAGTATTTTAATGGGCTCGGGCAAGGGCGCGCCCAAATGGCTCGCTAGCGCCCCCTAAACTGGAGCCCCACCGCTGTGTTTCACGTACATGAATGAAACTTCATACACATGTATATCATGTCCAGGCGCACAAAAAATCCTCTTGGAGCCATGCCCTAAACCCAACAGGAAGTCCGCTATTTTGAATTAATTATGCAAATTTGGCGATTTGCAGCCCTCACACTTTTTCTAATAACTCAGAGGTTTTAGACGTTATCATCTTCATATTTGGTTTGTCTAACCTACACCCCCAGGGGAATCTAAATCTCGAAAATGGTGAGTTTTTGCCAAGGGGGAGGGGTCCTTATGCCCCTTTGAACTTTGATCATTCGCCATGAAATTTTGATTGCCTCTCATTCATACCTACATGATCCAATGTGCATCAAACTTCTCCAGTAGGATGAGGGTGCCCCCCTGAACACATACATATGACAATATTTAATATCAGTCGCAGCGCCACCTAGTGGGAACAGGAAATGTCATATTTTACACTTGGAGGTCCAGCTCCAAGGTGGTTTAGCAGAACCATCTCAAATTTCACCTGGAAAGCCTTAAGAAGTTGGACTTACTGTGTTTTCAAAACTGTGACTTTTTGACAAAAGGGCGTGACCCTTATGGGACGGCAAAGTTTGATGATTCGCCATGAACACAAAAATGGCTGTAACTCAAAGCCAACTTGCCCAATCTGGCTCAAACTTCAGTGGTGTGATAAGCATGCTACCCTGAACACACTCATATGCATAAAGTCCATAAACGGTAGAGCGCCGCCTAGTGGCAGCTCGGAATATCTTAAAATAGCAAGTTTTTTGAGTAGCCCCGGAGCTACGTTTTATCTACATGTATGAAAATGTACAGGCTCATGTAACATCCTAAGACGTACAAAAAAGTCTCTTGGACCCATACCCCAAACCCTACAGGAAGTCGGCCATCTTCAATTGAAGGTGTCAATTTTTGCCATTTCCACGCCTGCTATTTGAACGAACTCGTCCTAGGGCATTTCACCCACTGACACCAAATTGGCTCCAGATCATCTACACAAGTAGCCCATCAAATATTGTGGAAATCTTTACAAAATATTAAACGGCCTTGTCACACCAGGCCATTAAATTTGGCCTTTGTTTTTCTCCCTCACCACCAAAATTGTTTGTGCACTTGTTCGCACATGCTTTGTTTGATCAGGCTGAAAATTTAATCACTCATGTACACACCCAGGCTGAATCCATAACTACAGATTCAAGACTGTAGGCGCAATAGCGCCCCCTACAGAAGCAAATGAAAATTTGTATGACCGTCCACAGAATTAGTTTTGCTCTGAAATACATGAAATATCTTTCACCATTCCTTACAAAATCCTCATCTATTTGATAAGCCTCCTGCCCTGAACACATTGATATGCATAAAGTCCATAAACGTTAGAGCGCCCCCTACTGGCAGCTTTAAATATCATAATATACCATGTTTTTTAGCTAGCCCCTGAGTTACATTTTATCTACAGCTCTGAAATTTTGCACACTCATGTAACATCCTAAGACATACAAAAAAGTCTCTTGGAGCCATACTCCAAACCCTACAGGAAGTCCAGCATCTTCAATTGAAAGTGTCAATTTTTGCCATTTTCAGGCCTGCTATTTGAATGAACTCCTCCTAGGGCATTTCACCCAGTGAGACCAAATTGGCTCCACATCATCTAGACAAACAGCCCATCAAAAAAGTCAATCAGACCCATGCCCTATTTTGCATGCTGGAGCCGTGACCACACCCCCAAATATTCCATTGCGTCTATGCCGAGAGCAAAAGATACCTTTTCCTATAAAAGAATTCAACTTTCTAGAGACCCATCACGATCACAAAACCTCCGAGTGCGGCACGGGTCGACGAGCGCCACAGGTCGACGCGCGCGGAGTGCGAGGGCCCGATATCACCGCTTGCGGTTTTAATTTTATTTTTATTTGCTTTGTTTATTCCCTGTTGTTTCCATTTAAAGTTTCATTTATTTTATTTATTAACCTAAAAAAAGATTTCTCTATTAGTTTCATTTAGCATTTTTCCACATTTTTTTTGTTCTTTATTTATTTATTTATTTATCCCCTTTGCATTCCACTTTATTCTGTGTTTTCCTAGGGTTCAGTTTTTTAATTACTTTATTTATTTACCCATCCATCCATTCATCTTCTAAACTGGTTATATAGCTCAGGGTTATGGGGCATTGGAGCCAATCCCAGCTAACAAAGGGCAAAAGGTCTTTACACTATTTATTTATTTGTTTGATTACCAGTTGTATTTTCCCCTTATTTTTTTCCCCCTTGCTCATTCATTTCTGTATTTTCAGTACCAGCCCTGACCTGTGGTTTAATGTTAAAAGACTTGGATGTGAAAGTCAGTATGAATGGATATTCACCAACATCAGTGGCTGATAGCGATTCATGATTACTAGCTTTGAATGAATATGCTCAGGGCTGTTATCAGGGTCAGCGCAGGCAGTGAGAAAGAGCGTAGTGACCGTGTGGTGGAGAATGGGCACATCATTTATTCTCACAGAGATAAACTGCACGTCCTCTGCCGCTGAGCTTTCATGTCACTGCTCTCCTCGCCTGTGATGCCAGCCAACTTGAGTGGATTAGTGACACAGACAGAGGGAGCCAGGAGAGGATGATGACAGCAAAGAGATGCGGTGACATCACAGCGGTCACCAAGGAGATGAAAGGTCAGGACCCCTCTTCAACTCTGACTCAGAATAGAAGATGAGTCACACCTGCATCATTATAGAAACGGCCAATCAGAAGCTATCTGTCACATACGTCAGCGGATAAACAACCAATCATGCAGGTAATGCATTCAGTCAGGCAAATATCAAGCTTTGGATTTCTTTTAAGTTTGTATTCAGATGTATTGCTCTTATATCAACTTATTCAGATATAAAAGTGTACCTTCAAAGTAAGGTTATTCAACTAATATATATATAAATATATGAATATAAATAAAATCTGAAATAAAAAAAATTACTCTTATTCTGCTGTTTCCAGGCAAAGTGAACATTTTCTGTCCACAAAGCTGTCTTAAATTTGCTGATCAGAGCTAGTTGTTTACTGAGTTTCTCCAACTTTGCTAATATAACGATTGTTTACATCCACAAACTGCAGTTTATAAAACTTTAAATTACTGCTAAGGGATTAGCAGGGATTTAATGTTACATGGTTTGTGGTAGATTGTCAGAGTTAATATTCTTTTTTCTTATTTTCTGTCATATTTATCCTGTTATAATGGTGGCTAAAAATGGCCAGAGTCCTAAATAATGATGTCAGTGTAAGAAATCCCTGTGAGGCAAAAGCTCAGGCTTCAGACTGCTCTAAAGTCTCAGTGTCAGGCTTTTTCTTCCCTACTCTTAGGTCACTAGGACATCAGTGAGAGGGAAGATCCCCAGTACGGTCATCTCATCTCAGGTCATCTCAGGCACACAGAACGTCCTCCCATCTGTTATTCAAACCCTTTTTGCTTGTTTGCTTTGTTTGTTTTTGTTGTTGTTGTTTTTGCCAGAGTAAATCATGAAAGCATTTTAGTCAGGTTTCAGAATTCATCACAGTGCAGAAACAGCATTAGAGAAGGTTAGAAATGATCTTCTCAGGGCGTCTGACTGTGGACTCATCTCTGTACTTGTCCTGCTAGACATCAGTGCAGTGTTCGATACTGTTGACCATAATATTTTATTACAGAGACTAGAGCATGCCATAAGTATTAAAAGTACTGCACTGCAGAGGCTTGAATCACATTTATCTAATAGACTCTAATTTGTTCATGTGAATGCAGAGTCTTCTTCACGCACTAAGGTTAATTATGGAGTTCCACAGGGTTCTGTGCTAGGACCAATTTTACTGTAATTACTGTAATTCCCTTAAAGGGAAGCATGTATAGTAATTGATCTCAATATCAGCCAACATCATCCGACAGCTCAGCCAGTACTCCTGCACACTTCGAACTGGTAAACCCCAGTTTTTGAACATATCAACACCTGAAGCTGTTTTAGTCTGCCCACATTGGCTGTGCATCTGCAAGCCACTTTGCAACCCATCTCCACCCCAGAACCTGCTTTCATGCTGTTTCCGACTAAATCAGTGGCACGTTTCTTGTCACTGATGCATGCCCTGCTGTGTGCCGGGGTCCTGCTGCCACTCCCTCTGACTCCACGTACACAGTACACATGGAGGGGTGGTGAGGTCGCTGCCACGTGTCCTATAATAAATTGTATAGAAATAATCTTCTTTAGAGTACATGGTCCTGCCTGAAATATATTTTTGATATGTATTTTTATATTTTTGAATATGCCCTTTGAACCAGACAGCGTCTTAAAACACTTCCAAATTACATTTTCGTTGTTATGCAGATGATATCCAGCTTTATCTATCCATGAAGCCAGATGACACACATCAATTAGTTAACCCCTTAACTGGCAGCAAAAAAATCACCTGACAAAAACTACATAACGCCTTCTGGTTATTATTGGCTCTGAAAAACCCACTTCATAGCCTATTAACTGGCCACGTCTGGGCCGCCCGCCGAATGAAGTGCATTTTATATGGCAGGCTAGACCCGCCCATTTTGATTGACACCTCATTCGGCCAATCATGTAACTGGCTGCACCAAATCACCTGACAAAGCTACGTGATGCCCTCTGAGTATCACTGGCTCTAGCAAACCCATTTCTTAACATGATTGGCCGAATGAGGTGTCAATAAAAATGGGAGGGTCTAGCCTGCCATATAAAAGGGACTACAAACGGCCCGTCAGCGGGCCCTGGCCAGTTAAGGGGCTACACTGCAGGAATGTCTTAAAGACATAAAGGTCTGGATGACCTCTAATTTCCTGCTTCTAAATTCAGATAAAACTAAAGTTATTATACTCGGCCCCTCAAAACTTAGAAACATACTTACCCTGGATGGCATTACTTTGGCCTCCAGTAACACTGTGAGAAATCTTGGAGTCATTTATGACCAGGATATGTCCTTCAATGTACATATTAAACAAATATGTAGGGCTGCTCTCTCGCATTTGCGCAGTATTTCTAAAGTTAGAAACATCCTGTCTCAGAGTGATGCTGAAAAGCTAATTTATGCATTTATTACTTCTAGGCTGGACTATTGCAATTCATTATTATCAGGTTGTCCTAAACGTTCCCTGAAAAGCTTTCAGCTGATCCAAAATGCTGCAGCTAGAGTACTGACAGGGACTAGAAAGAGAGAGCAGATTTCTCCCATATTCTCTTCATTGGCTCCCTGTTAAATTTATAATTGAGTTTAAAATCCTTCTTCTTACATACAAGGCCTTGAATAAACAAGCTCCAGCTTATCTTAAAGACCTCATAGTCCCATATCACCCCAATAGAACACTTCAGAGGATGAATTAAGTATGTATATTTAACATGTGAATCATGCAAATATACTCTAGTACAGTCCAGGAATAAAAATGTGGTGTTGGTAATAAGATTAGCAGGTCCTCAATGTACTTGTGTGTATAAATACAACTCTCATCTCTACAGATTGTTTTAGTCTCTCAATTTGTTCCTCTCTTCTCATTTCTGAGCTCGTGCTCAGTTTCTTTCTTTACATGTTTTTTCTTCCCAGCTGGTACACATGTAAAATAAAGGCAATAGGCATCTAACAAAATAAGAATAAAATATCTTTGCTTCAGAACATTTTAAAATATTTTCAAATAAATATGAGGTGACTCATGTCTGCATCTCCTTTCCATAACCTACTGCTGTGTGTTATAATCTACTGCTGCGTGATAGTGTTGAAAAAAACCTCAGCTATTTGCTTTTGATTCTATTCACAAAGTCACAGAAAGGGACAAGCTGTTTGCTACTCTTTCACATTAGTCAAAAGCAGGTATGCAATGGATACAACCATGCATCCTCAGTAATAGTTCAACTGACATGAATCCTGCCTTCTCGCCCATCTCTACTTGAAATGTACTTTAGGAATTGAGACATCCTTCAAGGATGTGCACCGAGATTGATTTCTAAATCAAAGTCTGGCGGACGGAGGACAGACGAGACATGTCAGCACAAAATAGAAAAATAAGAAGAGCCCGAGGTTTTGGTTTAACCCCTTTCATTAGGCAGACAGCTGTCTTTCACTGAAAAAAATCTAAAGGTGATAATGCAGTACTGTGCAAAAGTCTTGAGCCACCCCTCATTTCTCTATATTTTGCTTCCAAATTAGATTTTCTTACAATATTTTAAAGTGGTTTTGATCAATAGTTCTCCAGATATAAATTTTAAAAAATGTACCTAACTACAGGCATTAACATCAGTTGTGTCTACACATGACAGACAACTTATCAAAGAAACTATTTTAAATTGGATCTTTGTGTATCTTTAGACACTTTCTCAGTAGTAGCCAGTCACAAAAACACATCATTTGTTCCCATTTCTTTAGTTGAATCTATGAAAACAGCCAAAGATAATACCGTTTGGCAGGCAAAGTGATTCCCAAAAAGCTATTAGCTGAAAACTTAACATATCTCTCCATGGTGTGCGGTATGTCTGCAGCCATCTGTAAAACACAGTGGAGGCTTGGTCATGGTTTGGGGCTGCATTTCAGTCAGTACTGTTGGGGATCTTGTCAAAATTGGTGGATTTATGAACACAGAAATGTACCATCAGATTTTGATTCATCATGCAATACCATCTGGAAAGTGTCTGATTAGCAACAGCTTCATTTTTCAGCATGACACAATACCAGTGCAGTAAAATCATACCTGGATACAAAAACACACAGTCAGTCATGGATTGGCCTCCCCAGAGCTCAGACTTCAACATTATAAAGATGGTCACACAAGTACTGACTTTCAACTTTGTTAGAATTGTATAAACTCTGTTTTTGCCTTATATATTGCATTTTCATGTATGTTTGCATGTTTTAATAAATCACTGCACCTATTTCCCATTTTCCTGGTGAAATATAAAGAAATGAGGGGCGGCTAAAGACTTGTGCACAGGACTGTATGCCATTGTGTTCAGAGTTTGTTATTCTATATCTAATTTGGCAAAAATATAAATTAACACAGCTGTAAGATGTGTTCATTTATTAATTATAGCTCAATTATAGTTGATTTGGCAGCACCAGGGTTTGATATGATTAAAAAAAAATATAGGCTTTGTTGCATTTTATATGCATTATTGGCCTCTGCAACAGGGACATTAAAATTCCACCTGTGGTTAAAAAACAAACAAACAAACAAAAAACAGTGTAGCTTCAAATTTGAATTAAGCTTTGTAGGTTTAGGAGGGCTTTGCTCGAGTAAATGAAAGGTCACCGCAGTTATATAACACCAGTGTGTGTGAGAGAAAAACAGAGACACCTTGTACCATGGGGTGGGACACATCCGTAAACTGATATGTGGAAGGAGAAAAGAGGAGTGAGAAGGGACAAGGAAATGGGAGCAGAGAGGGGAGAAATGATAGATAAGGAAAAGACAGGGGGAAAAGGGAAAACCGGAGTCAGGTGAAAGAAACCTGAAGAGCAAGAGGAGATCGTTACATAATAAACTATTGTTTGAAAGGGAACATAAAACAAACCCACAAATACCTGATGATAATCAATGTAGTCCATTTTGAAGAGCATGTGTCTCTTAACCTCCACCACGCCCTCTGCAACGACCTTAATATGAACAATACAGAGAGGGGCCTGCACGTTTGAACACTGTCCGAAATCTGTGCTGATAATCCTCAGGGCCAAATGAAGTCCTGGTGAGTCATCAGCTTCATAAATAACAAGTGCTCAGGGTCCACTGAGCCTTACTCCACTGGCGACCTTATTGCCATAAATTCAACCTCGCTATTTGGGTTAGAAAACAATTTGAGAGAAACTGGAAATATAATAAATTGATGCCATATTCTCATTCTATCAATTAAGAAGGCTGGTGAGTATAAGGCTGCAGTCAGTGGGTGGATGGGAGGCAGATTTGCCTGGAGCTCTGGAAGAAACCCTTCAAAGAAACTACTGTATTGTATTACACTGCTCTGTGATTTGTTTTTTAATCTGCAGTTTCCATGGCTGGTTACCCCATCATAGCAACATTGTTTTAATATTTATGCTAGTCCTCAGATCAGTGTATGTAGCATAGGATTGTTTTAACATATTTGAACACATACTGAATATTTACAGTCCTGGATGAGTCGTGATAGCAGCTTTATTGTACATAGTACAACGCAGGGACACACTGCGTTGTACTATGTACTAAAGCTGGCACAGTAACATGAACAGTGACAGGCATGTTTACAAAGCTTTCTGTGCCACTCTCAGAGTGATCACATGATCAAGGGGCCCAGGCTCAGCAAGCCCCAGACCCAGGCCCAGACGCACATACACGCACACACAAACCACATACCCACACGCGCAAATAGGACACTCACTCACTCACTCACTCACTCACTCACTCACTCACTCACTCACTCACTCACTCACTCACTCACTCACTCATATGAGGACATACAAAGACAAACCCATCCTCATCAATCCTTCCTAGGAGGTTTTTGTTTCATTTATTAAGATCCCCATTAGCTACAGCAATACTGCAGCTATATTTCCTGGGGTCTCCAAATCTTCAAATAATAACAGGTGTGAAAGAGTGGACACACCCCACCCCACCCCCTGAACCAGCAGCAAGCCCGGTAATCAGCCAACCCAACTCCCGAACCACCAGCTAGTCCCCACCTTAGGCAAGGTGTAGGAAACCGGGGTGTGGGAAGACCCACTCACCCCCTTCCTCAACCCGTCAGTGTTTGGGGTGATATGTTGGGTGTATGTGCTGGTGTATATGTATATGTGAGTGTATGATGTGGAAAGGATGTGTCTGACTGTGTGACAGCTACAGTGCTATTCAAATTGAGGGGACAGATGTGACATGAGTACTGAAAACAAAAACACTTCGACATGTGCTAGAGGAAAGCCACGGGGTCAGTAGCTTTATTCTCTGGGGATCGCTATGCCTATCTATTTTAAAGCTTCTGGGTGAACTTAAACACAACAAACAACAACACCAACAAATCACTATCACTGTAGTGAAATAGTGATAGTGAAATTCATGGAAAAGCCCTTCTGACATGCTGAGTCCACTAAAATCTAGCCAGATCATGTGACAGGTCAGAGTTGCAGCACACATATTGTGTGCACCTGTGAAACAATGAACAGGGTTTCTCTTGCCCTGCAAGATTTCAATCTGTGTGTGTGTGTGTGTGTCTTAGAGGAGAAACAAACTGGGACGGAATGAGAGGGGTGAAATGAGACAGGCAAGCCTGAGCAATCATGTTGGAGAGAAGAGAAATATCTGTTTCATTCCCACTTTCTGTGTGTGTGTGTTTGTGTGTGTGTGTGTGTGTGTGTGTGTAATAGCTGCAGGGAGTATCTTGGGGGGGTGGGGGGGGGGGGGGGTGTCAAACAGCCTCTATGGTCACTTGTCTTTTTCTTTCTCAGTTTCATCTCCACAAAAATACCCATTCTTCAAGATAGTCACGGATTTCATCATGCATTTCAGGCTCAAAGATGACTGCAGGTGGATCATAGACTGTGTACACTGTGTGTTTCCTGATGCTGAAGCTGTCCACAGACCTCTAATAGAGCGTAAAATAACTGGATAATAACTGACTTTGCACTGAAAAAAAAGTGAAAAGGATCTACCAAAGAAATAACCTCCAAAGGTTTTGTACACCTCCTGCGGATGTTTTCATTCACTGGCTGATCAGATCTCTGCTCGGGTTGAAGTTTGCCATAAGGTCACCAAACTCCTATACTGGAGGAGAATGATGTGGATTTGCAGCCCAGCTTGCAGAAGTGAAGGAGCACATCCATCAGCTACTTTGTGTACAAGTCCACACTCCTGGCAGGGCATCAGTTTCAATTGGAATTTAAAAAAATAACAATAACTTACATGAGTTACACTTTACAGGTTTATTATGATGTGAATGTAGTTTTGTCAAAAACTATGCTTTCCGTATTTACAGGCGGTGGTAATTACGCAGTGGTAAAAGAAGTACTAAGATCTTTTAAAAGTACTTTCGTTCCCCACAGCAGGTAGCTTAGCATGTTTGATTTGGCAGATGGTTTTACACCAGATGCCCTTCCTGACAAAACCCCAGAGGGATTTGTGTCTCCTCTTGGGAACTGAACTGGGAATTTTTCACTTGTTAGACAAATGTGTGAACTACTACACTAAGTATTAAATTATTTCGCTAAAATTAAATGATCAAGAATGCTATACTCTCTTTAAAATAAGTCTAATAACCCATAATTAAATAATAACATACCGGTTATTACACCCCCCCCCCCCCCCCCCCCCCCCCCCCCTTTTTTTAATTTCATTTGAAAATGAGCAGGACTTAAAGTTAAACACTTTAACTAAGAAACACCAAGACACCATTTATGTGAAATTTATGTGAAATACACATTTCACATAAATGCAATATAGCTTAAGTAGCATTATTTTCCTCAAAAAACATATTTAAAATGCACTTTATACATATACATGCTTCCTGCAGGTTTTAACACTTATTTATGATGAATGTTGTTGTAGAAATATGATTTTTAAAAAACAATATTTGTGATTTGGGCGTGATTTGTTGTTAAACCTTTCCCCTGAACTGTGCCGTGGTATCCAAATGAGTCGCACCTTTGCGTTAATGGGCGAGTAAGTGATTACAACTTTGTTTTGTGGGCGTGCCCCTATTTGGCGTCATTTGGGCGGAGCTTCTCTGAATATTCATCGGCGCGTGGCTGAGGCAAGCGCACGCGGGGAGAGAACTGGATTAAGTACTGACGTCTTCCGAGACTGGCAGTAGGAGGAGGATGTGAAAAAGCTGACATTTGTCAGTGTTGACACTGAAAGAGAGCAGCAGCTGGACTCAGCCCGTCTCGGCGGATTTTTACACACAGGCGGTGCGAGGCTGCGGCCGCGTGAAAACAAACTGCCTGCTTTTAATGATCTGATTTAAAGACGCGCACAGCTGTCCATCCGTCCAGAGAGCCGCAGACAGACGCAGTCATGATGGACTCTATCTTAGACAGTTTAACGGCAGAGAAACTCTACCCGTCCGGAGGGACCAACCTGTTGGACCTGGAGGAACTCAGCGACGGGGATTTTCTCACTAATGTGGTGAGCCTTCAATCTTTCATCGCCTTCTTAATGCACAGTCCACATTTTTTTCTTACTGTAAACTGTCCAGTCGTTATTTTTTATTTTATTTTATTTTTTGTTATTTGCGTTAAAATCAAACACACCTGGACTGCCCGTTCCGCCTGGAGCCGGACCTCAGGAGGGCGGTGTAGCTGTTAGATCCTGACAGACATCCGGGGCTCGTAACCAGTGCTCAGAACTTGTATGTGCTGTGTGTGCGCGCGCGCGTGTGTGTTTTAATTGTGTAAACTAATGTGTTTGAGAGACTGGGAACACACACAAGCTGGAGTGTTACTGGTTAACTTGCGTGTGTGTGTGTTCAGCTGGCAGATGTAGAATTCAGCAGTACACCTGATTACTAACATAGTGTGTGCAAGCAGCGTGTGTGTGTGTGTGTGTGTGTGTGTGTGCATCAGAGTACTAACTTTTTAACTACATTCTCAATTGTTTTGTCTTCATTAAATCTCAATCATGTTATAAAATAAGGAAATGCTGTCTTTAATCCCAACTTTATTACAATCTGCTGTATTTATCTTGGATAGCCCGATCCTGTTGCAAAATAATGTCAGGCTTTTTCATGCACACAGCACAGATGCATAAAAAGACAGTTCTCCCACCTTTTTAAATCCCAGATCCCTCTCTCATCAGCGCTCACCTAAACCCCGTGCTATCAGAATATGTTTTTTTGTTTTTTTTTTTCTTTTTTGTCAATCAGGGGATTGAAAAAAAATCTAACTTTCCAAAAAAAAAAAAAAAGTAATTATCGCTTTTCTCAGAAGCATCAGGTTGGGGATGAGGGGGGGGGGGGGGGGGGGGTCATCACCGATGACGACCTAGACCTCCCCACCTTAGAAAGCACCTGTTTCCCACAGTGCTTTCTGCATATCCCCATCCTCGCTGAGACACCTCATTTGCGACTGTGACAAACAACAGGATGTGGCAGCGCAGAATCATGCTTGTTAATCAGTAGTATCAACAGCAGATTGGTTGATGAAGCAAAAATTGTGTGACAGGAAGAAAAGTATTGATAAAGAATCAAGGTGGTTGTTATGTGGAAACGGCCTGTTTGTCACAAGCAGTTAAGCTCGTCTTTCTGTTTCTGAACAGTGTCTTTGGCAGCAGTGGCCACGCTGTATGTATATGATAGTAAACAGAGTTAAGTTGTGATGAGAAAATCAATAGCAGCCTGACAGCGCATTCATCCTCGCCAAACGCGCTGAAGGTTTGCCATGCACAGAAGAGTTCTGCAATCCCCTCTGGCACTTAATTGCTAAAGCCATAGAGGGCAGACTCTGTTAAGAGCAGCATCTTTTGTCTTTATTTCCATTCATTCGCTCTTTTTCCACTTTGTGTCATCCCAATTTTTCTTTTTTGAATGCCGCAGGTTTTTTAGGCAGACCTCTATTCTAGTCGGTGAGTCAGCCGAGCAGTCTGCTCGTGGTTTAAAGCCCCACAACACTGTTCTAAATAAAGTAGTCCACTCTGCTGTGAAGCCACTAGGCTGGGCTGCACCACAGAGGGCATGGGAAAGGATGGCTGATTAACCAAATTTCAGTCCCAAGTCAGCAGTCTCGGTTGCATGAGACCTCTGCATGCCACTGGTTCATTTTTCTTTTTATTTATCAGACTCTTTCAATTTATCTGTAATAAACGATATCTCTTGTTTAAACCTGCAGTAATATGTTTTTTGATTTGCTTGGGCCATCATAATTTATTTAAGGATGTGTTTCTGGTTTCCTGGTTGTTGTCCATTTAGTTTTTACTCTCTTTTTTAGCTCCATTTTAGTCTCCACCAGCTTCCATCAATGGCTCGTAGCGGCTCTTCCACAGTGCATGCTGTCATTTTATCCACTAGTTATATAAAACAGATTATTCTATTATTATTTCAGCTGTAGTCAATGCAGAGGTATTGTTTCAGTACCAAATCGGTGTAAAGTTCATAGCATTAATATTGTGTGAAGAGATTATGGTTGATGCAAATATAAGTGGAGAGCTCTCTCTATTTTTCTAAAAGTGGCATTTAAACGAATTTTGGGGAATATTATTACCTCCATAATGTGTTTATTAAAAACTTAAAGGCTCACTGCATGGATACAGGGAGACATCAGCTCTTTGGCTTTTAATACGCTGTGCACTGTGGTGCAGTCCAATAGGGTTTTGAGCATTTTGCATTCTGTATTTTATTTACCTCTTACAATATAACACGTTCCCTGTTAATAACCAGGGGGAATGAGAAATAAGTGTGGGCAGCAAGAAAAAACAAAAATCGATCGTCAGCTATTACTAATGGGACAATTTCCTGCAAATTACTGCCCATGAAATGAAATAGCTGAGCCTGACAGAGAGCAGAGCACAACCAGATATGAGCACAGATGAGCAGTTTTATCGATTTGTCATTTTCAACTCGGAATATACTGTAGTTAACGACCATCACTCCAAGAAATTCCTCTTTGAAAATTTCCAAAGATAAGGTGTTTTTACATGGAGAAACCAGCTCTTCACCTTATGATAATAAATCTGGATTAGGGCCCAAATTTAGAGCTGTGTCTCAGTCTCACTCAGAAGTAAAAAAAACTTAAAGATCTTAAGATGCATATAAGCATTAAGCATAAATCACATTAAAACACAAGAAGCCTGATTAAATGTGAGTGTCCTTCGGCTACTGTTAAACCTGAGCGGATGCTTTGATCATACGTGGAGAACACCAATTTACCACCTGCTGGGAACTCATAAATGTTGTCCCAGATCCTAAAGGAAATTAGATTAGAGCTGCAGCTAATTATTTTTTTCAGAATGGATTAATGCGCCTTTTATTTTATTTTCTAATCATATGATCTACAGCTACATAATGCAGGGGTTAAACCGCTGCTGAAACAATGGCAACAAAAGATGAATATAAATATTTTTCACCATGTTAAACAGGTCAGGCATTTTTATTATATGAATCCTGGGGTTGCAATTATTGGTTAATTTTGTTAACAGTTATTTTGTGATTAAGCCATTACCTGTTTTTGCTTATCAACTGGAAATTCATTCATATGCAAGAAATGCTCACATTGAAGACACTGTTTGACTTTATTGCCTGAAATATTTCCAAACTAATTTGAGTAATAAATTGGCATAAAAATTACTCTATACACTTTTTAATCATATATTTATATAGGTGCCAGGTGCCATTTTTTTTCCAAGTAGAGATGCACACAAAGTGACCTTCAAGCAATAACACTGCTGGATACTGAAGCTGATGGTCACTGTCTTTTTTAGCATATGAGCTCCTCTTCCTGCTCTCGCCTTTTTTACCTTCCTCTCCATCCACACTCTATTCTTTTCTATTTTATTCTATTCTACTCTCCATTCAGACCCTGTACTCCAGCTTTAAAAGGACACACCCATCTTATTTGCATACTGGCTGTCCATTGGCTGCTCAGCTGCTAGAAGGAATGTGTGCAGGCATGCAGCAATGTATGTGTGTGTGTGTGTGTGTGTGTGTGTGTGTGTGTGTGTGTGTGTGTGTTTCCGTGTGTGTGTTTTTGTGTGTATGCATGTGTGAGAAGAGAAGGAAAAATACTTTTCTACTGTTTTATTGTGAACTATAGCTCATTTCATGTCTGTCTCAACACACACACACACACACACACACACACACACACACACACACACACACACACACACACACACACACACACACACACACACAGAGTAACCACCTCAGCTCCCTTCGCTCTTGCTCACAAATGTAGTTCAAGTGAGGCCAAATCCAGCCAACCCGCTGCAGCCACACATCGCCACATGAAGCCAAATACAGTAGAGAACATTACCATTTTCTTATCTGCGGCAGCCAGCGTTACAGGATAATGACATGATGTTTCCAGGTCTCTCAAAAATGCAGTTTCATTTTACACAGGAAAAAAAAAAAAAAAAACTCAGCCATTCAATATTTTATTGACTTTTGAAACCAGTTAAAAAGTTTGCCAATGCAGTGAAGTAGAATTGTTTCACCTGTTTTGTGATAAAGATGAAAAAAAGATGACAAAGTGAGAGATGACAAAAATTTCTTTTCTTTATTAGCATGCAAAATAATCCCTGTGTTTACCAAACACAAGAGCCTGCAAGAGGCTTAAATCAGAGACAGCTAAATGTAGACTAAAACACATGAAACACACGTGCGGCTCATATAACTCATTTATAGGAAAAGCTTTAAACAAAGGCATCAGGAAGAAATTTATTTTTTCACTTTGTCAGGAATCTTTCTTATTTTTAGAAAACATAAGTCATCCGCATGGTCGGGTATGAGAACCAGATTTATTTCACTGTGAGATTGATTAAAATGGACCTGAGTCCTGCGGGGTTTTGGACCTAAAACTGTCCAGGGTATTGTCTGCAAGTACGTCTGAGTGCGAGCCATTGCTAACAATTGTGGCTAAGACGGTGGCCAGGAAGCACATAATCTGTGTAACATGACGGCAAATTTCCTGCAGAAGGCATCAGATTTGATGTCTTCATTAGTGGTTGTATTACTTCATGATGAGCTAAAGCTTGGATTAATGAAGTTTAGAGTAATTATATCTTTGACTGTATCTTTTTATTTTTTTTAATGTATGAATTCAGTCATGATAAACAAGAATAACTTTTTGTGTAGGCCAGTGTAAATCTTATTTTTCAAATCCAAGGCTCAAAGGTCGCAGAAGTGGCAAACACTGCAGTTCTGCAAATGGCCACTTGAGGCTGGTCAAGCTGTGAGTGAGACTTCATAGGCTTCCACTTTAAAATGTCCAAATTTAGAGCAGAAATACACGTTTACAGTGATATCTATACAGACCAAAATGTTTTTTTGTTTTTTTTTTGACTAACTTCTCCCCTCGAGATAACTGAATGGGAGTGAATCTCAATATAACATCTGTCCATCCATCCATTTTCTGCCACTGGGTTCTGGGTTTGGGTCCTGGGGGCAGTGGTCTAAGCAGAGGACCCCAGCCCTCCCTCTCTCCAGCCTCCCCTTCCAGCTTATCCGGGGAAATACGGAGGCATTCCCAGCAGAGCCAAGAGATACAATCCCTCCAGTGTGTCCTAGGTCTGCCTAAGGTCCTCTTCCTAGTAGGACGTGCCCAAAACACCTTGCCCAGGAGGGGTCCAGGAGGCATCCTACTCAGATGCCTGAATCAACTCAAATGGCTCCTTACGATGTGGAGGAGCAGCAACTCTACACTGTCCCTCTTTAATGACCAAGCTCCTTACACTATCTTTAAGGGAGACTCCAGCCACCCTTCAGAGGAAGCTCATTTCCATGCTTGTATTCAGCAACTCATTCTTTTGGTCACTACAAAGCTTGTAACCATAGGTGAGGGTGGGAATATAGATCGTCCACTAAATCAACAACATCGCTTTTATGCTCAACTGTCTCTTCACCACAACAGATCGGTTGCTGCTGACGCAGCACCAATGCAAGTGTCAATCTCACGCTCCACTCTTGCTTCACTCATGAGCAAGACCCCAAGATACTTAAGCTCCTTCACTAGAGGCAGCACCTCATCCCGGAATTGAAGTGGGCACGCCACCCTTTTCCAGCTGAGAACCATGGCCCCGGACTTGGAAGATGCAAATTCTCCTTCCTGCTGCTTCAGACTCTGCTGTGAACCATCCCAGTGTGAGCTGGAGATCACACCTCAATATAACGTATGTATTTAAAAGTTATTAAGGCTTAAAGTGAATTATGGGTGTGGACCATTTAATGGACAGGTGAGTGCAGTTGTGAGTGAGGCGTCATTAATTTGAATCAATGAGCAGGAGCACTGGCCGTGTGTGTGCGTGTGCTGCTTGTGAATTTTTATGCAATTATCTAACAATAACAGGGCTTGATATCCAGTATCCAGTGAGTAATTTTTTTATTCATATAACAGCATTAAATAGCAGACATCTGTGTCTGTGCGTTGCACCCATGCAGTGGATGCATCTTGCTGAACAAGTTCACCAACACTAGCAGAAACTTAGCACACCACCATTTCATCTAAATTTCATGGTGTGACAGCCAGTGTGCTCGACGCGAGGCCTCAACACAGTAGTTCACAAACCGCTGGGGGATGTCACAGCGGCTACATCCAACTTTTATATGAAGCCTGTGATCAAATCCTCATGATTGCCAGTGACAGTCTGCAGGGCTACATGACTTCATGAAGATATATTTCTTTCAGTGTATTTTCCTTTGGCCTTTACATGATGTTCTGAGGATTTTACGATACTTTCCATTGCTGTATTCACTCCATAATGACATACAGTTTTTGGCTTGCTTCTCAGTAATCCAGTTTTACTTTCCTTCATTACTGTGTGATTGGAAGTATATAGGAGTTGGTTCCTCTTGCCTAGCTTACCCACTAGTCAGTACCACTGACTAGTCAGTACCACTGACTAGTGGGTAAGCTGTTTGGCACCAAATTGCAGCTCAGTTTGGTCTTTTTCTACCATCTTCACCTTAACCAGTAAGCCAGCCAAATGAAAGGAGATGATAGAGATGTGTTAAGACTCAACACTGTTAATTACAGGCATAGCAGAGTTGCTTTCTACATTTATAATTACCCCATGCGTCTGTCTCCTTCCCAGCTCTCTTTGTGTGGTTTACCTCTCAGCTTTGTCCCCTCTAATGACACACCAGCCCTGAACTGAGCTATAAAACCTGTCAACTGCTTTTTAACACTGTTTTCTTCCCTAATGTGGCTCTTTTCCCAGCAAAGAGGGAAGTGTTTCAGGTAATAACAGGTTCAGATTCTGACTCCGCTGTTCACACCGGCTGCAGCTGTTTGAGGATCAAGGATCAAAATCTAAGCCACTCTGTGTTTATTAAGCTTCCTAATAATAAATCTATATGCTTCTAGTGTGGCTGTGCTACACAAGAGTTCTCGGTACAAATAATAAAATAGTTCATTGCAATAAATTAATTGCAAAGAAGGCAGTTCCACGAATGTGAAATGTTACCAGTGCGTTTGCCATTTGAATGTCACGTAGTGCAGGTGTGATGCAGATTAGCATCGGAGCATTTAGCTCGCAGAAACTGTCAACTGAATGCTGACCTTTAGTCTGAAAACAGCTTGGTGGGACACAATAATATTGCTTTATCTGCATGTATAATTTGGATTTGCTTCACAAATTAACTCTGTAGCTGCCACAACAACAGTTTGACTTTCCATGTTGATGTCATTTTTAATATTTTATTGTCTCAGCAGCTCTTTATAGATTAAAGCATCAATGTACTAAATAAATAAATTTGCCAATTAGATCAGATCTGAAGATGGTCTCTTGAAATTTCCATCCACCGTGCGTAAAGAAAACACACACCTATGTGCTCTTGCACAGATTTGCACATTAGTGGTGTGAGAGATGAATTGTTGTAAAGAAGGTCTTTGTTGCTGCTGTGTTAAGATGCAAGGAATGTTGGCAGCATCTGATCATTTAAATGACTGCATTTGGCTTCAACACAAACTGGAATGACATTTATTAGTATTAAAGTGAGAGACTTCTTAAGCCATCGTCCCCACATCCCCTTGCAGCTTATTCTGTCGCAGATGAAATTCACCCTCCAGGTTTTGTACCTTTAGGGTTTAGTCGCAAGGATGAAACTTAGCAGATTTCTGAGTGGTTTTATAAAGCCAGAAGAAGAAAAAGTTTTATCAGTCAGAATACTTGAATGTGCAGCCCCCAAAATAGGGTCACTCCTGAAGCTGAATACAAAACTGAAGCCAAATGTAGACAAATATGAAATAAAACCCCATACAGTACAGTAGCATAAGGAGAAAGCCACATATTGACGGCCACTGTTGAACTAATGCAGCTACTAGAACTAATTTTAGGTACATAATGCTTCAATTATGGACCTTTCTCTGCTTTTTCTCTCTGCATCACTCCCATTATGACAGCAATTAGGAAACTTTTCTAGATTTGTTTTTGAATAGGGCGGTTTTAAATGTGACCTATATTCCCTAATGGAGCAGTATTAAAGGGGCAGTGTCAAGGTTATTTAAATGGATATTGTTATAACATTTAGTGCAACAGGAGAACAGGGCTTCTCTGTCACGATAAATGTACTATGAATGGGTGAGTATTCACGTGTGTGAAAGCACAGGTGACTGCAGGACCACTGAGTGCATGCTACACTGATAATGTACTCCCATTACTACTATACTGGCTGATATCTTTTATATAAGTTAAGTATCTATCCATCCATCCATCCATTTCAACATCAGGGTCGTGGGGGGGCTGGAGCCTATCCTAGCTGTCATAGGGTGAGAGGCAGGGTATATACAGTATATTTACAGTACATGAGATATATTAAAAAGGGAAAATGATAAGCTCACAGTACCGCCCACATTGTATTTTGCTACCAAGTTACAGTAGGCTCAGACTCGAGGGTGTTTCGGACCGTGAAGTCTGTGTCAAAAGAGCAACCGCCAGCCCCTGCTGAACGCAGCACCACAGACCTCCTGTGGTGGAGACTGTGCGCCTCGAGGGAACTGCACACAAACCACAGGGAGGACGACGGGTGGCCCAGCCCCTGCAGGTTCACTGCTACAGAAACTTTAACTTCCTGTGCATAGATGCTCTTGACCAGAGGTTTGGCTTATGTCATCTTGGCTTCAACTGAACTCAGCAGTGACTGCGTTTTTATTGGAAATCACCAGAGGTGGGAAGTAACGAAGTACAAATACTTCGTTACTGTACTTAAGTAGATTTTTCAGGTATCTGTACTTTACTTAAGTATTTATTTTTCTGACTACTTTTTACTTTTACTCCCTACATTTTTACGCAAGTATCTGTACTTTCTACTTCTTACATTTTCAAACAGACTCGTTACTTTTTAACGTCAGAGAGAAATTTGCATTTCCGGTCAGTGCGCCTTCAAACATAAAACGATCTGAGCCTAAATGGAGGAATAATAACATATAAGAGACAATCGTACTGCGTATCCTCCATCACCGGGGCTTATCTCGTACAAAGGGATTAAATACGCAAACCCATATAATTAATGTATCATTTATAGCGCTATAATCAGGGGTCACAGCGGGCCGGACCGAGTCCGTAAGTTGCGCTGCGGCACATAAACAGCTTAGCTAGCGCTACTGAAGAGGAGCGAGCATGAAGGGAGTAACGTGTGGCAGGTAAATGCAACGTTTCTAAATGCTCAACAAATATCAGCAAACACACAAAGTGTGTGCAGTTTGTCACACAGTGTGTCTGCTAGCTAAAAGAAGAGCTGCTGTATTTCAGGGAGAGCAAAGAGAGAGAAGTTCACTCAGAGATGGAGAAAGAGGACAGGAGAGGAAGAAGAGAGGTTAGATTTAAAGGTAAGGACTGGAAAACAAACTGAAGTATGCTGACTTTGTGTTATTCAAAGATTGTATGAAAATGCTGCAGTTTAGTGTTTAATAAATAGGTTAGTTTGTTGTACTGTATTTACAGTAAAGCTCTGTGTTGGACTGGAGCACAGTGTTTGTGTTCATGGTCAGAGTTACAGGTTACATCAGTGCAGCAGAGATGAGTCTGAATCTGCTGATGCTGAGATTCATTCACTGAATCCAACATTTCTACAGCCTGTATGCTGTCAGTGTAGGGGATGGAGATCAGCTCAGATAGCTGTGAAATACTGGGTTACATCTTTGGGAGTTCACTTCATCCACACAGAGCAGTAAACCTCAGAGCAGCAGCAGCAGGTCAGCTGATCACAGCCTGCACACCAACATCATTTACTGCAGCTCACAATAGAAAGCTGTGATTCTTCTCCCCATGCAGAGCCACTACAGCTGATCTTAGGGTTCCTCCACCTTCTGAATCCCACTGTAACCCCTGAGTATCCTCATGTTGGTGTTTAGGTGGAGGCACAGTCGCCCTCTACTATGGAGGACACAGAGAATAGAGCTGTGTTTAAATTCCCTTTCACAGTTTGTGGCCTACAGTACATAACAGATTCAAGCTGAGTGCATTCATTAGAATTAAAATTTAGATTGGAATAACATTTGTATTCTCATGTACTATTTTATATTATTACAATAAAAAATAATGAGTTTCGGTTTGTTTTACACAAAAATAGCAGGTAGAAACATCCTCCAAAGAACTACTTTTACTTTCTTACTTTGAGTACATTTCAGAGCCTGTACTTTTTTACTTTTACTTAAGTAGAGAAGTTGACCCAGTACTTCGACTTTTACTAAAGTATTTTTTAACATAAGTACTTGTACTTCTACTTAAGTACAGAATGTCAGTACTTTTGCCACCTCTGGAAATCACACAACTATAAACAGAAGGAGTTTGCAGAGTTTATAATAAGCAGCTCAGTGGTGCAGTGGTTAGCACTGTCTAGCTAGAAGGTTCTGGTCAGCATGCATGGCGTTTGCATGTCTGCCTATCTGGCAACCTGTGCGGGGTTTACTCAACCTTTTTGCCCCAGGCTCTATCTCCCAGCAACCCAAAGTTGGATAGGCAGTAAAGAAAACAGAAGGATGGATGAATTCAAAACACAAGAGAAAACAAAGGCGACCTTTTGTTTCAAAATTAATTTGAAACAAAAACGTTTTTATCTTGATGGAGTTGGAGCCACTCTGCTGGACAAACTATGCAGTTGCACCATTTCTAAATTACACGAGGCATCTTTTTGATTCTGTTAAATGTATGGATACATTTAACAAAATCCTAATAAAGAAGAAACTAAAGTTTTCATACACTGAGCTATGTATCATTTGGGTGCCTGGTGCCTGTCAGTGAGCCTTGAGGTTCAAGTACAAAAATTGATCTGGTTCAAGGACTTTTTTTTTTTAAATACCTTTATTTGTATCCCCAGCCCAATATCACTCTGCATAGGTGGGTATAAAAGATGAATGTGTTGATATAGGACAGAAATAGATAGGATTACAGTTGCCATTGTGTGCTGGACCATTTCTTGGCTCACTGTCAAGGCCACCCGGAGCACCTCAGTGTAACAGAGATTCCTCTCTGCTTCCTGTTTTAGAAATCAACACAATTCACAAGATCAGATTTTCTTCATGTGTTATGCTTGCAGTTTTTGTTTGTTTGCCCAGCATCTGTATTCATCTCCCCAGTGTCTGTGTGTGTGTGTGTGTGTGTGTCTCACACATGTCAAATATTTTCAGGTAACCTGAGTAAATACAAAATGCAGTTTTTAAATATTTTAAAAAGGATGATTTCATTTATTAAGGGAAAAAAGCTATCTACCCCTACCTTGAGTTAACTGTGATTAACCACATTTTAAGCTGAGTTCAATTTCACAGCCACACCCAGGCCTGATTACTGCCAGGCCTGCTGAATCAAGAAATCACTTAAACAGAACCTGTCTGACAAAATGAAGCAGGATAAAAGATCTCAAAAAAACCAACACATCATGTCACGATCTAAAGAAACTCAGGAACAGATGACAAACAACATAATTGACATCCATCAGTCCGGAAAGGGTTGCAAAGCCATTTCTAATGCTTTGGGACTCCAGCATGGTGAAAACCATTATCCACATTTATCTCCATTATCTCTGTTATCCACAAATGGAGAAAACTTGGAACAGTGGTGAACCTTTCCAGGAGTGGTCGTCCTACCAAAATTACTCCAAGAGCTCATCGACAACTCATCCAGGAGGTCACAGAAGAACCCAGAATGACTACTAAAGAACTGCAGGCTTCACTCAGCTCAGTTAAGGTCAGAGTTCATGATTCAACAATAAGAAAGAGACTGGACAAAAATGGCATCCGTTGGAGAGTTCCAAGGAGAAAACCACTGCTGACGAAAAAGAACAAAAAGACTCGTATCAAAAATTTGCCAAAAAACATCCTGATGATCCCCAAGACAAAATATTCTATGGACTGATGAGACAAAAGCTGAACTTTTTGGAAGGTTTGAGTCCCGTTACATCTGTATAAAACTAACACAGCATTTCATAAAAAGAACATCAGACCATCAGTCAAACATGGTGGTGCTGGTGGTAGTGTGATGGTCTGCAGCTGCTTTGCTGCTTCAGGAAGACTTGCTGTCATTGATGGAACTGCATTTTGTGTTTACTTGGATTATCTTTGTCTCATATTAAAATTTGTTTGATGATCTGAAACATGTAAATGTGACAAATATGCAAAAACTATGAAACCAGGCAAATTCTTTTTCACGGCACTGTATATACGAGTGCCTGCTCCACACAATTTCATTAGGCAGCTGCATGTGTCCCAGAGTAACTCCTGACTCGTATCAGTCTGGCCTTTCACCCTCACTTGAGTTTTAGTGTTGGTTATTAAGTGAGCTCTGAAGATTTTTTTGATGTAAAGATATCCATCCATTCGTTCTCTTCTGTGTATCCTGTTCAGGGTCGTGAGGAGACTGGAGAAGGTGAGCAGCAGGGTGCACCCTGTACAGGTCACCAACCTGTCATAGGGCTAACACAGAGAGACAGATAGCCATTCACACCTATGGGCAATTTAGAATCACCAATTAACCTAACCCCACATTTTTAGACTGTGGGAGGAAACCGACACAGACATGGGGAGAACATATAAACCCCACACAGAAAGGTGGATTTGAACCCAGACCTTCTAGCTGTGAGGTGCAGTGCTAACCAGCACACCACTGTAAGGATATATCTAAGAAAATCCTAACAAAGCCAATGAATAAAAGTCGGATATACCTTTTGAAGAGGTTCAATCCTACATGTAAACTGTTCATGTGAGCACTACCTGACAGTAACAATTCAGGGGGAAAAGTCCCTCAGAATAGACGGTTGGAATCTAATCATAACAGTAAGGCTTAGAAAGTCATCATGTTTACGGATCAAAATTGATAGTATGCACTAAAGCTATTAATGTTTATGTGTGCTCTGTTGGTAGTCTGCAATCAGTTTCTTACAGTTCTTAAAAGCCCTTTCCATCCACGCATATGATCCATTATTAGTACTTGAAATATTGAAGTGAGTATTGTATTTATTATCCCAATCATGTCTTTATTGTTGCTCCTGGAATAATTTTATCTGTTGTGACACTTCTGGCAGTTCTTGGAAGCACAGCTTAAGCTAATTTCCAGGAATAAAACATGTAAATCAACTTTTGTATTTCTTGCTAATTAAATCAAGTTATTTCTGTCGCTGTGTCTGAGGAGCCTCCAGGCGATGTGTGTTGATGGGTTTCAAACCAACCCATGTGTGTATGTGTGTCTGCTTTGGTTCTGCTTTTCCCATGTTTTCTGAAGACCAGGATGACTCATAATGTGTGCGTGCGTGTGTGTGTGTGTGTGTGTGTGTGTGTATGCGTATTTATGTGTGCATAAACCAGTGAAATCAGAGCACCGTGCTGTCCCAGGCTTCCAGAGCACCGTCTCTCTGCTCAGTGACTCATTCATCCAGACTAGAGGATTAATCTGTCAATGCTGTTTCCCAGTGACTGACTCTTCATGCCATCAACACAGCCTATGTTGTTTTGTTTCTGACACTGAGAGATAAGTCTGTTGTAGAACTGAAGCTATAGGTCCATTATTTGATGAGTCGATCTGCAGTAATTTTCCAGCTATTTTCTTGTCCCAGCTTATCTGAGCTTTGCCACTTTTCTCTATTTTTATATCACTGTAAGCAGGGTGTTTTTACTGTTGGTTGGAAAAAACAAAACATTTGAAGACGATACCCCCCACCCCCCTCAGTCTATCCTTGTGTTTTTCATTGAACAGTGAATTGTATAAAGTTCATTGTGTGAGACGGGTTTTATAAAGTAACATTTCCATGTTTCTCGTCATGTTTTCCAGCCTTTCTCAGGTGACCAGATGGACGACTTCAGCAGTGAATTATTTAACAGTTTCTTCGATGACCACGTATTAGAGCGACCCCTACTGGCAGACAGACCTTCATTTTTACACATTGACATGGACAGCAGCCCAGGTGAGCTCATCTTTTTTTTTTTTTTTTTTTTTTTTGCTATAAAAGATAATCAGAATATACCTGTCTCACACACACACATACACAAACAAAGCTTCTTTATGGCTGAGCCTTCCTTGTTGCATCTCATCATTCCTTTTAGTTGTTCAATCCTCACTTGTTTTTCTTGATCAGCAGCAATGCAGCAGCCGATTGGTCCTTGGATCAAATACACATGGGTTCTCCACCAGGTTGAACTTATGTAGGCTGGTACGATGATGAAAGCTATTAAATTGTAGGCTATGACCCATGGCTGTAATTTATTCGCTATGTGTTTCCATGTTTTGTCCTCCTTTTTGGCGCGGTCATAACAGATGTTTGGCGCCGCGATTCCAGATATCACCACAGTTCTTTTATCTTGGTCATCGTTCATTGAGGTCAGCCCGAAATTGCACATTTACCTCTTTTTCACCAATGCTGTGCCAGTGCCTACTCTAGAAACAGTTTCATGCATTTTTGCCATAAAATAGATGGTGTCAGAGCCAAAATTGCTGGGACCGAGTTAGAAAGTTGGAACCAGAGACATCAGTGGCTATGGGAGAGGCTACTGCAAGAAATTCACAGATGATTTGCAGATGCACTCCACAGTGTCAGTCCACCATGACTTTTTTCATGCTGAAATTTAACTACAGCAACATAGCATTGGTTGCAGGTTCTTAAACCTGTCTAAAAAGACAAAACTGGCTCAGCGGTGGCACCTCACTTGTGGAAACTATAGTATTGTATACCTGGCTTTAGCCCAACCTTTGGGGAGAAAAGTCCCCAATCTCATTACTTGGGTTGATTCAAAAGCCGTCTCACTGACATCAGCGCTGGCTCCTTCCATCCCAAAGAGTTCAAATTTCATGATATGAGAGCCACTTTCTGTTGCCAAAGTTTGATTCCAGAACTCCTGCCTGCAGAACGGAGCACATTAGACTCGCCTGTTACTGGATCCTGTTTATCAGCTCAAAGTTATTGTACTATAGGCGCTCTGAGCCTGTGCAAGCTGTCACCAGCTCATCACTTGAGACAAATGAGTGTCACACTGTTAGACGTTGCCATAGTCACGAAGTCATTAAAATAATTACAGGACAGGACAAGAAAACCCAGCATGTTGTGTTATCATGTCTGAAGAAGCGCCTGAGTCGCTTTTGCGTGAAGTCTCAACAGCACTCTCATTAGGTCATAGACGTTGTCATCGATGTATAGTGTGCTGTCAAATATACACGGAAAGCATTCAAAAGTTCACCTTTTAACCTTATCAAAAGCTGTGATATATATACTTGCACTATATATACTTATCCAAAAAAATAAAATAAAATACTTGTAGTTCTCTGGAAAAGTCTCAAGCCACCCCTCATTTCTTTTAATTTGGCCAGGAAAATGGGAAATAGGTGCAGCAATTTATTGAAATGTGCAAACATACATAGAAATACAGCATATAAGGCAAAGACTGAGTTTGTACAATTCTTCAACACAGCCTGAACTCTCTGAGGCAGCTTTCTTGTCATTTCTTTAAGTAGTCTTCAGGAATAGTTCTCCAGGCTTCTTGAAGGACATTCAAAGCTCTTCCTTGGATGTTTCTGCCTTTTGTTCTGTTCTCTGTCAGCATGATCCCACACTGCTTCAATAATGTTGATGTCCACGCTCTGTGGAGGCCAATCCATGACTGATAGTGTTACACTGTGTGTTTTTCCTGTCCAGGTATGCTTTTACTGCATTGGCTGTGTGTTTGGGATCATTGGCATGCTGAAAAAGGAAGCTGTTGCCAATCAGACGCTTTCCAAATGGTGTTTCACGGTGGCTCAAAATCTGATGATACTTTTCTGTGTTCATAATTCCATCAATTTTAACAAGATCTCCAACACCACTGGCTGAAATGCAGCCCAAACCGTGACCAAGCCTCCACTACATTTTACAGATGCCTGTAGACACTCAGTTATACCTCTCGCCTGACCTCCTCCTTTGCAAAGTGATGACAATGTGAACCACATTTGGATTCATCACTTCATCAGACATGTTACCAATGATTTTCAGTCCAGTCCTTCTATTCTTTGGCATACTTCAGCCTTTTCTCCCAGTTTCCCTTCCTTAAGAATGGCTTCTTGACAGCCACCATTTCTGATGAGGCGTCAATGAACAGTAGATGGATCAACTCAAGGTCCAAATGCAATCCAAATTTCTCAAGTCCTGCATCAGGTCTTTGATTTTTTTTCTTATTTCTTACAGACAAGACTTTCAGATACCCTTCATCTGCTGTAGATAGACAATTCTGCTTTTGTCCTCCACTTTCCTCAAAAATATTTAAGGCCAGCATGCTGCGATATGCGAGGTTTTCTTTGGGAATCACCCTGCTGGAGCAAAAATACTATTTTATATCTGTCAAACTGTGTTATCTTTGGCATTTTTCATAGATTCAAGTAAAGAAATGAGATAAAATGATGTGTTTTTGTAACAGGCTGCTATGAACAAAGTGCCTAAAGATACACAAAGAACCAATTTAAAATTGGTTCTTTGCTAAGTTGTCTGTTATGTGTAGACACAACACTGGTTCATCTCTTGAGTTAGTTGCCTTTTTATGCTTGAATGAGTCATAGGTCTGTGTTAAGTGGACTGAAAATGAGTCAAAAAACACCCAGAATATTTAAAGGAAAAATGTTGAAAGACCTTCAGAAAGCCTGGGAAACTTTTGCTTATGACCATTTAAAAAATATTACAAGAAAGTCCTTGGAAGCAAAAATAAATGAGGGGAGGCTCAAGACTTTCGCACACTACTTTGGTAATTGTGAGAGGCTTAATTGTCGTTCCAGGCGTCTTCGCTGTTGGACATAATGAAATTCCCAGCATATTCTGATGTCTAATTAAAGAAAATCATGAATATTGAGCATTTATGAGGAACCCTTGCTCCCATGATCATCATCAATTAAGGCCTTAATGGCAAAATATGTCTTAATATCTATCACTGATGCAGCCAAGAGACCGGAAAACACTGCAGTGACACAGCTCATCCATCAGGTGTCAAGCACTGAATTGGCTTTGTGGCTCTTTGGTGCTGTAATGGTGCATTTACATAACAGACAGCTACATATGTCAGAGTGATTAAAAAAATTGAGCTGAGTGATTGACTGAGTAGGTGAAAAAGCTCTCAAAGCACTAATCTTTCTAATACACACACAAAGCTTGTATTGCTACATTTTCCATCCTTGTGAGAAGGCCTTGTTAATCTCACAGATATTCAAGCAGAGCACAGCTACTCCTTGAGTGAAGACTCAGCCCCCCAGAGCCCAGCCCTGTCAGTCAAAATGGACCAAGACTCTGGTAAGTTTGAGCTTTTCATTAATTCTTAGCTTTTGCTTCTTGTGAAAATATGCAGAGCCAAGCAAAACTTTCCTGCTGATGTTTAGTCTGGCTCTTTATCATGCTGGCTGTCACCTGGTTATCTGGTTGGCTCATTTTTCTGTCTGATATAACACTTAGCAGGCAGTCTGACCCTCTCTGCTGTCTGTCAACTATTGTGCACTTCGATTGGCTGAATCCACCGCCTGTCATGTATAATGCATGATCATTGGCTTAATTTGACTTTGCATGCAAGCGCTGCCCGAGAAGAAATATTGCGCATTCCGAGTCCTGCTTTCCTCGCCTTCTTTGCTCTGTTCCCGACTCATCTTCCTCAATGTCTTCTCCTGTCTCTGTGTCTCTACCTGTCTTACTCTCTTTCCGTCTGTCTGTGTGCTGTCTGTTCTCCGTTTGTCCCAGGGATCCTGCTGTATGAACCCAGTATGAACAGCTTTCCTCCAGCTAAGCCCTGCCCACCTAACACACACACACACACACACTTAGACACACACACAGACCCACACAACAGTATGACAAGCGTATGGTTTTAAGTCTGCAGCTTTAGCCGAAGCCAACGGAAACTCGCTCTCCTCTGTCAGGTTATCTCCCTCTCCTTTTCTCTGTCTCTCTGAGTCCTGTTTATCTTTTTGCTTCTCTGTCTCCTGTAATCCAATAAAATCCACTTCATTCGTATAAATATCAGATTACCTGCGCTGCCAAAATGCCACATTTGGTTGAACAAAGAGGAGTCTAGCTTGCATCAAAAAAGCAATCTGCCTGATTTGTGTGCGTTGAGTCTGTGCAACTTTTTCAGTGCAAAATGTATTAGATAGATAATACTTTGCTCCTGAGGGAATAAAGCAATATCAGGATGAATAAATCAGTTTACAATGATATGAACGTCAGTAAGCCCAAACCTAAAATATGAACATTTGCACATGATACAAAACAGGATATTGTAAAAAGTAAAGCGTTAAATATTTGATATTGCCTAATAAATCAAACTAATTTGATTAGCTTTGAGTTCAAGGTACTTTATGGATATATATTTTTTCTTCATTTCTTCACTGTGTGGTTGCAGAGCTGTCAGCTCACATATGGTACACACACACGCACATTGCATGCATTTGTTATTGGACATGTGCATGCATGCGTTTTATAACCTGCATCTGCTGCATGATGCTTGAGAGTGAGCCATCCGCCCGTGCTCAGATGCGTGCCTTAGTGTTTTTGCACTGATGCGATGTTTTACGAGCTGCAGTTATTTCACTTTTAAAGCAACTTTGGAAAGCTTTAAAGGGAAATGGCACATTATCGCTGAACTGATTCAGGTTCCAGCACCGTGCTTTTTGAGTGTGTCTTAACATGCCTTTTCTGCTTGTACATTGGCACAAAAATAAGACGCATGTCAGAATAGGCCACTTGTTGAATGCTCAGTTCATAGTTTTCACTTCTAGATTTGGCACTCTTCACTCTGACACATATGTTATGGCGCTCCTGAACTATTAGCTGTCATACTGGCACGCAGCAGTATTTTGACAAGACTGATGCATCTGAAAAGTTCTGTGGTATCACTGCAATAATGACTTTTCAGGGTTGGACCTCAGTGTAGAGTTCCATTGCTGTGCGGTATTGCTTATGCAGTTTGGAGAAGGGGACTTCGATACAAAAAGAGCACATGTGGTGTCTTGTGAGATTCCAGGCCGTTTAGCGTGCAAATGTTTCTGAAACGGCAAGACTTTGGTCATAAATCCTCGTATCTCAGTTCCCAGAATCAAGCTCTAATCTGTGCAGCCTTGCCAAAAGATGTGCACATCCTTACAGGCCTTTCCAGCTACCAGCGAGAGCGTGACAGTAGGAGCAGCTGCCTGTTTGTCATGATGAGTCAGGTTAATTAGGCACCAAGAGGTGTTAGACATTCTTGACCTTTCAGGAAGCCCGTCTGTTCTGAATGAAGGGATTTGTGGATCTTAGTGTGTTTTGCTGGACAAGAAGGTCCTGTCCAATTAGAATTACAATGATGGGTAAAGCAGCAGACGCGAGGATCACCTACCAATCACAAACAAGGTCAGACGTATTTGACACCAACCACTGGATTGTTCTTGTTTGTACAGGAAGTGTCCTGATAAGACGACCAGAAAAAGTTGCCCCTTTTGCCTCATCTAGTATCACCCACATTGCATTGCTTGAATTACAAATTCTTCTTTATCGAAGGACTGATACAACTGATATCACATATTAGCCTGTGTGTGTCCACTCATGGCCAGATGAGCTTGTATCAGGCCCCTTTGGTCTTAAAGTCCTCATCACATAGAGTGAGCACAGCAAAGGCTAGATGGAAGGTCATTATGGTTTACATGGAAATCAAGAAATTAGGTAGTACTTGCTGTTAGCTTCCTAGCTCCTGTCTACAACAATAAGTAACAATAGTATAAGTAACAATAAAATGCTCTGATGACCTATTCTGGCAGATCCCAACAAATCAGTAGTGCTCAAATGTGGTTTGGTGGTTCTTGGAAGTCTTAGACTTGCCTGCCTTGCTTTGTTGTTGCTGCAGGACTCACACTGCTGACAGCAGAACACAACAGCGTACAAATGGTCTGTGGTCATTTTTTAAAATATGATAGGCTACAAAACATAAAAGCTTTCTTTCTTTCTTTCTTTCTCTCAGGGTGTTGTTGTTGTGGCTGCAGCTCTTATTCGGTTAAAGAGAAGCCGTATGTTTTACCGCAGCTCCTTTTGCGCTGATCCATTGAATGTTTTAATGCTACTGCAGCCCCGCTGAGATCAAACACAGCCACTACCTCTCTTCCATTAACCCCCTGTGATGACTACCAGGAGCCATTTGGTCATTAACACCAGATTTCTTACCTGAGCTTGCAGCAATTTACCCACACAGGAAGATCTTTTAGTCGTTTTTTTTTTTTGTTTTTTTTTTCTCATTAACAGCATCCAATGAAATTCCATAACATGGATACAGAGAGAATCCGATTTTCCTTCTCTTAAACTTTTACATTTACTTTTATTCTTTTTAATCAAACTTTTTCCCGCATTGCTGATGAAAATTGTCACTGTGATATCTGAGAATATCTCCCCAGGTTTAGGACCATTTTCTTATGCATTGGCTAAAAGCTAAGAACTTCTGCTATTCATTTAAAAAAAAAAAAAACAGTGGTAGAGGGCTTAATGAGGGCAGGAGACTTAACGAGGCTCAGGCGAGCAGCAGGACTGGCCTCATTAGGAGAAGCCTCTTTCTGATAGGCAGGATGTATGGTGGAGGTAAATGGTGGCTCTACCTCAAAACTGGAATACTGTGTTCCTCCTGATCGTTTTTTCTCTCTCTTTTTTTTTTTTTTGCACTCGTTAATTTCCTAAAACATTTCAGGCTCACGCTGCTAATCAGTGACATTAGTGGCGAATGATATTTTTCAGGTGGCGAGCTGTAATGAGTGTTAGATCATGCAGTAGTCGGGGCAGCACGGAAAAAAATACTAAAGTGGTGCTAATGAGCTGTTTGGGGTGGGGTCCTCACACTGCTAGTGGAGTTTTATCCAGCTACGCTACCATCATCATTTTTATGGCAGATACATATTACGCTTGCTAAAGAGACATTTATTGCAGTGAAACCGTGGCGTGGAAAACATGATTAACTGATTAGGCATTCGCTTTTTGCTTCACTGCAGTCAGATAAAATTTTTAAAAAAATCCAAAATCCGCTGTTTCTCTACTGTGAGACAAAACATTTTAAGATGTCATCTTGGGCTTGTAATTTTTCATTTTAGGACATTTCACAGACCTAACCACCTTTTTTCATGTAGAATAATCAAATGAATCATGGATGCAAGAGCAGCAGTTGTTAGCTGCAGCCTTGGACTAAAGCTCCGCCAACCGGAGGAGGAAGTGCTGTGGTTGTGATGACATTGACATAGCCACTGACTCATTGAGCCCATTTCACTGTGCTCATGTACTACCTACTGATGTACAAACTGACATGAAACACAGTCCATTAATGGGAATAATTCTGATAAATCAGCTCTTTCCTCTGTTGCCAGCATCACTTTGAAAATTCAGCTTCAGTCCAGTTACAAGCTAACAGGCTTTTATAGGGTTCACAGATCCTTGTGATTTCAAAAGCATACGTCTTTCCACGTTTGTGCCCACTGTGCTTGAACTATTGGATTCAAATAATCAGCAACAAATAGATTTGGAAGGAATGTTGCTGATTAATAATTGACAGCTCCACTGGTTGCAGTTCTTATTATGTTTTTTAACCATCTTAAAACTTTTACAATTCATTCTGTGTCTCTGCTGTAGTGATGGACAGGATAACAAGACACACTACCAGCTGTCTGATGGGGAACACATCACCCCCCTCTGCTTCCACCAATCTCTCACTCACACACACACACACACACACACACACACACACACACACACTGCTTGTAAACTTCAGACCGTTTTACCAGCACAATGTTGCTAGGAAACCAGGATGTGATTAATGTGATGTGTACACACACACACACACACACACACACACACACACACACACAAAGCAAAAGCCCTCTTTCAGTGCACCAGGGGAGCCTTTAGGATGTGTTTAATGTGACAAACATCAAAGTGTCTGGTCTGGTGTTCGTGTGTTAATGCTGACATAATGAAACATCCTCTTAACTCTTTAAAAGTTGTGTCATGGTTTCACTTTTAACGTTAAAGGCAGAAAACTTTTAATGCATGACTTTTGCCTAATGATGCCCCGTGGAGCAGCTCACCTTTAAAGGGACTTAATTCAAAGCACGTGCACTGACCCTTTAATTCTGGTAGATGCACTGGTTTAACACACTGTCCAATGAAAATTTTCCATTTGAATGCTTGTGCAGCCTTGACAGACTTGACTAAGAATGAGTGAAGTTCTAAAAGTTAGATTTAGAAATGAGTACATCAGAGGGACAGCTCAGATGGAGCAGTTTGGAGAGAAAGTTAGAGAGGTAAAAGAAGGTTTGGACATGTGCAGAAGGGGGATAGTGGATATATTAGACAAAGGAAGATGGAGCTGCCTGGCAGGAGGAAAAGAGGAAAACCACAGAGAAGATTCATGGATGTAGCAAAGGAGGATATGCAGAGGGCCGGTGTGACAGAGGAGGATACCGGGGATAGGTTGAGATGCAGGCAGATGATCTGCTGTGGTGATCCCTTAAGAGATCAGCTGAAAAAGGAACCGCAGCCAATTAGATTTGAGACTTTATTTAGAATAGACATTATGGACCTGTCCTCTAAGGCACACTGCTCAGCCTCACAAGAACAACAGAGGCCAGGAGGACCCTGTCTGAGTTTTTTTTTCTTTTTTTTTAAGTCATCCATTCTGAGAGATTAGGTTAGCTGTCATCTTCATGAGAGATGACATCTGTTGTGTGGCTCCATTTTTTTTTTTTTTTTTTTTTTTAAATCTTTGCATTAACTGACCACCGATTTGGTTTCTCTTGTGTAAAATTGGTGGAATGCTCCTTTAAAGTCACCTATTGAGAAACCAAATGGAAAGCTCAGAATTGTGTTGTAAGAAAAAGCCCACCTAGTCACATATCTTTGGATTAGATAGCACCACTGTTCCCAGCATCTGGATTCTGACTATCAAAGGGGAAATGTGTTAGCTTGGTAGGCCAGCTTTAGAAAATCTGGAACCAACCAAATCTGGAGTGAGGAAAAAAAACCAGCTGTTTTAGGTTCTGTGCAGTTATCCAACTAACTTGGTAGTTTTGTTTTGCGAGACAGGCTTTGGGATTTTCCTCAGACCATCTTTCAGCGACATAAGAGCTACTGTGCTGTGTGGGCGTTAGCAGAACTTCTGCTTAGAAAAGGCCTTAAAAATATAAGAAAACAGCTATTTTAGAGTGTGCTGCTTCAGGTACTGGTAAGGAGGTGGAATGGGGTCTGAGAAGGCAGATCTGAGGAACAGCTTAGTGAGTTTACAACTGTTTATCTATTTATCCTTTTCACTCTTCATTCTTCTCTTTGCAAAATCCAGCATCTGCACCCCTTATGAGTCATGACAGCATCCAACAAAGCTTCCAGTGAGTTAGTGCTTTTCATGTGAACACAGTCTTGTCAAAGTCCCTTTTGTTAAGATTGCTCAGAATCATAAATTTTGCCTGTTTCAAAAGTTTTAGAGAAAAACTGTCCAACAATGTGTAGATATAAGCTCTTTTTCTTAGTTTTATTAAAGTGGAAAAAAGAAGCCGTTACCCATTTCAGCTGATCTCTCAGCTCTTTGCTTCTCATTAGTGGTCCTCAGTCACTAACAAGCAACATGATGTTAGTCAGTCCTGGTTAGCTTTGGCTTGCCTCGGGTCATTTCAGGAGGTTGGATGTGTCTGTCCGAAAATACTTTCTGGAATTCAAAGCAGACTAAACAATGATTTACCTGTTTCCTCTTAGAAATATACCCACATTGTGTTTTGGTGACCCTCCTTTGAAATTGCACTTTCGCCTCATTGCCGGGTCACTCGATTATGCATATTTTCAGTGTTTAAAGGCGGCAACTGTTTCTCTTCTCAGAAAGTATAATGAGAGCGCGTTGCCGGGTCAGCCCATCTTTTATTTCAGGGTATATACACTAGCTGGAGGGAAATTATGCACCGCAGTTGCCAGAACGACATTGTCCAGCCTTGTCAGGAAGAGCTCAGATATTTTGAGCTCCTTCAAAGTGTGATTTGGAAGCTGTCAATTACTTCCATTGGAAGACCTACAGCAAAGCCTCCCTGAAGAGAAATAAGATTAGCTGTACTCACGTTTCTCAGATAACTGGAAGCTCGTTCTAGTTTTTATAAAGAACAGGAACGCTTTTTCTGAGCTGGGATTTAGGTTTGATTATTGCCAGTGGGATTTCACTTGATAGTGGAAAGAAGTTAGTGAGTGAACCTTAAGTTGGGATTGTCTGGTCAAATACACAACAGTACAGCATTTAATCGTGTATGCAACAAGTGGTTTGCATATTTTCCACTTACAAGACTTCCATCCGTTAAATAAAAAAGAGGACAAACTAGTGTGCAGAACTTACAAAGTTAAAAGTAAAGCTTTCCCCAGTAGGTGAAAAACAAACTCACTGTGGCTGGCCTGATTGAGTCACTGCAGTCTGTTGTCTGTTGCCACAAGATAACCTTAAGTTATTAAGGTTATTTTGTGTTTTTGTTGTTTTTGCATTTGATCCCCATGAAATACTCCAATAATAAACTAAGGATGATTTTAGGGTGGTGTGGTGCTTAGCACCTTCACGTCACAGCAAGAACGTCCTGGGTTTGTATCCAGCCCGGGGCGTGGGTTCTCTCCGGGTACCCCGCTTCCTCCCACAGTCTAGATGCATGCCTGGGGTTGAATTAATTGGTGGTTCTAAATTGGCTGTAGGTGTGAATGTGGTCACCCCTTCTGATAGATTGGTGACCTGCCCAGGGTGTACCCTTCCTCTCACCCCATCACCACTGGGATAGACCCCCTAACTCTGAATTGAATAAATGAATGAATTTAGCTTGATAGCATTTTTTTTTTTTCCTTTTAGCAATGATGTCTGTCTGTGGTGTCTTTTCTGTAGAGTTTGAATGGAGCTTCAGTCAGGACCTGTCAGCCATCTTGGTGAAGCAGGAGGAGCCTGATGTGGGTCAAAGGTTAGATCCTCAACCTATGGAAGGCCCGCCTCTCATATTAAGCCCCGCCCCTCCACACAGAGGCTCACCATGGAAACACACGGTTAGCATCCATCTGGCCTTTTCCTCAGTGATGAAATGTAAATAAAAAAGGTGTTTTTGATGTCAGGTATGTTTGTTGGTTCTACAGGAGCGCAGTCCAGATGATGTGAAGCCCGTTGCTATAAAAGATGAACCCAGAGAGATTGGACAGTACCTCAGCCTGCCCAGCGGTAACACGCACTCTTATTAAAACACTCACATGCTAAATGGTTTGTCTGACTCAGAATATTTAAATGTTAGAAGTGACTTCATAGTGTGACACATTCACCTAATATGTCAAAGATCCCTGGTTTGAGACCAGGAGGGGAGACAGATCCCTGGGAGCGCTGCGTCAGGAGGGGCATCTGGCCTGAAAATCTGTGCCAAATCAAATATGCGGATCCATCCGCTGCGGTGACCCCTTGTGAATAAGGATGCAGCAGCTGAAAGAAGCTCTACAAAACAAATTCATTAGTGCCCATTTTCACCTAAAATATTATTGATATGTGCAGATTAAATGATATGAAACCTGAGCCATAACTAAAGTCTTTATGTATCATGAGGGTTTAACCCTCTCTGTGTGAGATCCATTTCTACCTAAGAGACCAAATTCAGAGCAAAAATATTTACCTTCCTGTCCGTGTATCTGCCACGCTGATCACAGCACTGCAATATTTGGGATCTTCAGGAGGAGTCCACTTTTTAGCAGATCTGTTTTTTGCACTAGAGACTTTGTAGAAGAATCATTTCGAATTGAAGATGAACATTTTCGGTGGCCCTCTGTTTAAAGTAGAGGCACTCAGTCCACACTTTGCTCTGCTTTTAGACGATGCTCTCCAGCTGCCGCCCACCCCTCCCAGCAGTAACCACGGCGACAGCGACGGCTCGCTCCCCCCCTCCTCCCCACACCTCCCTCTGCCGCCGTCTTCCCCTCAACCACAACAGAGGCCAGGAGGTCGTGCCTCGTCCTCGTCCTCATCTTCTTCAGCTATCTCCTCTTCGCCTCTCCTCACTGCACCGCATGTGAGTTACAGAAGCTCTGCTTTCTGTGCCCTTTGTCTTTTTCTCTCCTCGTCTATTCTACAATACATATGGGTGATTAAATCAGCGATTTGGTGTTTGCTATAAGAAATGTTCAGCCGACTGTATCTTTATATCGTGCTGTTGGTGAATTTTTTTATGAGCTTCATTGACTTCTGTTCTGTTGTGAAAGTAGACACTGTTCAGTTGGGTTTTTGATCTGTAAATCGGCTCAGTTTGGAGTTAAATCAGTCCTATAATTTGCTGAAAGAACAGAGCCTACACACAGAAAAACACACAGTCAGAAAATCCGCCGTCTGGCTGTTGTTTGTCTGATTCAGCAGCTTTTCTCCGAAAAAATGAATCACATTTGTACTCAGGCCATTATGACCCAGTGTTTACTCAGATTGTCCAGTGTCAGCAACATTTTTTGATTTTTAGCACTGAAACATGTGAACAGCTGAAGTGATGCACAAATCTGACAGTGCTCTTCTTGTACCAGGGTGTAACACAATCCTGTTCGACATCAATAAGCACAAAGAGATGCAAGATTTTGTGTGCGCTGTAAACATGCAAATTAAAAGCAGACTATTGTGAATAAGAGCCTGAACTCTGGGAGCCTCTTAGTGTTACGCAGTGGTGAAGTGCTTGTTTCACTGTGCAGAAACTGCAGGGTTCAGGACCCCTCATGCTGACAGAAGAAGAGAAGAGGACCCTGGTTGCTGAGGGTTACCCGGTACCTAACAAACTTCCTCTCACTAAGAGTGAAGAGAAGGCACTGAAGAGAGTCCGACGAAAGATCAAAAATAAGGTAAGCAAGCACATTTCTTCTGTTTGTGTGCACGGCTGAACTGAACATTTTATTAACCAGAAAAAAAACTGAGCTATTTCCAGAATCTTGGACTGCCTTGTGTTACCATTTCAAACAGAAATAGTAACACATTTACCAAAACTTTCATTTTGCTCTGATCTGAAATGCTGTTTCGGTGCAGCAGTGATGTTTGCCTGTTTCTCCAGATCTCAGCTCAGGAGAGTCGGAGGAAGAAGAAAGAGTATGTGGAATGTCTGGAGAAAAAGTAAGGCTTGGAAAAGTCTTCGTCTTTATCTTTCCATTCTCTGCACACTTCTTTTGGTTTACATTTCTAACTGTCATCTGTGCTTTCCAAAGCCTTTTTTTTTGTCATTGTAGTGTAGCAGTGTATCAGAATTGGTTATTATTGTTTAGAAGAGTCCAATCAGAGCATTTGCACACCTTAGACTCTGCTTAGACTGTGCTAGAGTAGCTTAGCATGATTCACTGTTCAAAATCATCCTTAGCCATCTCACACAGGGCCTTGGTGCTGCCCCTCAGTTTACAGTTTGTCTGAAACGAGATGTTTTAGCTCCCTTTCCCCTCTCTTTGAAGCCAGCTTTGGCTTCCTCTTGTAAACAGAAGGCTTTAACACCAGATGGATGGGGCTTCTGTGGCTGCAGCCAGAGGTGTGAGTTGACCATGTAAGGACTTCCCCTCTCTATGACATCAGAGAACCAAGATTAGGAAAAAAAAGCCACCTCAAAAACCACAGGTTTTATTATTTGAAACTTTGGATCCACCATTATAAGCATAACAGGTCCCCCTTAAACTGCTAGTTAGAGCAATATCTAAGCAGAATCTTCCACTTCTTTCACCCTATAATGTAGTTGAGAGTGTTAAAAGTCATGTCAGCTAGAGTTTTTTCCCCCTGAGATGACTCTAATTGCAAGCCTTTATATGCAAAATTCGGTTTGCTCATTTAATGCATAAGCAACAAAGAAAAAAAAAAAAATTCAGCAGCCCAAAGACAAAAAACTGTGGCGTTGTGTAACACTGAGTGTGAGCTTGGCAGTTACAATTTAGTCAAGAGCCAGTTTTTTTTTTGTATTTAGAGGTTTCCCTAACTGCTTTGGAGCTGAGTGCAGTAACAGACGCAAGAGCTCTGCTGGGGATTAAATTGGAGGCAAACTCGGGTGCTTGTGAGGTCAGATAAATATGTGTGTGTGTGTCTGACATTAAAAAAAAAAAAAAAAAACCCTCCAGAAAGCATTCATCAGCACTCAACTCCTCTATTCTGATTCATTAAAGAACAGCAAAAGCAGAGAGCGCTTTTCTCTCCTCTTTACTTTCCATTATTCCGGCCATTCCTTGCTGTGGCGGGACTCCAATAACCTGCTTAACACATGGGCCAGATTCACTGACTTTCCTGACAGGGACAGTAAAATAGAGTTGAAAATATGGGCTTTCTTTTACATAGCTTTCATTACGACAAATACAAATATAAGTGCCGACAAAGATTTCCACAGGTATACAAAATTCCCTATTAATCCCACTAGAGTGCGGGGAAAATTATGTGCGAGTACAGCTTCTTTTAACTGAATCAAAGCAACAGAGACATAAGAGGACACGTGTAGAAACAGAAATCCACCTCTCTATGATTTTTTGGACACAAGGAGGGGATTAATGGATGATCCCTCGAAAAGAAAACAGCAGGATGCTTTCCTGAAAGGCGTGTGTATGAAGGAGTTGTATTCTAACAACACAGCAGGAGATCAGGAGGATTAAAAAAGTGAGACATTAGCAAGATGTTACACTGATAACAGAGATCAGAAGGATTAGTAGGAAAAGACAGACAGAGGGAGAAAAAGGGGAAGAAACTTTGGCAAGCAGGGCATCTTTCTGAAATTTTCTAAGTATCTGTGTTTATTTTGTACAAAATGTGACCTGTGGTGCTTTTAAATGTGAAATGAGTTCAAATGCTCTCAAAAGTTTTAGTTTATAAAGACACTGTTAGGACCCAAGGAGTGGTTAAAATAGATTTGAGCAGAGTGGGGAAATGATGAGCTGACCGCAGTTTGTTAAATGCATGTGAGAGGCTTCAACTGTTAGAATAAACTTATTGACCTCATAGTTCTGAATCAGGACCTCCGTGTTTTGCATCATGAAGTTTGTTCAGAGGTCCAGCTGTTAGCTCAGTAACTTAGAACAGCTGGTATGAATCAGCAGTCGAGGTTCGCCTCTTTTTCAGTCAGGTTAGAGCTACAGGTTGGAGAGCTGATTAGGCTAGCTTAAATCACATTAATAATGATCAGAGTTGTAGTTGTAATAGACTGGATATAAAAGATGAACACCCATTGGACCATATTTGGACCCAAGGACAGAGGGCAAAGTTATCAGATTCTCAAGAGGTCTGGTTCAGTGACTAAAATGAGCAGGAGAGCAGCTCAGCAGTCTCAACAGTTATGGGCTATAGCTGCCTGCGTCTGCATCTGCAAATGACTGCAAGTGGCCACATCCATAATAATGTGTAACATTAAGCATTAACAAAATTTTAATGTGAAGAAATTAGCTTAAAAGACCAAAACTAGGCTGCAAACATATTTATTTCTGCTTTAAGGTTGGTCATTTTAATATTGGAGCCTATCAGGATTGGCTTGCTGTTGGAGCCCGCCTCTAGTGGCCATTAGCGGAACTGCAGCTTTTGGCACTTACGTAATGACTTCATTTTTCAACTGTGAAGTTTATCACTTAATGATCCACGTCCACTTGTCCTGCTACAACCCTCCCCATTTATCTGGGTTTGGGACCAGCAGTACAAGTGCACTGCCCCCCCAGCTGGAGACAAAGTAAAGAGGCAAGGCTGACATGGTTTGGATATGTGCAGAGGAGGGATAGTGGATATATTAGATAAGGATGTTGAAGATGGAGCTGCCAGGCAGGAGAAAAGAGGAAAAGCCTCAGAAGATTCATGGATGTAATGAAGGAGGACATGTTGGTGGTTGGTGTGACAGAAAAGGATGCTAGGGGTCGGGTGAGATGGAGGCAGATGAAAGGGTGCAGCCAAAAGAAGAAGTAGTTTGACATTTGGCTTAAACGATAACAGGCTTTGTTTTTGATGAGAGCAACAGTAAAAGGAGGATATGTGCAGAGATAAGACAATAAAAACTGTGTGTATATCTTTGTCTGTGTGTGTATTAGGGTGGAGAATTACACATCAGAAAACAGCGACCTGTGGAGAAAAGTAGAACACCTGGAGACTGCCAACAGGTGAGGTTCTCACACACACACACACACACACACACACACGCCAGCATACTTTAGTTGTCTTTCAGCTTTAAACAGACTGAAGCTGTTTTGTGCTGGCTCCATACACTAGTAATACAAACCCACCATTCATGTAATGATGTTTGGATTATGATCACTGAAAGCAGCAACACGCGTGCAAAGAATGCAGCCTGGTAAACTGAGAGCTAGATGAGCTGCAGCAGGCCTTAAGAAGATGGTTCTCATATTTTTTCGGAGCTCTTGTGCGGAAATGAAGATGCAAAACTACGAACAGGGTTATACACGTGCTTGTACACGAGTGTGTGTGTACACACACATGCTCTGTGGGTAAAAACTTTACAGGCTTTTAATATATATGCAGTGTGAGAGAATTAAAGGAGTCTAAAGTGAAATGTATCTGTGCTCCATAAGCAAAGCATAGACTCACCAAGCTGCCGCTGCCTCCTCTGTTATTATAACAATATGAAACCAATCTGCTATTATCCTGGAGTGGGTGGTTAGAAGGGTGGGTGGGTGTGGAGGGTTAGATGGCTGAGGAGGTGGTGGTGGTGGGGGGGAGTCTGTCTGTCTGTCTGTGGCACGCTCAGCCTGTCATTAAAGTGGCGAGTTAACAGCAGCTTTCATCATGGAAGGCAGCCCCCTCCCTTCCAACCACATACACATACACACACACCGATGAATATGTTAACCCACCGCAGGGAGGAACAGTGAATTGGCGCAAACTGGGAAACGTGAGTCAGCACACAGCCCGTTCACTCTCGTAAGAGTAAATGTGAGTCTAAAAAAGGCTTTAAACAAATGAACTAAATTTAAGCTCGGAGTTCCTAAAAATGTCCCAAATGCAGTTATTAGTGGTCATTTTGTTCTCTGTGCTGTGTTTTTCTTTCTGTCTAGTTGGATTCACGCAGGACTTGGTTAGAGCTACTGGTTCATTAGTTAGTAGCTTTGTATTAGTGTCTGTGAGTCCAGAGCAGACAGAGGTTCAGGATATGTTTAGTTTGGCTCAGCTCCAGCATCGAACTGAATTAACTGACAATTTTTTATTGTTCTTATTGTTTTTTTTACACACACTTATTCACTCAGGCAGGCAGCGTGACGCTTTGAAGCGCTGTATATTTTAAGCTGCAATAAGTTAAGCTGTGGTTTTACATCAAAGACCTGTGTGAGTGATGCAGGTCAGCATCATCCCCCCCCGTGAGTTTACTACAGCTGACAAGCTGCAGTTTCTCTGCTCTGTTCTGGGGCATGTCACAGATTTCAGCATGGAAATTTGAAACAATAAAAGCAGCAACAGATGACTGAGTGTCTGGGTTAATCTCTGACTTATTAAACGCTTAACTGGCTTTCTGGTTTGCTGTGTGTGTTTGTGTGTGGGTGTGTCAGAAACTGGATCTTTGTCTCCACTTAGTGGTTGGAGTTTGTCCTCACAGCCACAGACGGCTCATACCATCAGAGCCCTGCTCCCCAGGTCCCACTAATGTACTGTTTTCTTGTGGTTTTATTCATGGACTCTATTCAGCTCTGCTCTGCTCTCTGCTTGTTTTGTTGGACTCGTAAAACAAAAGTAAATCAGGTGGTTAGAGTTTACTTTGATGTAGAATAAACCCAATAATGAGCGCTGTGCTTCAGCAGAAGATCATTGATCTTTGGGGAAACAAACTATACATCAGAGTTTGTGTGTGTGAGACTTTTGTTGTGGTCTGAGTGGAGATTTAAGTCGTGTGTGTGCACACTATGGGTGCAGCCATATACATATTATAGAGATTCAAATTTCTGAACCCTCTGAGGCCACAACCTGTGAGAGTCAAACTCTTTTTTTTTTTTTCTACCACTAAATGATGTCTGGCTCTGTTTGTGTCTCCAGGTCTCTCCTACAGCAGCTCCAGAAGCTCCAGTCACTGATTTCGGGGAAAGTCGTCCCCCGTTCCTGTAAAATGGCCTCAACTCAGACAGGAACATGCCTCATGGTAAATATTACTGCTGCTGCTGCTGTGGAAAGCTCTTCACACACTTTTATGTGAATATTGTTGTTGTTGTGAGGTGATTTTATTTGCATTTGACAAAATACTACAATTAATGTCACTTTTTTTTTCATCATAAACATTTTTTTTTTTTTTTTTGTCTTTATGAAGATCACCTTAGCAGCTTTAAAATTCCTCTTATTATACACAGTTACACATTATATAGCAGTCATGACTTGTGGGTGGATTCATTCCTGTTGGCCAAATCATCTTAAAGTGGTCAATAATAATGATGGGATCCTATCACTAAATGTCAGTTAAACACAACTGTAGTACTCAAAGCAGGCAAACTCATATGGTTTGTGATGATGGAGGGGGTATACTGCTTCTAGCTGTGTGTGTGTGTGTGTGTGTGTGGGGGGGGGGGGGGGGGGGGGGGGTATAGATGTTAGAAAAAAATTGTACGGTTTTTAAGTAAACAAAAATTCTGAATTTAGTAAGATTGAAGTTTCTACAGAAGGATAATACATCATGGGCATTACAGGCTGAGTATTGTTGCTATTATTTATTAACACGTGTTTTGTTGCGCTCTCTGTGCAGATGATGGCCCTGTGTTTTGTCCTGGTGTTGGGCTCCTTCTCTCCCTGCATCTCTCCCCTCTCCTTGGTCACTCACACCTCCTCTTTGCCCTCCTCCCCCTCTTCTTCTCAGTCCTCCCCCTCTTCTCATTCTCCTCCATCCGCGGACCTCTACACCACCAGCCAGGGTAGGTCTAGAAATATGTTCAGTATTCAACATCCCAGTGTATATGGCAGATTTGTCATGATCAAAATTTTCCTTTTGTAGTTCTCCACTTAATGGTGTAATACAGTTTAAGGCTCTCCCTCCGATATTGAGAGTAACCTTGCTCTGTGGGTTACATTACATTTTAGAAAATAAAAATAAAGGCACGTGATGAGGGTTAAGTTCAAAAGTTCATTTCAGAGTTGTTTCTTTCAAAGCCAACTTGGAAAGTGGATACAATATTTGACTTTCCTTGTGCGCTGTTTTCCACTTCTCTATAAATTCACTTCCTTTAACCACTTGCCCCTGGGAAACCCCTTCTGAAACCAGAAGTTAGGCTGCCATCAAATTAAGTGCAACTGCCTTCTGCCAACAACTGTCCTCTGAGTGGTGAGGGGAAAGGGTTTAATAGACTGTAACCACCTAAAATTGACCATACTGCCCTGCGACTGTCCAAGGACAGAAAAGCAGAATTATAAGTTACTCATACAAAGCAATAAAAGTGGAGAAAAGAGTGTTAGTTATGGTCATGCTAGTGTTTCTCCTCTGCTCTCTGTTTCACCACACGTGTGTAAGCCCCTCCCACCATACGCACAGCAGAGCAGTCAACGCACAGGAAACAACTTTATCAAAAATACGAGAAAAGCTCGTCCAAATGACTTTAAACTCAACATAGAACTCCATTTGTTCCATAGCACAGATAGCACAAAACACATATCCAACCTACAATAAACTACATCCAATAAAATACAGTTGTTTAAAAAGTTTAAAAAGTGATATACGTGTCTCAGCCATTTGGATTTCACTGATATTAGGTGTATATAAGATCATTTCCAATGAGTAAAGGTATACTGTTTTAGATATGCTCATCATCATCCTTTATCATGAGAAAAAGGTTAATCACTGATGAAAGTCAGCCCCAAATGATATACTATGACAAAGAAAAACTGAACATTTTAATTTTGATGTTTGAAATGGCAGATATTTTGAAATATGTACAAGTGTTTGAGTTCACATAATAAAAGCAGTGATGGATCATGGGGGCTGTCCAGTTAACGGTGCGTGTTTGTGTGCCGTAGTCCGTTCCCGCAGCCTGCTCTTCTACAATGAAGGGGCGCCACCGGAGGACAGTTTAGTGGCATCAGAAGGAGAGAGGCTACAGTCAGAAGGCCACTCCCACAACCAGATCAGCCGATACACAGCTGACGCCCACAGCAACCAGACACGTGGGCCCAAGTTAGAGCAGAGGTACAAACAAACTCCACCGATGCTGCAATATTTGCACACCACTTGTCAAACATTAACCAACTGTCTCTGCCTTTCTCCTCTCCTCAGAGAAACAAAACCAGATGGAGCCTCTGAGTTTTTCTGACACAGCTCGACCTCTCCTCACCTAACTTCTCCCCTCTGAATCCCTACAAAAAACCCCAATGCCCCAGATTGCTGAAATCAACAATCAGCTGGACCAAAACATGCATCTTCTTTAGTCTGTCAGTAAATCCATTGTCATCATCTCCGCTAGTGAGCTTTTTGAATTAAGGCTTCAGACTGCAGATACTCCCATCCTACACCTCTGTTACCATGCCTTTATGTACAGCTTCACTTCTCCGCTTTAACAGACTCTGTTATACTTGAATGTTCCTGATTTTTAAATGGACCTTCTTGTTGGAATTTCCCTTGTTATGCACAAAAACCTAGTATAATTTTAAATACTCAACAAATCTTTTTATATTCAGTTTTAAAAAAAAATATAGTTTAGAATTCACAAAGCATTAAAAATAGTCGCCTTATTTAAACCTTAAAGAACCTCTGGTCAGAACTTACAGATTTGGTTCATTTGAACAGGTCATGAGCACAAAATAGACACAGTTGCCAAGAAGAAAGGCACTTAAAGTTGTGATTGTGTATAAAGACCTTTTGTGTCACTGTGTCATGACAGCCCTAAAAATTACCATCTAAAACAGCTGTTTTCTGTTTCCAGAAATATCTTTAATTACTCCCCACAACAAATGAAGTGTAGCTTTGCCCTTTAATGCAACGCAACACAGTCTTTGCAAAAGAAAGCAGAAAGCATTATGGAAATGTGGCTGAAATAAATGTAAGATAAGACCTTGCACATTTAAGAACATAAAAGCTTATATAGTGAAACATAACTGTGGGAGTCTATTTTTATCATGTGGTACTTCCAAGACACTCCTGGTGTACCACATTAGATTAGTGCACATAGCATAAAGGGCTGCATCTAACTTAGTTTGTCATCAATATGGAGATTTATCAATTAATATGCATTTAGAAATAGTAAAAATAATCCAAACCCCAAACATATTTAAGTGGCTAGCCCTTTTTTGCTTGACCAGTTCAATGCTTGTTAGCAGTGTGCATGTGTCTTGTGCTGATGGCGGTGCAAGTAATTTCCTGTTCTTGCATATCAGGAGTATAATTTTTCCTCAGTACGCAGCCTCTGCTGCATTTTACATTTGGTCGTCTCTCCTCTGCTCTCTGTTTCACCTTATGTGTGAAAACTCCTCCCATACACACAAAGTGAAGCAGAGCAGTTGACCTAGGGGAAAAACAGGTAATAGGAAACACTCTGAAATAGATTGCAGCATGTGTTAATACTGCCAACTAGACATCAACATATACTTTTGGAAGCTGTGCCATTCTGAAAGTGCCTTCCACTTTGTTCAGTTGAATATGACCGACTTGGCCTTACACCCAATGCCCCACATGGAAGCACAGACCTGGAAATGTTACTCTAAACTAGATAACACACTATTTGTTTAGGGCTGGCCTCATCCTTTTCAGCCCTACTGTGTGTGTGTGTGTGTGTGTGTGTGTGTGTGTGTGTGTGTGTGTGTGTGTGTGTGTGTGTGTGTGTGTGTGTGTGTGTGTGTTCTGTTATCAGGAAATGGCTGAATCATCATTTTTGGGTGAAACCTTTTATTTCACATTTATTTACACATTAGGGATCGCAACAGTAACGGCTTGTTTGACAAAAATCTCGCTTGCAGATCAAAATGTTACTCTGCAAAACTGAGTTTCGCTCAGAGCTATCAATGCAGGGTGTGGATCTTTTATCTGGCTTTAACAACAAATCATTTGCATTATGTTTCAGCTTTTTACATCTATGAAATAATTTTTAAATTTCCAACTCTCACCAAAATTCTGCTCATTTCTTTTTTGGGGGAGAGATCATATTTTTCATACCAAGGGACCATAAAGAGGTTGGGGAAACATGACAAAAAAGTATTTTTTATGAAATTATAAATTGTATATGTAATATATTTGCAGCATTTAAAAAAGAGCATATTTAATTTATGCAACCAAAAAAAAGTTACTTTATCTTATTGTCTCCTTTTTTTTTAAATAATGTTTTTTAAAAAAAAAAACATAAAAATACAACTTATAATATATTCTGAGCATCGAAAAAAGAGCATATTTATTTTATGCAAAAAAAAAAAAGAGGAAATGGTATGTTGTTTTGGCATTTATGATGATGCAAAGTTTTACATGCTGATTTATCAAGTGTAAAGCTTTGACATGATCTGTTTGTGTCTTTTAACTGTAATACAGTCTTTATGTTCCACTGCTGTCGCATGAAAATTTCTGAGGGTCCCCTCCTGATTTCTTTGCCCTGAAAATCATTCGATCACAAATCATCTCCAGAATAAAACAAAACATGACAACGCTGGCAAAAAAGTTTAATTTCTGTATTTTTGGTAATGAAATTAAGAATGTAAATCTTGAATAAACAAAAGAAGAAATACACTAATACTGATATGAAAATGTGCTCATGCGACAGCAGTGTATGTTGTATTTATTCCTGTTTGTAGAAAATGTGTATATATTGATGAAGCCATTTAAAGGACTAATACATTCCAGGCAGTAAAACACCACTAGTTTTTTTTACTCCATAACTGACTAAAAAAAACTCATTTCATCACCACTATTCTGACAAGGTGCAAGAAACACGGAAACTAAAAAATAAAATAAAACCATAATGACTATGGTATTCCTTCACAATAAAAGCTTCATTCCATTATCAACATCCTTTAAAAAGTTTTACCACTCCGAAATCCAATTTTTAGCTCCAAAACTTAAGTCATCACAGCTTTTCTGCTTTTCTTACTTATGTCTGTATCCATTTCATTTTGTGACTGTTTTGTCGTGCCAAACATACAAAAAAAAAAAAAAAAATCATGTGATTGCAGCCTGTCATTCTCACCCGTGAGTCTTAATGCACCAATGTACATAAAAAAAATGACAACTTAATGTGCATTTGTTGTAAATAAGGGTTTTGTTTTTGTATTGTGACATAGTCCAAGATCTTAACCTGTAGAATCTAATGGGGGAAAATAGTGGGGTAGGACTAAAAAAATAAAATAACAGGGAGGGTGATTTTTTTTTTTTCCCCCAACTTGTAAAGAAACCTGGATGACACAGCAGCTGCACACAATTTGAATAGTTGTAAAACAGCAGGAAGTGCTTAATTATTCCAACCCCTCCATGAATATTTGAATGTCCTGAGAGAATAATCAAGCATTTCCAGGGAGTTCAGTTATTTGAAATGTGTATAGATGTGTCACCTTGGTTTGTTGTATAGCGTCTTGCATGTTCCTCTATATCTATAAATATCTATGTTATCTTAGTATAGTCAGTAGAGTAGAATCCAGCAAAATATTAAAAAACTGCATCAGCAACACCGTGTCCCTGGAGTTTCTTGCTTTAAATGAGTTTCTTGTGATATTCAGCTTTGCACTGGTCCCAGTCTTCATCCCCTTTAACCCCACTGTTTCAGCTGAAGTGTTTGAATATGAGCTGCCTTCGGAGTTCCTCTGCCTGGCTGTCGCGGTCCTCGGGTCTCTGGTTGAGGCTCTTTGGCTGCTCGAGAGGCTCCGTTCTTTCCAGAGTCCAGGCGTCTAATCCAGACTGCAAGGAGGCATTGTGGAGAACACAGCAGGCCAGCAGGATGGATGAACTCCTCTCTGGAGAGTACTATACACAGGAGAGGACAAATCACTCTTTCAGTTCTGGTGTGTTTCAACTAAACTCAGCTAATATGTTCTGGTTTCGAGCTAATCATACACTCACTTGCAGCGTGGCCTTGCATGCCATGCTTAAGTAAACATGAATGCTTCCTTTCTGTAAGTGACTCGCTCATACCAAAGATTTTTTTTGGAGCCCAACCGGTTTATCGGCAGGTCGATATTCTTGGCCAATATTAGCCACATACTGATCTATAAGTAAAGGCAATTACCATAGCCAATAAATAAAAATTAAAGCGGAGAGTGGAGAAAGGCCCTTTGTCCACCAGAGGGCAGTCTGCGACTTCGTTTTTTGGACCGCCACAAACACAACAAACAGTTCTGTGCAGAGTTGGGCAGTGTGTAAACAAATATCCATACATAACAGTTGTTAGAGAAATTTGTTTATGTTTTATTTGTCTGTTTGTCAGTCTAAACCAACCTCCCCCAAGAAACAATCACATCTGTAACTGCAATATGTTAAATTAAACTATATGGAAAATTGCCTCATGGTTTATTCCTACTAATGTGATTATGCGAATATTGAATATGGACTTGATTATTGCGCCACAGAATACAATACCTGTAAGTATCCTTTGGTGCCATCTAAACACCTGAATCTGGTTTGAATTGCTCTGAAGGTTCGATCCACTATCTCACGTGTAGCAGTGTGGGCCAGATTATATCGAAACTCTGAAGGGGATTCTGGGCAGTCAACCGGCGTCATCAGCCATTTCCTCAAAGGGTAACGGCTGTCACCTGAAAATCAGAAAACTTATAATCTCTGACTCCAACACCGCAAGCTAACATCTATAATAAGCAATCCACAACTCACCTAGGAGCCAGCCCTGCTCGGTGTCCTGCATGTGTTTGAACAGAGTGGATTTTTCTAGAACAGCAGTGTCTTGGAGTCCACCTGGCCAGTGTGTTTCTGCACTGAGTAAAAGTCCTCGGGCATCGGAAACCAGCTGACAGGCCACAGAGTGGAAGCCCTTCTTGTTCACATATGATGAGTCTTCACTGTTAGGGGCTTTGATGGCAACCTGGAGATGAAAAGTAAAGAGAGAGAGGACTCAGTTACGTCCTGTAGATGAGATATCTCTCTCTCACACACACACACACACACACATTAGTTATGCAGTATCATATAATGCACCTGAACACAGTCCAACACCCCCAGAACTCCAGGAAATCCTGCCACCCTCTGAAACTCCTGGAAGGACTGCTCTCTGCTGGAAGGATCTCTGTTTGGAAAACATTATCATCATTTAAGCAAATGTTTGAGAGACTGTTTTTTCCTTATTCAAACTACTCAAACAAACAGTATTATTGCACCTGTTAAACATAATGAATTGAGGAGCTTTCTCCACCAGGGCTCTCGTCACATTGGACACACATCTCGACATTGATGCCTGACTGATCCCTATCGTATCCCCCATGGATGTTTGGAATGAACCCGATGTGTAGAAACCCAATGCGGCCAACACCTGGACCTCAGGACTGATGGCTCTGGACCGCTGGGTTCGTCTGCACAGACCCTGGAACACAACAGAGCAGTTTTTGCAGATTTCATACAAACAAAGTTAAACTGAACTGTTAACACAGGATGCAGGTCTACACACCTCTCTAAGTAATTCCACCAGATACAAGATAAAGCCTCTGGGGAAGCCAAATTGCGTGAGGAGGAAGTTGTCTGAGACCGAGTCCAGGTCAAAGCGGTCCAGGGTCTTATGGCCTCGGCCATGCAGGAGGAGATCACAGTCCAAGATGGCTATAGGGATGGCCATGCTATGGATAAGAAAACACTTAATTACTAATAAGTACGATTCGTTTTAAATACTTGTTATACTTTCACTCTCTTATACACATAATACAATTATTTCCCTTACTTGCTCAAGCGTGGTAGGAATTTTACATCCAGATTTCCTACACGTGTATTTTCTTTCAGTAAATATTGCTAGTTATTAACGTGGCATTGTGTTGACGTGTAATGTACCATAAGCACTTTCTTTGTATACAACAACACATTAACACTAGAAAAAAAAACTGTCCTGATGTTTTAAACCTTATTGTCAGTAACCAACCATCAGCTTTAGAGCTAGGTCCTGAACCAAAGCAAGCCAATGTGCTAACCTGCTAGCATTGCAGTTTGTTTTGTGCGTGTTTTTATGTGTGTCTCTGTGGTCCCTTCAGGAGAAAACTCCACTATCAGGTGTAGCGGGACAGTTGCAAATCAAACAGGGAGCACAGTTTTTTTGTTTTTTTTTCCTCAAATGAAGGACAATATTCTTACCTCTAGATCAGTAATGGAGCATTTGTCAACCAAAACAAGTCACGGGAACAGCTAGCGTTAGCCTGCTTCTCTCATTCGCAGATTCCCCACAAAGACCGGTGTTGTTATGTTTCAGGTACAGATTCACTTTGGTTATAAAAATAAATAAATAAATAATAATAATAATAAATGACTTGCGCTATTTATTGTCTTCAAAATGTATATTTTTAAACTCTAAATTTAACGGGCTTGTATTTTAACGAAAGCGCTGCTGTGAACGCGCCGCTACCCAAACACGTCGACATGGAGAAGATAAACAGAAAAGTGGCACAGTCGCTGCTGACGCTGTGTTACATCTGAGGTGGGCGTTTAAATATTTGTGGAACACGGCGTTGGCTTTCATCTTCATTAAACCGGCTTGTATTTTATTGACGCTCCATTGTTAAGGCCACAGCTAATGTGAGTATTGTTGCTTCGTGATGAAGTTAAAGTGCATTATTGAGCTGGTAGCTAGCTTTAGCTTGCAGGCTAACGCTGGTTGATCCGTGAGTGGGTCCCATGCACCTCAGCCTCGCCTTTGTGAACCTGAAACGTTTCGCAATTATCCAAGAAAATACGGTGCTGTAAGTGTTTGAATTGGGCCATCGGGTGTTATGTACTGGGTAAAGGAGGCTGTCAGGGTTTTATTGTTTTTTGTTTTGTAATATGACCTCTAAACATGATTGGGACTATATAAACGTGGAGGCCCAGACTGCTAGCCTGCTTTTATTTAAATAAACAGCTTCTGTTTGGAGGATTCAGGCGGCGGTGATAAACTTTTCTTGTTAATACCATGGATATTACTGTATTGTTCATTTTTTTCAGTTAGAAGATGTTAAACTGTCGCCGGTATGTTCAAAGTTGTTATTTTGTTTCTGTAAGACATGCTTTGTGAAGAAAGTGGATGTGGAGTGGGGGGTTTATGGTGTGAAAACCCCCACATGTGAACAATGGAGTGATAGTGGGGGTGGAATTCACCTTTTCCTTTGTGTTGTTTTTTTCAGACACTTAAGCACATGTAATTTTATACGAATACTTTACGTTTTGGTTACAAACTTAAGACCAGCTTTGTACAGAAAGCGGTGTTTAGATATTGCTAATCTGGGTATTCTTGTGTTTTTTTGCAGGGTCCTGAAAACATGGAGAGTGACCTGAAACCCCAGGATCAAAAGGACTTAGACAAGTTTATTAAGTTCTTTGCATTGAAGGTGAGGAACTGGTACAAATGCTGCTAATCATATTCTGGACAGGTTTCTGTCTGATATTCTGATAGCGGTTCATTTTTGAGCGGCCCTGTTTGTGTGTTTGCAGACTGTCCAGGTGATAGTCCAAGCCAGGCTCGGAGAGAAGATCTGCACTCGCTCGTCCTCTTCGCCTACTGGATCTGACTGGGTAAAACAACATCGTATTTCTTTGTAGTGATCATTTGGTTTTAAAGTGAACTGTAGATCTTTTCAAGGTGCGGATTATGGATATTCCTTGTTAATATTCCTTCTAGTTTAATTTGGCCATCAAAGACATCCCAGAGGTTACTCATGAAGCCAAAAAGGCACTGGCTGGCCAACTTCCAGGCATTGGACGCTCCATGTGTGTTGAGATCTCCCTCAAGACATCAGAGGTAAAAACCTGCAGTGCATTTTCTTGTTTTGTAAAACAGCGAAATGGATTGTAAATGCACACTTTTTTTTTTTTTTTTTTTTTTAACATAAACTCCACCTGTCTCTTAGGTTTACGTGGGTTATAAGTCTAAGAGAATTTCTTTTATCTTTGAAAGCGAAATGTAATGCTGTGTGAGTCTAAAGCACAGCGCTTTAAAAGAGTAATCCTTGTCCATAAATGTTAGGATTGTTTTACGTATTTGCAGCAGTAACCAGACCACATCATTTACTAAACATACAGTTGCCTTAATGTCGCTGTATTGTTTCTTTTTTTTCCTTTCTACGTCTTCACTCAGGGTGACTCAATGGAGTTAGAGACTTGGTGCCTGGAGATGAATGAAAAGTGAGTGGATTTTGTTTTTACTTTTGTTTTTAAGTCTTCGATGGGCCAAATGATTGAGGCTTGCTGATTTTTGCTGTTCCACGTTTGTGCAGTCAGTACAGTATCAGCCAGCAGGACCACAAATCCTTTAATTGTAGTATTTGAATCATTTACGTCAGTTCTGCAACTACGATGGTTCCTTTTATTATGCGTAGCATTTGTAGAGAATCAGTGATTCTCTCTGCCAAAGCTTGGCTGTCAGACACCCATACTAAAACATAGAGCTTTGTGAGCAAGCGAGTAATGAAGAAGCTCAGAAATGGAGTTATACCCAGCAGTGTGAGTAAAACAATCAACATCACCCACCGATTAACGAGGTCCCACCATGAAATCTTGGAAGTTTTTGAGAGGGATGAGCTGAATGTGACAGAGAAACCGAGTGACACTGCAATCCCATCCTGTAGGATCTTGTAAATCAGAAGGGAGGCCCAACTTTAAGCATACCCTGGCCTGTCGCTCTTTTTCGCTCTAATGAGAACCACAGTTTAAAAAGGAGTGTCTTGTAGGTGTATTAGCTGAAATTTACAGCCAGTAATTGAGCCCATAAACACAACAGCAGAGTGGATCAGCGACCATTGGCATCATTTTCTAGGCTTCTATAAAATCAGACTTCTTTTGAAACTGGAAGAGTTGCCCACCTTCAGGTTTGCTTCACTCTTCAGACCCAGAGGCTAAGTCCATCTTTATATCCAGTCTGTGCTAAAGACAATAAGAGTCAGGTGCTGATGTTTGTAATTCCATATTTATCTCAGTTAGAGCGTCATGTTGATGTTATACCTCATCGCTAAAGCATTTCTGCTGTTTGAAAACTGTCTTTTTAACTGTTTTGTTCATGCTGGTGCTAAAGTGAGCCTGTGAGCACCCTGACAGGTTCACAAGTACGAAACTGTACACTGTTTTATTTTGGCATTATTCTCTGCACCTGTGTTTTGAAGGTACACTTATAAGTATCAGTAATGGTCCCAAGCTTGAGTCCCCAGACGCCACACGGCTTTATTCATGCGAGACAAATTTAGAGAGGAATACAAAAGGAAGGCAGTAAGGGAGAAGCAGACATTGCAGCATAAAAACAAACTTCCTTGCAGAGATATTTTTATATTTAGCTGGCCTTTATTTAAAATCCCCCCCCCCCCCCCCCCCCACTTCAATGCGTCACTGGATTTTTTTTTTTTTTGTCTGCTCCAGGTGCGATAAGGAAATCAAGGTGTCATATGCAGTCTATAATCGTCTGTCTGTCCTCCTGAAGTCTCTGCTGGCCATCACCAGAGTCACACCTGCTTATAAACTGTCCAGGAAGCAGGGACATGACTATGTCATACTATACAGGTGATCTGTCCTGATTTCCAAAATGCATCATCTCACTTCTTTCCATCTTCTCCACATGAGCGCTTGTACTTGTGCTTGTTTTCAGTCCAGCCATCTAAACGTGTTGTTTCTTCTGTCTAGGATCTACTTTGGGGAGGTCCAGCTGAGTGGATTAGGGGAAGGTACGTGTAACTCTGCTCCTTGGCTGGCGTATGTTGGATCCAAAAAGAAAAACAAAAAACATGAACTAGAAGTTTAATGAACCCAGTATAGGTTTAATTGCTTTTGTTTATATTTTGTTGTGCTTGTTTTTAAGGTTTCCAAACGGTGCGTGTTGGAGTCGTCGGCACCCCTATCGGCACAATCACACTTTCGTGTGCCTACCGCACAAATCTGGCATTCATGTCTAACAGGTAACCAACACGTCAAAACGGGACATAGAGCAGTGTTAACTGGTCAGCGGCCTTAACTTTTCAGCACTTTAACCGTCTTCCTCTTCAGGCACTTTGAAAGGTCGGCTCCTATCATGGGGATCATCGTGGATCACTTTGTGGATCCTCCCTGCAGCAGCCAGCGTCCAGCAAACATGGGACATCCCTGCAACTACAGGTAGCTTTGGCAAGCTCTGTAAATGAAAGCAACCTCCAAACACACAGTGCAGGAGTTGAGTAGTAAGATTTAAGGTGATGCAATCCATCATCCAAAGGTCACACTTCGTCTCCCCGTCCTTTATCTCTGTGAGAGTTGAATTGCTGCATCAGCAGAATGAAAACATACAGTGGCTTATTTCTAATGGCCTTCTGTGTCACTCGACCTTAGACTTTATCTTTCATTAATGTAATCTTTCATTAATGTAAACAGATATGTACATGTGCTCCAGTTTATGACTTTATGATCTGTTTGTTCAGAGCTCCAGATGAAGAGGACGGAGGACAGTTCGCAGGCGTTCAGGACTCACAGGAGGTCTGCACCACCTCCTTCTCCACCTCCCCTCCCTCTCAGGTAAGTGTACCCTCCCTCCTTCTTCTTCGCTGTCTGTTTCTTTAACCTGTGACTTCTTCTCTCCTTTTTCACACCTGTTTTTCATTTCTCTTTGTCTCTTTCTCTCCTTGTCTTTTAACTTTCCTGTTGTCTTTTTATTGTATGTTTATCTCTGTGTGTACGTGTGCTTTGTCTCAGTGTGTGTGTACACTGAGCCCGTCTCCTTCTAAACTGCCCAAGCCCCTCCCACTGGACAGTCTGCAGCTCCCACTGGCTCCTGGACTTGTCACTCACACAGTGAGTCTATACTGGCCACTGAGTGAGAGCATGACTGTGTTTGTGTGTGTGTGTGTGTGTGTGTGTGAGAGACAACCTGACACTGCACTGAACGGCTGTGTGATCTCAGAGTTAACTTTTGCTTTTGGGTGTGTGTGGTCATCTAATTCTTTTTCCATCTTCTGTTTAAATTTTAACTGCTTTGTTCTGTGCAGAACTTCAGTAGCTTCACTTTGCTGCTGATCACTAGACATGTTTGATCATCCTCATCATATTACAGCACAGTGTGTGCCTCAAACATCACACAGTTTATGATAAAGCTAAAACCCACCATGCTTAATATTTCCTCTTGTGTCTCTCTTGCTCTTCAGCTGTATGCTTCCAGATTATCCTACCAGCCGCCAGCTCTGGCAGGAGCTACAGAGCTTTGCCACGCTGCTGCCAATCCAAACCAGGTGATGACACCAATCACACGATCAGCAGTTAATTATTTTTATCCCCAGATTTTAAACACAGTCAGGAGACCAAAACAACTGAACTCAGTAAGCACTAAACTGTGGGAGGAAGTCTGAGCGCTTGGAGAAAACAGAGAAACTCCACACTGTGAGACTGGCAGACAGTGCTAAGCACTGCAGCACTGTGCTGGCCTTGCATTTAAAACTAGTCCCTGATTAAAATGTGAAAACAAGTCAGAGCTGTAACTAGAGTGAAGCCTGGTTTATATAATTAGTTCTCTATAAAAAGAAAACACTGAAACACTGACGATGAATAAATGTTTTCCACACAACCCAATGAAGGGCTGAAACTGTGATTTCTTTTATTTATTAACATGCAGTCCCGTCGCCAGATCTCAGTCTTAAGGGGGGTTTATGAAATCCAACAGGGGGACACCACTATTATTAGCTTATTTTATTTATTTTATTTTATTTATTTATCTATCTATTTATTTGAGATCTGTGACTGTGATCTGGCTTGGGTGGGCGGGCCCAAGCGTATCAGTGGGCGGGCACGGCCCCCTAGGGCCCGCCCATAGCGACGGGTGTGTTAACATGCTTGCTGTTTCCTAATTAGCTTCTTAGATGACTGAAAAAGTGTTTTTCCTCTTCAGGTATTGCATCCTGGGAAGGAAGGCGGGACTCTGTTGATCCCCACTCAGCCTCCTCATGGAGCAGATGGTCATCTGACAGTAGAGCATGCCCCCAACACACCGAGCAGCAGGTGATTGTCCCCTGGCTTTACGTTAACTCAGCATCTGCATGTCCAGTAAAAAGTGTAACTTTTTTTTATTGCCTGAATCCCGATGTTTGTCAGTTTTGTGCTGTAGTTGTGTTTTTAAGGCATTTCTAAATTTCTGGTCTTCTGGTCTCGCGCTCTCTTCTTAGTGGCGATGATGACGGCTTGTTGCAGAGCGGAGAAGGGCGCAAAGAAGAAGGGAGGAGGAGCGTGTCCCCCTCTGACCCTGTGGAGTCGCTCAATGCATTCACAAGGAAGGTCGGAGCCTTTGTTAATAAGCCCAGCGCACAGGTAAGTCATTTTGAGCTGCCTTTTAGGCTGCTTTCAGTTTTTTTCGCCCAGCACACTGAACCCTGCTGTGTGTCTGTGTACGTATGTGTAGATAACAGCCGCCAGTCTGGACCTGCCATTTGCTGCATTTGCTCCTCGAGGCCTGGACTCAGAGGAGAATGATCCCATGGTAACTTCAGGGTTATTGTGGATTTAAAAAAAAAAAAAAATGCTCCCAAATGTCATCTTGAACAACATGCACAGTTGAGGCTTACTTAAAGGTTGACACACCTTTTTCTGCTGTGTGTTTGTGTTCAGGTTCATCCTCCAGACTCTCCTCCCTGCCCGTCCCCCCTGCAGGGCAGCCTTCATTCTCAGGGCTCAGAGGAATCAGGGCAGCAGGACGACTTCGTCATGGTCGACTTTGTACGTAGTTTTTTTTTTTTTTCTTTTTTTCTTTTAATTTTGAAAAATCTTGATATTTACTTTTGGTCTGCAATGCTGACATGTTTGTCTTTAAATTTTATTATACTTATACTACTATACAACTTATAATTTTATTATAGATGGATAGATGCACAGTTTGAAATGCACTTCAGCACCCTCTGGGTAAAGCTTTAGAGAATTAGGGGCTGCATTAGGAGCCCAGCATGAGATAAATAAGCATCATAAACTTGAATCATGTAAATCTGTTTTAGTAGAAATCAAGAAAAAATAGCGTACTGCTGGATTTGAATAAAAAAAAGGTCCACTTTAAAATAAGATTCCAGATGTTTTATTGTGAAACTGCAGCGGTTTCTCTTCCTGTCTGCGCAGCGTCCCGCTTTCTCTAAAGACGACTTGTTGCCGATGGATCTGGGCACCTTCTACAGGGAGTTTCAGAACCCTCCACAGCTGGCCAGCCTCTCAATTCACATCAGCTCCCAGTCCATGGCTGACGACCTGGTAAACACCTTATTTCAAATTCTGACAGCAACGCTTTTCGCTGCTGCAGAATTTGCAGCACAGCGCTGAATGAATCTTTGTAGTCACGCTGGTTCGTGTTCTCCCTCCACAGGACTCGCTGCCGGAGAAATTGCGGGTCTACGAGAAAAACATCGACGAGTTCGACGCCTTTGTGGACATGCTTCAGTAGATGAGGAGTGAGGACGAAGGCTGACAGTAGAGCAGGACTACCTGTGAGACATGGACAGTGAAAACTTAATGAAAGGGAGAAGCAGACTGGAGGCTCCTCTAGTTGTTTGTCCAGTGAAAATTACTCAGACTAAATCACCGTGTTTCAATGTGAAATTCTCCTTCCTGTTGAGTATGCTTACCAGCTTGTACGTCTTCACTGTAAATATTGTATTATCTCCTGCAACACTGACACACATCCCCCCTGTGGTCCGGTAGGGTCGATCCAACTAAGGTCTTCATTTTCTCTGTGGCATAAATCTGCTCTCCTCCTTAGTGTGTAATCAGAGTAGATGATCATGGGTCTTTCTGTCACTTCAGACAGCCATGCAAATCCAAGGACTACCTGCATTCATGCAAACTGTAGCTCACCATAATCAACCCCCCATCGCTGAACACTACTCGCCTCTGAAGTGTTTCTCCACACCATGGCCTTTCTGATATCTGAGCTAAAGCCGATGGATCTACAAGTCAAACCAGTATGTTTTGCGTCATAGGTTTCTCTTTAAAGCTCGTCTGGACACAAAGTTTCTCCGTAGCCTGACACAGGATTCCTGTGTTCAGCTTTACAGTGCAGTAGGGCTCACTCATTGTCCCTCAGCAGGTTTTCCCAGCTGGTCTGGGGATTTAAACTGACAACTTCAGTGTTTGCAAATGTCCCCAGTGGAATGTAAAGTGAATTAAGCGCTGTACAGAAAAACCTTTCCATGCTTCCGCAGTTTGCTTTGGAACAACACTCAGTTGCCGGTTAACGACGTGCACCTAGCTAAAACTAATAACATCCCCTGGAATAAAACATGCCAGTTTTTCTAGAAACTTAATGCTCCTTTTGGAGGCTGATAATTGTGAATTACAGCGAACGACAATAAAAGTTACCACCACCTCAAATTGCAGCCTTGAAAATGACCATGAGGTGTAATCAGTCCCAGTTTAATCAAGAACTCTACATAACCTGCATTGACACTGGATTTATTGCAGGACGTTAGTTTGAGCTTTCCAGTAGACTGGTGTTTACCACGTGCTGTTCAACATGCTCATGTATATTTGATTTTAGTTTTTAAAGAGGGAAATACTTCCAGCTGTCTACAGAGGGTAACATTCAGGACTGTTCAGTTTGGTTGAAAGCTTTAAACTTTTCTTTTGGCATAGATGTCCCAATAAAGCATGGCTGCTCTATTCAACTTGTAAAACCTGTGCCTCCTGTCTTCAGTGCCTTAGTTCAAGTGAAGCTCTGCTCTGTTCCTCTTGCACCACATTTTATTGCCTTCATGTGCAGCTGTACTAGCAAAGAAAGAGCAACTTATTTCAATAGCATACCAGCACCTGCATAGGTTTAACTAGGTGTGTGTAAAAACACACAACCTACATGTGTGATCAATTTAAATCCAGTTTAGAAAATCCTTCAAAATAAGTGCTCACAAGCAGTGAGACTGTCGACTTTGGTTCAGCACTTAGCACCATATGAAAACTTGAAATTTCTGTTTTTGTATGGAACACACACACACACACACACACACACCACACACACACACACACCATCAAAGCTTTAAAGTGAAAGTGGTTGATGGGTTCTGCGGTTTGGCCAAGATGAAAATGAAGTTTCTGCATGAATTAAAATGAAAAGAAAAAAAAAAAAAAAAAAAAAGCCACTTTCAGAATTCTCAAATGTAGTTTTATTCTTTGTAGTTTCTGGAATTGATCACATACCTGCAGGATTTGAAAGGGTCAAAACTGTAAAGTTAAGAGTAAGGTAGCACTTATACACTTCATGTTCCACCAACATGTCACAGGCTTCATGGCTGTGACCAACTTAGAGCCCCCGTGTCGTTATGCTGCTACCTATAAGGGCTGTGAACCGTTCAGCAAACATTTCATTTCCTGTGAATAGCTGTCTGGAAGGCTATGGAGGAAAGCTGCTTAAAATGATGTCAACTCTCCCAGACCACAAGAACATAAATTTCCTAATTATGTATATTTTCTAGAGTTAGCCACTTAAACATGCCGTTACTTTTGAAAACTCTGAGCCGCAGCAGTCAGAGGACATTTCCCCCCAGGAAATGCTGGGAACATGTAACAAGAAAATAAAAATACACAAAAAAAAAAAATTAATTCACAGGAGACAGGCAGTGATTGCCCAGTGTGCATTTCCACCTCGTTCAATTGCTCAGTCCACTATAATGTCCCGTCCCTACTTCCCCCACTGTAGCTCTCCTGAGCCCGACTGATGAGTTTGTTGGGCGACTTGGTGAATGAGTCCCTCTGGGCCTGACGAGACAGGTTACATATCAGGGAATGGTTGAAAACACGTCCAAAGACTTGTATTGGTGGCATGACAGAAAACCCCTTTACTCTTATTCCCCACTCCCTTCGATACAGGTAAAACGTCTTTGAAGTGGATGGCCAGAGTCCTCCATTGTCATTCATATCCAACCTGCTCCCCCGGTTGGTTGAATTTAGGTGGAGTAATGTAGTTGGGGCATGGGTTCTGGTGAGGGAGGGGGTGAAGCCGGCATCCATATGCACTACAGATCAGAGTAGGAGGAAGAGGGAGTGTATGGAGACCGTGCAGGCGTTCCAACTTTTAATGGGCTTTAAATTATTATATATATTTTTTTTCTTAAAGAGCAGGGAGGTGACGGGGGGGGGGGAGGGTTCAGGCACAGGCAGTACTCAGGAGGTCCTGTATGGCTTTCTGCTGCATCTCATTGAGCATCGATACGCACTGCGTCCACAATCCTGCTGAAGTCTGGAGGACAAGAACAAAAGAGCTCAACTGCAAAGCATTTAAATACTGAGTGCATTTTAGGGCTACACCTAAATTTCTGGCCTTACCTGTACTTGACGGATGACATTAGCGAGCCGTTTGCTGCACGCGTCTTCGCTCTTGACCGATTCGTTTGCAACGCTGTCAGCTATGATGATGAAAATTTTGGGAAGGTTGGAATTTTCAGGCCCGAGGACGATGGGGTTGTTGCTGCGGAGAGGATAAAAAGGTCAGCAGTGGTTTCATAATAGAGACTTCCAGCTAAATAAAGCTGTGGCACCCTACCTCTCAATGAGGTCACACAGGAAGTCAAATGTGTGGACTGCCTCCTCTTTGTCCTCTTTGAGCGGTAGCCAGCTGAGCCAGTGGGGAAGAACCTCGTTAACATTGACGCACTCTGGCCGGAACCTCATGAGCTTTCCGACAGCGGAGATGCAGTTTTCTGTGGCGTTGACGTTTTCCTTTGAGCGCGAGTCGGCTGCCTGGATGACTCTGACCAGCAGGGGCAGGGCCTCTGCAACGAAGCAGCAACATCCAATCACCCATCGTATGGGTGTCGCTTAGCAACTAAACCTGCTAGTAAAGTAAAGACCAGGTAATACCTGTGCAGACGGGGCGGTAGTTCTCTCCTCCAAACTGAGCCATGACGCCGACACCGTAGGCAGCCGCCTGCCGGACCTCGGGGCTCGTGTCGCAGAGTGACTGCAACATTGGCCGCAGGAAATAATCTGCATATTTGAACGAAGACGGGCTGCAGTGCTCCACCACATCGTCAAAGATGCACAGACCCCACTGTCTGTCAGCCCAGGGCCTGTTAGGACACTGAAGGTAAGCAGAACAGTTTATAGTCAGACTTTATAGCACTGCCATTGTTTCAGTTGGCAGTATCTTAAATATACATATTTACTGCAAAGGTGTTCAGTAATCACTTACTATTAGCTGGACAATGAGCTGCAGCAGCTGTTCAAACCACGGTAGCACCTTTTCTTTGTAACTGCTGAACACCGAGTGCAGGATGTCCGAGACTTTGGTCAGGATGTACACATCGTTCTCATCCTGGGAGAAAAACACCATGGTGGCTTAGAACGTCTTGCACGGTTTTCCAAGGTTAGCAAACAAAAAAAAAAAAAAAAAAAAAAAAAAAAAAAATAGTGTTTGGAGCTTTATTCAAGTAGAAATATTTACCTCATCTTGAAGAGTTTCTTCTACCTGCTCATCATAGTCTTCATCCTGTCTCTTGACTGTGAAACACAATGAAGTATGTGTTAGGATTATGCATCACTGTTTAAATATAATCACCTTCATGGTATTTGTGATGAGTGCACTTTGCAAAGGGTAAAATATCTGGTTTGAAGACTCACCCTGTCTGAGCTCCTGGTTCTTAAAATGCTCTTCCAGCTTCCCCTTCAGGATGCCACCCAGCTCCTCAAAATGCTCACTGTTCAGACAGCCGTCTCCCATCAGCTCTATGCACTTTAACAAAACACTTGAGTCAACGTACAAATCCAACCGGATGCACAAAAAACACCCACCATACACACGAGAAAGGAGAAAAAAAAAAAAGCCCCAAATGTAGTCACCTTGGCAAAAGAATGCATGATTTCTGACAGGACGTCGGAGTCTGGCTCTGTGCCGATGGCCTTGATGAGGGCGTCGCACATGAAGTGCCACATCTGGGTCAAGTATTCTGGCCCTCGAACCCGGGCGCACTCCAGCAGCAGGGGCATCGACTCAGCTGCCGCAACCCGCACACGTGACACAGTTAAGGCCAATACAAATCTCCATCGTCACCTAAAAATTTCCACATAATCTAAAAAACAATGTTGTTTACTCTAAGGAGTGTCCCATCTAAACACATGGAATCCAGTCATGCTGGATCCTCCTGGTTGTTGGAAATGGTTTAGCTGGGTTCAAAGTTAAAGCTGAACCCAAACTTCAGCCGACCCCCCCGCCCGCCCACTAATGATCCTGCAGTTCAAAAGGATATCATCATGAAAGTAGAACTTGAGCAGAGGCACCATCAGCTTCACCACCTGCTCCGTGTATTCCACAAAACCTTCCTTCAGCTCTTTGGCATAACACACCTAAGGAAAACAAAACAAGAACAATGTCGGTGATGTGGCTAAGCACAAATACTCAATACAGTGTTTTACTACATCCATAGCCACAGTTTTTTCTCAGGACATTTAGAAGTCATTTTTTTCTCACCAGCATCTGGCAGGCAGTGGCCTTCTCTTCCAGGCCGGCTGTCTTGATGCCAAAACTCTGCTGGTCTCCCAGGTTGACAAACTCCCAGCCGTCATCCTCTGATATGTTCTCCATGTCCTGGGCTAAAGGAAGAGGAGGGAGGAAATAAACTCTGAATTTTAAGTAAATCCTTTATTACACAAACAGAAATCACATGCAGACACCCCAGCAGGGAGTATATGCTCTTACTGTAATCTTTGAGTTATTAAAAAAATAAATAAATGAAGTGTATAAATGCGTAACAGTGGACAAATGTATCATTTCAGAGTTTAACCCCTTAACTGGCAGCAAATAAACTCACCTGAAACAACTACATAACACCCTCTGGTTATTATTGGCTCTGAACAACCCATTTCATAGCCTATTAATCGGCTGCGTCTGGTCCGCGGGCCGAATGAAGTGCATTTATATGGCAGGCTAGACCCGCCCATTTTGACTGACACCTCATTCGGCCAATCATGTTAAGAAATGGGTTTCCCAGAGCCAATAATACTCAGAGGGCGTCACGTAGCTTTGTCAGGTGATTTGGTGCAGCCAGTTACATGATTGGCCGAATGACGTGTCAATAAAAATGGGAGGGTCTAGCCTGCCATATAAAAGGGACTACAAACGGCCCGTCACCGGGCCCTTGCCAGTTAAGGGGTTAAACTGTTACTTACTGTCGAGCAGGGCCACCTCAGGCTTGATGGAGGCTGTCTTCATCAGGGGGCCCATCACCACCGGCAGGTACTGCTGAAACTCCTTCCCCAGAATCTTGCACATCCTTGCCCAGGCTGAGATCATGTAGGAGATCTAAAACAAACGCAGCACACCGACTGTGTGAGGACACGTCAACTCGGAACCATCTAGTTCAAGGCATGTTTAAGCCGTCCTACCTGGGGATCATCGTCCTCCAGATCATTGAAGTCAGTCTGAGTCTTGAGGAGCAGCTGCATGACAGCAGATGCATCTGGCATGAACTAGAATAGGAGAAAAACAGACATGTTAATATGCAGAGCAACAGCTTAGCTTATAGGAAGGATCTCAGCAGATACTTTATTCTCATGATCAAGGCTCACCTTCTCCTTGCCGACAGCCAAGCCAATGAGACTGATGCACTCTATGGTCTTGCCGCGCAGCAGCCGGAGCTCCTTCTGCACAGCATTTTCTACGATGTGTTTGAGCGAGGGCATGAACAGATCGTAATACGGCACGAACTTCTCCTCTGCAGTGTCAGCCACCGAGGCAATGGATGTCACCACCTGCTCCAGAACCAGCTTCGTGCCCTTCTGGATCAGCTGGTAGAGTGAAGACGACACATGAGACTTCTGACATATATAGGAGACTTGGTGAATGCACAGTAAGGAGAAGTCAATGTGAAGAAATTATTGTACCTCTTGCAGCTTTGCAACCATGATGACGTGAAGGTGCTGCACCAAGTTGTCCAGATAAGGGATAAGCAGTGATTTAGGACAGTCCTCTGTGAAGTTTATGAGTGCGGCTGCAGCATGGGCCTGCACCCGAGGGTTACTCTGGTCCTCCATGGTCTGCAGCAGGGCTGAGATCACCTGACAGAAACAAACAGCCTTTGTAGCCATGAAGAAAACAAAATCCAGTGGCACAGCTGTTCAAGTCACTTCAGATACCTTATCGTGGAATTTCTTTTGAAAGGTAGGGGCGAAGTCTGTGGCCATCTGTCCAATAGCATTGCAGGCAGCATAGCGCACCCTTGGGTGCTAGAGAGGAAAAAGAAAGCCACACTCAAAACCAGCAAAACTGCTGCATATACATTAGTAACTAAATGATTGTGAAATGGGACATAAAATGACTCAACAGTAAGACAGTTAAGTAACCTGAGCTGCACATTTACACAATAGCTGCTATGCTTCTTACAGGGTCAGAGCAGAACAGGAGGACAAAGCTGACGATCTCTTGGAGGATGGCCTCCATCTGCTGGTGGCAGCCCTCACCGATGGCAGACAGCGCCATTAGCCCAGCGTGGCGGTACTTCCAGTCAGCTAGCAGGAAATACAAATTGAAGCACTTTAAAACTCAAGCGATTTTACTGTAGAAAACCAAATGGTAACAAATTCACAAAACAGAAGTTAGTGTCACATGGTTTAAGTTTCTACAGTAATATGCAGATTTACTTACGATTCTGCAGCATCTGCATGATATGCTGTTTGATCATGGGAAGAATGATCTTTCCTCCCAGACCACAGGCGATTCTGTCGAGAGCGCTCTCTCCAGCCACAGCGTTGCTAGTGAAACAAAAACACAGCAACTTAAACTACATGGAGGCATTTGCTGAACTGTGCCTTTCATGCAATCCACTTTCAGGCAGACTGAAAACAACCTGATACAAACTCAGCAATTCAGGTGAAACTTGGCACTGGTGAATGATGGCCCTGCAGACCTCCAGCTGAATGTTTTTTTTTTACCAACACCTGAAGATGTACTAATGCACAAGCTCATACCTGTCAAAGTCTTCATCTTCCAGCTCATCAGCCATCGCCCACTCATCATCGTCCTCCAGATCCACCATCATAGCCAGCATCTGAGGCACTGAGAACACAATACAAATATTGCTGTCTAAACTATTCCACTCATCTTATCTGGGTGGACAAACAAATCAAGACAAGCAACATTTCCAGGCTGCTGAATCAAGTCCTCACCACTCTGAGCTACAATAGCTGTGTGTTTCCTCAGCATGGCTGCTGCGGTCTCTGATAATGTGACGATTACTTCCAATGCCAGCTGCCGTTGCATATTTGTAAGGTTGGTGTCGGCGCACAACTGGAGATGGGACAATTACACATGAAATGATGACTCAAGACTTGACTGATATTTGTGATATTTTCTACTTAAAAGTTCCAACTTACCTTCAGACAGAGCTGCAGCGTGGCCTCCAAGTTCGGTCTCAAGTATTTGGGTGCTGTGTCTGCGATTTCCACCAAAGACTTGAGCACAGAGTCATCTCCCTGGTAGCATGACTCATTGACTGCCTGATGTGTAAATCAAACAGACAGGTAATGCAAATATATTCAACAGGTGCGGCAAACCTAATGCCACATTTTGACCTTCTAACTTCCTCTTCCACTTTCATTAATCAAATGCAAAATGCAATCTTGCAAGAGAATTACTACAGGTTCCAAGTCGTTGCTTCATAACCTAGTGGTGATTGAATAGCTATCAAACCTTTGTGTGTGCTTGTGCTTTCAAAATGACTTCAATAACCTCTTATTGTAGAGATTGCCATCAGTACAGATCATAACAGGGACTGATAAGACTGCATGTCTCAAAAAAAAAAAAAAAAAAAACTCCAAGCAAGCACCAGCACCTGTACTTCAAAGTTTTATCCTCCACTTGCAGATATCCCACATGAAGTGAAACAACATTAAACTTTAATAGATCTTGTTGCTCTGAGTGCTGAGAAGTCATTACTCGTGCAAAAACATTATCCTTAAGTAGAGATGGCATCCATATCTACAGTATAAAACCATTTGGTTCAGAGCCATTTCAAAAGGATTCAGACAAAGACACCAATGTGCTGCATCTTACCTGCAGGATTCCCGGCAGAAGATCAGCAAAGTGTTTCAGCAGAGCTGTGTTGCTTTCATTGGACAGAACAAAAGATGCTGCAGCCCGAGCTGCCAGGGTACGAATCTGTGAGAAATTAAAAAGAAAGCTAAGAAAGGGAACTAGGAGAGGGGTGCAATATGAAAGAAAGAGCCATGTGGATTCAGACCCAAACATTGAGGTGGTGATACCACTCCTCATTCTAAAACCTACCTGTGGGTTTGCCTGGTCCTGCATGCACTGAACAAGCATACGTTTGATAACCTCCATATAGTGCTGCTGCTGGTTGCCAAAGATTCCTGGAAAGTTCCTAGAAAAAGGGCAAGACATTAGTCAGTCACCAGCACACCTGCCTGAAAAAAAAACAAAACAAAAAAAAGAAAGTTTGATTTCATCATGCAACAGGAGCTCACCAGAATATGTGCAAGGCAGCTTCTCGGAGGCCGACGTTGTCGGAGTTGACAGAATCAAACAGAAACTTGAGCACCTCTGGCCACTGGTTACTCCCATCATCATCTAGATTAAACAAATAATGTTTAACAGCAAGCTGACAGCAAATTAGTTAATACCCCATGAGAATGTTTGCCCCTTATTACTGTATAATAACATAGGAAATACTGAGTCATTGCTTATTCTTAGTACTTAATCATAAACCAGCAAAACACAGAAATCATCAGGAGCTTGAAAAATCTGAGGAGGATCATCACCAATGAGATTCCGGGACAGCTCAGCTGCAATGTCGCAGATCTTCTTGCGGATGGTTGGTGACGTCTCTTGTTGGATGCCTGTCAGCAGCTCCGTCTTTATGGCTGTCTGCATCTCCAGGGTCAGGCCTGGGTAGATCTCCTCAAAAGAGGAAGACAGCAGCCGCCGTAGCAGCACTGCTGCCATCTGTTTGACCTGTGGGGACAAAATTCTGGTTTCAACATGATGTCACACCTAATCAACAGTCAAGTCAGACAACGATACAAAATTGCTAATTTCTAGTTTTAGTTGGCCAGTTAGTTTATGTTGTATATAACTATTGTATTAGCAACACCTTCTTAGGAATCTAGTCTGACAGTTTATGATCTACATATCAACAAGTTTCATGAAAAACTATTTGCTGCTGCTGCTGCTGCAAAAAAAAAACCAAACAAAAAAAACAAAAGCGGATGTTTGGTAAACTGCAGTCTTTTAGAGCGAGTGGTCAATAAGGAAAATATATAAATAAAATAAAACCAGACCAAGCATCTGAGAATGGCAGAGTCACTCTCCCTGGGCCAAGCACCTCTCTGCCTGCTCCCATTTCAAGACTCTAAAAATATCAACCTTGAGGTAAAGCAGAGGAAGCATGAGGGCCCAAGCAGCTGGTGGATTCAGAGTAAACATGACTGCCTGAATGCCAAAACTGTGACTCATAACAAACCGTAGTCCGGCTGTGCCGAGGCCTCACATGTGATCAGATAGCTGGGCTACATACTTGAAATGCCATCAATGTTGCACCTTTTAAAAGATAAAAGGTATTGCAGAAATGCAGGCTTGAGTGTCACATGTTGCATCACTTTTCCTGTGTGTACTGCTGTCTGAATAGGTAATTACTACATTCTATATAATGCACTCAATATCCCAGAATGCTTTGATGAGACTATTAGTTTTTGTGATAAGCTCCTCTTTTCTCTCAGAGTATTTGCATTTAATATTCCATCAATCCTTTTATAAAATTCAGGATCAGAGAGGCTGAGCCCACACCTGATGACTTCAGGTGATTTGAGTTTTCATACACAGCAAGTTGGGAAAATACACTCAGTATATCATGCAAATATGCCAAAAATGCATGTCTGTATTTATCTTGCACGCAATGTGCCATGTTTTTAATGGTGTGACAGCACCCAGAAAACTCAAGTAGCGAACAAGTGAAAAATGTTATACACAACATTTGTTGATGACTTAAGATTTAAAAAGTGAAAAGTAAACAAACTGGCTGACCTTTGACCTAAAAATGTCCCTTTTGGGTGTGTTAAAGCTTCGTCATTTACAAGTTGGCAGATCATAAATGTCTCAGATGGCTCCTTAAGTGGCCAAGTTTTGCAGCTTTCCTACTTCAGGCTGAAAGAATTCAACATGTCATGCCACAGATATGCTCACACTCACTGTACAAACCTCCTCTGCAGCAGACGCATCTCTGACGGCCTGTAGCAAGAACGTGATCTTATTCGGGCCTGGGATATTGTCATAGGTCTCCTGCAAAGAAAAATCAAAGCAGAGCGGTCAGGATGAGACATGCCATGCACAATATGAATTCTACTGGTAACACAGCATCATGTTCTCTTCACTGCAGTTACAAAGAAACATACAATGCCACAGTACAGCACGTTTCAAGCTGAAACAGATGCTGTGGTTGAAATGATAAAAGGATTGTCCAGTGATGTCATATCAGGGATTTCCCTGCATATAAAGATAGGTGCTCTTTCAACAGGACTGAAAAATATTTACTTCTTTTAAAACCGGGGTTTAATCTACTCATTTTTCTTGAATATATTTTTGCTCATGAAACAGTCAAACCTGTTATGCACAGACTTCTCTTAGGTAAAGTGACTCTCTGCCTCAACTACATGCAGTCCAATTATACTTCTGTGCATAGTTACCCCCCCACAAAAAAGGTCCATTTTGTGGCAGGAAAGGCCCTGTATGTCACTGACATTTGCTATTAAAATCTTTAATTGGCTGTAAGAGTGTGGCATGTGTGCATGTTAAGATACAGTTAATATACATAAATTGAACATAAGCTCTACTGGACACACACACACACACACACACACACACACACACACACACACACACACACACACACACACGATCAGCCTGTTCTGCTATACACTGTTCAGCTGGCTCATTTAAGTTAAATGAGATGCCACAGGGATAAAGTGGGATCTTGGGTGTGCGCTTCAGTAAAGTCAGACTATATGCAAGAAGTGTTGTGGTAAAAACAAAAGTTGTCCACATCATGTGGAAGGACTGGGTGAAACTCTTAACACAACTGCATGAAAAACAAAACAAACAAAAAAAAAACTTCAATGGATTCCTGAGCATTGTGAAGTGAATACATTTGCATAACAAAATGAGACAGGGAGGAGCGCAACTGTGGCAACACACTGGGCCCAAATCAGATTACAAACAATTAGATTCAGAATGATCAAACAACTCAGATTGAGTAATCATTGGATTGTTTGCAAATAAAGTCAACTCCCCTTTTAACCTGACTTGAATCAATCACTAACCTATTTGTCCACTGAGGGCATTTAGTCACTGCAACCTAGAGACCATGTTTAATTGCTACAGAAAGTCAAGATTGCACTTCATAGCTTGTCAGTTCTCACAATAATGAGGGGAAACTAGAGATGAGCCCAACTACAAAATTCCCGAGTAACTATAGTCGTTGACTGTTAAAATGTGAGTTTAGGTCCTTCACAGGTGGATCAATTCCTATTATGCGAGTAAAACAGAGGGAGGCGTTCCTATAAAGGATGAATTCCAATGAGCTTAGCATCCCGGCAGACAGTCTGACTTTTATCAAAGAAAAACGCTGACTGGTAGTGGGGGGTGTGTGTAATAAGATTCAACCACCTCATCCAAAAGTCGGGTGCTGGAGAGGGGAAACTCTGGTAACAATGCTGTGCGGCGACAAGAGGCTAATCACGGCGGTGGTGGGGTGGTGATGGTGGAGTGTGAATAGGCGAGCTAGACGCAGCCTAAACAAATCCTCTGCGAGAAACTAATCCGGGGAGACGAGCCTGGCTACTGACGTGTCTGAAACTGAGATGATCAGCTTCATGAGGGAAACCCGCAGCTTGTTTTAAAACTGTCTAGTTAAGACTGACTTAGTTAAAGCGACCGGAGGCCACTCCACAAGTACTCGCCCTTTGAATGAGCTACCTCAGCCTAGCTACAGCCTATCCCTTTGCGGCTCTGTCCATCACCGCAGCGGTATCGAAGCGTGTATGCCACGTTTAGTCTCAATATTCCTTTTTAATATTTTAGAAATGAGCTGAGCCTAGCGTGCTAGCTAACGACCCTAGCAACACTGTAGTAGCTCCTTAGCTTGGTGCTACTTCCTGTACTCTCCGGGCGCCACTGTCAGCTGGAGATTTGGACGCTGGCTCCGACAAACTGAACCGTTCACTTTCTATCGAGCAGCCAGAGCCGTGCTGAAATACGTACAGCTATACGGTGTCACGACAGCACCGGTATCTGCGAGATGGAAATTATGTACACGTAACTACGCAACATGGTGGTAGTTAGCGTTAGCTGACTAGTACTCGGCTTCACAGCGCACGTGGGCTATCGAGCCTGACGTTAGAGCCTGCGCGCGGCCAGGCTGGACAGCTCAGGCGGTTAGCTCCTGCTAACCCGGCCATACGACTTTTAGCATTTGCCGAACTTGTCAGCCATGAAAAACAGTTTTTTTCTCCTCTTACCTCAGCCTGTTTCCTGATGTTGTTGTCAGGGCTCATCAGGTTACCCAGCAAGAGGTAGAACTGCTGCTGTTCCGCCATTGCAGTAAGATCCAAAAAGAGCAGCCGGGTGGAGGAGCGGCGAAATGAACCCGGCAGACCCTGCCTCGGTCACACAATACTGCTACTGTCCTATTGGCTGATTTTATCGACTCTAATCAGCGGTGATTGGACCGAGGACCTTAGGCATGCGCTCACCATTTGCTTACATGGATTCTCTGTGCCTATTGGTTGAAATCCACTCATGGAAACTGAATGCGTTGATTCTATTGGCTGCCGGTGAATTACTAAAGCGCGGGAGTTTATTACATCATGGCTGGGAAAATAGAAACAACAGAGCCACAACACACACGTTATCGCTGCTGAAAAGTAACTAAAACCGTTTACTGAGCTCTACTGCATTCTGTGCTGGCTATGCATACATCTGTGATTAGAAAGGACTGAATGATCAATAAAGTCTCCTTTATTTTCTGAATAACGAGAATGGACTTTGAATGAAGACTTTTTGTAATGCAGCGCCACAGTATAACACTGGTACTTTTATAACACAAAATTAACTGGATGCTTCTTCAATATATTCAATATATTGTTAAAATTAAGGCTTTCTTTCTTACCTTTTAATATAAAAAAAAGTGCTAGGATATTATTAATAATAATATTATAATTGTTGACGTCACAGGGTGGTCACAAGCCAGTGTACTCTAGGGTTTAATATTTTTCCCGAAAATGACATGAATCAAATCCCGGGAAATGACGAGCCATTTCCCGGGAATCCCGGGAAAAAGTTTATTTATTTATTTATTTTAATTAGGCCTTCTGTAGCCTGTGTCGGCCTTAACCTATTGTGATATTGTAGAGGTAGCTTTCCAGCTATGTCCTGTTATGCCCAGTAGGGGGCAACGTTGGCTTGATTAACGCAATAAAACCTACATCTCGGCATTTGAGTGCTCGAGCTATGCGGTGTTGTATCGTTCCTCAACACTCCCTTAACAAATATAATTCAAATATTCCTCCATTGTACATGGAATTATACCAAGATATTTTACAACTGCTGGTGCAAAACAATACGGTTCATCTCCACAGCATTGATAATGGCTCAGCCACGCTGTCGTGGCGACATCTGTTACACTATATCTCCACCAGTGGAACGCTGTAATAGTCATTGAAAAGTTAACTACCGTACTTCACTATAATATGGCATAACACAGGGCCTTGAGTAATGCACTACGACTTGGTCATTGCCATTCTGGCAACAGCAAATTTATAACACCGTGTCTGAGGGTTAAAGTAGGTTCGCTGTGAATCGTCTTTTGAAAAACTGGCCAATCCTTATAGCCTAAAAAATATACATTTTACTCAACTCCATTTTAAAAGCGAAATATGTTAAAGCAATCTATTTCATGATAATTTCTTCACACATTAGGCCCGTATCCTAATTCATGGTTGTTAGTAAGCGGCTGCAAACGAGGAAAAGAAACACTCGAAGTTAAACAGATATTTCTTTATTGTTCAGGGCAGGCATATTTTATAGGCTATATAATGCAATATAACAATATATAATAATATAAAATTATATAATACAAAATACCTTAGGGTAAACACATTGCCTACGATTTCAACAAATTAAAGAGGAAAAAAGTACAACTGTGTAATACCTCTATTAAAACGCTTGCGATGAAGGCTGAAGCCTTAAACGGAGGCTGAACGTGCCTGAAATGAAGAGTAATGCTTTTCGCATTAAACGAACCCTTCTCTCAATATTTCCTTTAAATTTAACATTCTGAAGCTTTCTTTTCTTTCTGAAAGTCAAATCGACGCGCGCGACTTTTTTCCCGGTTTCCCGTCTAACGTTTCCCGGGAAACGGGAAATGGTTCTGATCGCATTTCCCGGGAATCCCGGATCCCGGGATTAAACCCTAGTGTACTCCTAGTGCCGGTGTTGTGCCAAAAAGTGATTTCCGATGTTTCTATTGTTTTTTAATGTGTACTGTCTCTTCTTATATTGGTAAATTGACTGTAGTCAACAGGATGTATGAAGGACTTATATAAAATGAAGAAATGAGCTGTTTTGCAAGTATATGACTCTGTTATTGTACCTACATTATAAATATAAACCCAGTCCTTTTTGGCCACTTTGAATATATTTATAGAGCTGTGATGTTATATTTGTTGCAGTTTCTGCTGCCCTCTTGGCCAGATCTGTCTTTAAAAAAGAAAGAAATATTTTTATGGTCAATGGCACCTTTTACCCAGACAAATAAAGGATATATAAAAGTGCCAAAATGTGAATGTAGCTTCTACCTTGTGACAGGAATGTTATTTCTGCATCAAAATGACTTGATACCATTTACGAGAGGCATGTTTGACACAAAGTTAACAGATTATAGGCCAAAAAGTCATTTACAACAGTAAATACAGCCAATATAAAAACCAAGTCCCAAGAACAGAAGAAGAAAAACAGCACATATGTTTTTAGTCGATTTTTAGTTGTCCAGTTATTTGTTCTGTCATGTATGCCAACAGGTCTTTATTTATTTATTTAGGCACAAGGTGGAAGCTCTGTCATGAGTCACACATGCTTTTTTTAAAAAAAATGTTGAATATGCAGCATTATAAGTCTAAAAATGTAAGGTGGTAAAATGTTGTTCTTTATATGCAGTAATTGTTTACAGTGCCCTGGTCTATAGAGTACATGTACATCAAGTCTGTATTTCACAGTGGGGTTGTTTAATATCCTCCCGCTAGATGGCAGCCAAGCTCCGCTCAGGGGTTTCTTTAATGTAGCGTTTCTGTGGGCCTATCTCTGTGTGGCATGAGACTTGTTTACAGGTCTGAAATATCAAGAAAGAGAAGCAGCAGAACAGTGAAAAAAGCAGACAGCCCTCACCAAGTATAATTTGAACACAAACCGCCTGTTTGAGTGGACAAACTCCTTTTTTCCTTTGTTTTTAAAGTTTGTTCCAACTCCTTGCTGAGGCTGGTCTTACCAGAGCAAATGTTCTGCATCACAGTGTCACACACACACACTGACAATAACTGGAGAAAAGACAACCCACTGTAGGCCTAAGACTTTACAAAAACAAGCCACCTAACTTAGTTATTTTTCGTGCATGTGAGACTCATGTGAAATCGCGCTTATTGCTGTTCTATCGTGCAGGTGAAACTCCTGTTTTAAAAGCGGAGACTCCCATGTTTATCACACAGCACCCCTAGCGGCCAGAGCCTGCCTTGCCTCTTGGCTTCACAGGGCTGCAGCAGAGCCCACAGCTGTGGACAGCCGATCTGCACTGAATCCTGCATCTGTCTCCGAACCCACGCAGCTTCACCCACCGGGGGGATCCTGTGATGACTCAAAGGTGAAAGGTAAGATCGAGCTAACATTTATTTTATTTTCTTGTTTTACATTTATAAAGTTTACTTCATGGGTAAGCTAATGGATTTCTTCAGCCCCATCTGTCGTTTTATGCGCTGCACGAGTTTAACGCCGAACTCCATTTAAAAATGTGCAGTTTGTAGTCGTGGGGCTGTCAGGAAAGCACATTTCTACTTAAAGCCGCGAAGCATCCTCTAGTTAGAGTTCACCCTCCAATTCGGCGCTGGTCCTTTCTTATTTAGCAATTCAATGTTGGAAGCATTAAGTAGGAAACTTTTGAAATTGACAGTTTGATTAAATGTACATCTTTAGAAGGATTAGGCAACCCATTCAATGGCTTAACTGTAAATAATGGTGGCATGGCTGTACAGTGGTCGTACTGGCTTCACACCAGCCCCAGTTGTTCCTCCAGGTGTTGCGTCAGTGTACATTTAAGACTGTGAACTTGCTGCCTGATGGTATGGTGAGTGAATAGTTTCCTCTTAGGACACACTGACAAATGGGCTCTGCTCCAGAGTGTACCCAGCCTTCTAAATGTAGTTGATTTGTGCAAAAGAACTTGCCAAAAAACAAACTGAAGACAAATGCAAAGCACATTCATGCTTCCAAAAGTAATAAAAATTCATTAATAAAAGAAATAAGCTTTTCTTCCGTTGCACCGTCCTGTCTGGAAAGCACACTGTGGCATCAGTCCTCCTTCTTTGTCTGCACTGTTGTTGTTGATTGGGGAAAAAAACCAAGAAGGCCGCTTCCATCACATCCACGTGGCACAAGAAAGACAAAAAAAGTGTGACATTAGTGGGATATTAACAGATAGTCACTTCAGACAGATTGTTCAGGCTGGAAGTAAACATGAATGTGCCGCTATCATTATTATGAGCTCCGCCAAGGAGGTTCTGTTTTTTTGCCTGTCATAATGCCTGTAAACACGAGAGCTCGAAAAGTTTTGAATGAATTCTGATCAAACTTTGTAGGGGTGTAGAGCGGGGTCATGTTAACAATCCATCCAAATTTGGCTTAAATCCACCAAAGTGTTCAAGGTCAATGTCATGATTGATTGGTGGAAAACTGACAAAAAGCCTTATAGCCTAGAAACTATGATACTGACAAGTGTGGTGTGGATTGTCATCATATAGAAAGTATGAATAAAGAGCATTATAGTTTGCATCCAGATATCGTGTCACATTTGACCTCTGACCTCACTTTAAAATTTCACATCTGCCTTTCTCTCAAGTTGGTGACAGCGAGCTGCCCTGGTGGAGGTTTGCGCTTCTTGCTGCTGCTGCTGTTTTTAATTTGTCAGTCGGTTAGATGATAAATCTGCCTGACTGAAGGCTGGCGACAGATCCAAACATGTGAAATCTATGATGAGCTTTGAAATTTAGATGCAGTTAGACTGCGTGGGAAGCATTAAATGTGTTCATTGCTATATAATGATCAACGACATGACAGTTTTAGTTGTTAAATCATTTTTCCACCACCTTTTCTTTCTGCCTCAGCACCAAATAGAGACAGAGCTGCTCAGAGGCCTGACTTCATGCAAGAGCCGTGCTGCTGCTAATATATAACCCCTGAAATGGAAGTGGCACTAAATCGTTAAACTGGATGCCTGAATGTGTTACCCACATACATTCAGAGTTTCACAAGGTTGGGCCGGAGTGGAAAAAGAGCAAATGGGCAGGTTTAGTCCCGAGGCTCTGACGGGCAGACTGAGACTGTGTGTGAGCGTGCTTACGCTCTATTTATTCAAGAAAACCTGGTAAAACTTGATTTAAAAGTCAGCAGAAAGCAGTGTTCTGACGCGCATTTGCATTTTGCGCCTCGCATGCAGGACAGTGGTGGTAATGACGGGGAAGAGCAAATAGAAGAAAATCTTGAAGTCATTCTAGAAATTAAAGCAGCGACCTTTGGGTGACGTGTGAATTTTGGTAAGAAGTTTTGCGCTGCTGTGTGAGATGCTTGCCCCCCCGAAAAAAAAAGCTCAGTCAAGAAGTAGCTCAAAGTTTACAGCTGCTAAAACCATCTCTCAGTTTTACATTTCTATTCCTGCACAAGTAAATAAACAAGATATGAAGAGCAAATATGATATTGTCAGTCAGGCATGTCAGTCTAGGTCAGACCCAAACAGGCCTTATGCTAATCGACGTGTGTTTGAGATCTGATTTTAGCAGATTTCCCAGAATGTTGTTCGGTGACTCACAGTAAGTGTCAGTGGGTTTCTTCGCTAACCTCTAAAACTGGAGCTACCCCCCGTTTCTTCTTCTGTGTGTGTGTGTGTGTGTGTGTGTGTGTTTATAGCTCCAGCAGAAAGGTAAACCTCGGTGACTGCGGGCTTTTCAAAAAACCAACACAGCCAGTCTTTAAAACGGAACGAGCTGAATGTTTGAAGTGTTTAAAGTCAATATTTCTTTGTGACGCGCCGACGTGTTTCACAGTGGAGCCCTATGTGCTGCACAAGGAGTCCATTGAAGGTGGTGACGTGGGTGGTGGGGGTTGGCGGTGGCGCTGGTTTTCGGGGGTTAAGAGTTGTTGGGTTACCGCTGTAGCCCTCCTGCAGCTGGGCTTTGATTAATGGAGCCCATTGGGGATGGGCTGATGTGTTTGAATTCACTGATTATGGGAATATTAGAGGGTTGATATTGCAATGTTCTTCAGTGCTATTATTTGTTAATAAGCTTAGAGGAAATGCTCTACAGGCTAATTTTGTTTTGATCTCTCTTCCATGTATTGAACTAAGTGCTGTGACCCACCTATATGGATAATAAATGCACAAATGCACATAACCTCAGCACAAAAAGTCATGAAGTCTGGCAGAATAAGCAGTTTGGCTTTGGCAGAGAAGATTTGGCAAGTTTTTCATGGGCGCAGCCCACATACTCAACTCTGCTGCTCAACCCACTAATGCATTTTCCTCACAAATGTGGCATTTAAGGTCAATAACCAGGCTTTCCTATAGTATAAGATTTATTGCCAAGAAGCATTGTCACAACAAAGAAACAATCAACCAGAGACAAATGTTACTTTTTATATAAAGTTTAGAGCCGCTCTGATAGTCAAGTGTTACATTTTCAAAAAAAAAAAAAAAAAAAAAAGGAATATTGTGGCCGCACTCCTCACCTTATCTCTAAGGGAGAGGCCAGCCACCCTTCGAAGGAAACTCATTTCTGCCGCTTGTATTCGCGATCTTATTCTTTCAGTCACTACCCAAAGCTCGTGACCATAGGTGAGGGTAGGAACGTAGATTGACCGGTAAATCAAGAGCTTCGCTTTTACACTAAGCTCCCTCTTCACCATCCGGGAGGGGCTCAGAGTAGAGCCGCTGCTCCTCCGCATCGAAAGGAGCCAGTTGAGGTGGCTCGGGCATCTGATTAGGATGCCTCCTGGGTGAGGTGTTCTGGGCATGTCCCACTGAGAGGAGGCCCCGTGATAGACCCAGGACACGCTGGGGAGATTATATCTCTCGCTGGCCTGGGAACACCTTGGGGTCCCTCCGGATGAGCTAGAGGAGGTGGCTGGGGAGAGGGAAACCTGGGCTTCTCGCTTAGGCTCCTGCCCCTGCGACCCGGCCCCGGATAAGCGGAAGAGAATGGATGGATGGATGGATGGATGGATGGATGGAATATCGTCTGATACTATCAAGCAGACATCTTATAAAATAATATAAAATCAAGTTAAGATTTGGCTAAATGATTAAATGTTTAGCAATGAGTAAAAAGCAGCCAGGTATGTACAAAACTGTTAAAATGTAACACTCTTTAAACTTTAATATAGTAAATACACAAAAACTGAGACCCTTTCATAAGATGCTGGGAGTCCCAGGCCACTGAAGTAACTTTAAATCATTATATTCAAGGTGATACAGACGCTCATATTCACTTGTTTAGTTGACAGTATGTTGGCTGTCTTTTAGCCCCCACCCAAAGCCCACCGTCCTCTGTAATGTTTAAACCCAGTCATTTTTCACTGGTCCTGGTTCGGCTTTTGCCGAAGGCTCCCCTGCAGTCTCACTGTGCCTGCAATCTTTCAGCCTCAGCGCTGACAGGAGGAGCTGCAAAAACACAGCCGGAGGAGGTCATCCTGAAGTTTGCACAGGAGCGAGCAATCCATCCTCTCGGAGGGTGATGGTGGTAGTGGTGGTGGGGGGGTCGGTGCTCTGCTGTGGTGAGACTGAGGCTGGGAGAGATGAATGTCCTGCCCTGTTAAAGTTGGGGATGAGGCTGGACAGTGTTATTTGTCTCTTAGGCTCCGCTGGGCGCATGAGAAGCTAAACGAGCCTGTCGTTTCTCAGCGCGTTTGATTTATTGGTGCCATTAATTGCTGAATAGGAGGTCACCCCTTCGCCTTATCAGATTGGCAGCCACTTGTACAGCCGTGCCTGGCTGCTGTCTCTGTCAACAGTAGGAGGAGCTGTCATATTTCCTGCTTGCTGGCTTGATGGAGCGTCTGCACAAAGCTCGAGAAGCACTGTGCAAAGATGATGAGCATCCATAGAAGAGCTATTTGATCTTAGCCTGTCATACGTCCCACCGATCAGGCTCATTACAGCCAGAAGATTTCTCTATTTATCAGTATTATTGATCCTCCATGTCTTTTTGCTATTCACCTGTTACTCCTTAGTTTTCATGGTGCGTTTAGATTACTTAGATAAACCCAGAATTCTTATAGCATGTGTTTCGGCCATTCCTGCACTCAGCAGTGGTCAGTGTCAGCACTGTGCAAATGGTGCACAGCACGAGCAGCTGTGTTCACTCACTTAAGCAAATATCACACATGTATAACAAACCAAAAAAACCTTCTAGGAATGACGAAAAGAATGCGATTATGCTTTAAGGTTTGAAGGAACATCGAGAGGCAAAAACTGTCCCTCAGCACGCGGCGGCGGAGAGCGGAATATCAAAAATACTGGATGTAAATGAATGCAACAGAAAGATTGGGCTGCATTGCCATTTCTGAGGCTGTAATTTAAAGATGCCGTGTGTTGAATTGGAAAATGTTTATCTTGCTTCCAACACAGGGCGCAGACTTCTGCATTTTCAGGATTTTTACATTTCTTTTCAAGCAAAAACTCTTGCCTCTTGAAGAGGCTTGCACAAAAAAAAAAAAATCTTCAACCAGTTGCTGTGGGGTATTTATGGTGTTTTGTATTTTTGTTGAAACGATGGTGTGTTTGTGGTTGCTTTTAAACTTTTTTGCCCTTAATGGGTCACAGTCAGTTCAATTTATTAGTGGCCGTTATCGCAGCTTTATGCTGAGCATCGGGTCTCCCACGAGGGAAGTCTGGATTTCTTTGTGTAGGCAAACAAAATGTTTGTCTGAACTAATGGACTTTGGTGTTGACTGTGTCTCCTGATTCATTTACACATCGATGCTCCTGCAGCTGCAGCTGCAGTCAACCAACACCAAGTCTCACCAAGTATCCAGATGATTTAAAATGTGGCTGAGGGCACTCACCCTCCTGTCTGGCTTCATGGCGACTCATTGAAATGTCAATAGTTAGTTTGAGCAAGAGTGAGGCCGTCGCTGCATTTGAATTTGACACTAACTTTCAAGGTTTTGCCATAAATGCTTTGCTTTTTTACTTCAGCGTGCTTCTCAAATGGAAACAAGTCAGCATACAAATCCAGATTCAAACAATTTCATTCCATCCATTATTTATCTACCACTGATTGTTTGTCAACATAACATATACTGTAGCAAACCCAGCAACTTTTTCACAAAACTTGGCTTAGTCCTTGTGATTCCCATGTTAAGTGCACAACTTTCCAGTATTAAAAAGCATACTTACAGACTTGTGCAACAAAAGCCTCTCTGGCTAGGGTCCCCCTTAATAAGAGCTCCGAGTGGGGGGTTTATAACTCATCCACCTTGATAACGGAGTTAGGCGTTGGTCGCGTGTCCCAGTCAGAGTCTACTGGGCTCACACAGGACCTTTTCAGCGTGTGTGTGTGTGTGTGTGTGTGTGTGTGTGTGTGTGTGTGTGTGTGTGTGTGAGTGTGTTTGGGGCATTTATAATGGATGATCTCCAAGCTAGATCTATATTATGGCTTGCAGATCATCCCAGAAGTTTGTGCTTTTGGTTTTAGTGACTGACGTGTGTGAATCTACATTGCACCTGTATAGTTTATGAATTCACATTTCTAATCAAGCTTGGCAGCCTTAACTGCCAACTTAGCACTCCAGCCTTTCATTCATAGAAGCTAACTTCAGGCTTCAAAATAACAACATGGAGGTGGCCAAAAATATAGGGTTCACTTGTTACCACCAGCATCTGTTTGCTGCTGCTGCAGGAATATGTATCATTTGTTCTTCCTCCTGTTTAATGATCACATGAAACCTTTTTTGCCTTGGTTAAAATTTAACACGTGATATGTGAGAATGAAGTCACACTTCATCTGTGTGTGTTGTAATTCAAGCTTCTTGTTAAGTGTTTTGGTAGCTCCAGAGGCATGTTAGTCCCTCCCTTTGGTGGCCCTTCCTCCCCATGCTTATAAGGACACAAAGAGTGTGAAAGAGAAAGCAAAAGTTAAAGACTTAAGCCACACCCCCAAAAGCAAATAATTAAAAGGCCTATGTACACTTTTTATTTCAGTGTGAAAATCTCTGCTTCTGTTTTGCTGCTCTCCTCTGCTCTCTATTGCACCACATGTATCTCCTCTGCTCCACTGAGCAGACATCAAAGAGAGCAAAGGAGAGTAGTGAAACAGCAGTAGACTCTTATCTCTTGAGCGCTCCTATTGCTTTAAGTGCTCAAAAGGGCTTTGAGTGCTCAGTTAAAGTAGAGAAGAGCTACAGAAGTACCAGTCCATTTACCACCGATCATGATGGTGGGCTCACTGTCAGCTGTCTTATTTCTTCTCATGGCCATTTAACGTATTTTAAAAATACTATCTTGGAATAATGATTTTCCCAAGCTTCTGAGTTATTTTGCTTGTATGATAACAAGATTGATGTTAATGGAAGAACATCCCTCGGCTCCCATGACTTCATGAGTTGAATTGCTAAAGTACATTTTGTAAATTATGGTCATTATTAGTCAGAAAGGAGGCTTACCCATATTACACTCATTGGCTGGCGACTTGTCCATTGCAAGTCATTAGCCAGTAAGCATGCAACACATAGACCACAGTCAGATCCATCCTAGCTTGTCACATCCAGGGTTTCTGAATATTCTTCAGCACTCACAAGGAGAGGTGGTGGTATGCAGTTACTTTGTTTGCTGATCGGCTCCTCTCCATCAGTGCATCAGTCTGAGGGGAATACGAGTGAGTAACAGGACATGTTGATAAGTTCTCTGTTTTAAATGCAGTGCAAAAACACAACAATACTGAGCTGGTTTTAGGGACAAACCACAGCTAATTCAAATGCTTGAGCTGGCTCCCACCGTACTGTGACCTAATTCTTTAACAAAATCTAAAACTGGATCTCACACAGGGCAGAACATCTCTTTCTATTGAGTTAACAGTTTGCTCCGCACAAATAGAAATTCTTCGCTCCCCCCCATTTCCCCCCATCTCTCTCTCACACACACACACACACACCCCTTTACCTCCCCTCACCTCCCTGCACACTCTCTGGTCAGCATGCCACAGTGTGCCTATGTGTAACAAGTTCTCCATCTCTTGTTTTTCATACCTCTTCCTTTCTCTCCCTCTCACCATGTGAAGCTCGGGGATCCGTGCCACTCATTCGTCATCCGAATCTATCTGGTGGTAATGGTGAACTAGTAAGTTTATTTTCTTCTATGTTGTATTTGTGCAGCATGTGCACTGCTCGCACGTATCCCATGCAGAGATTGGCCGTATTTGTGCAATCACTTATTCTTTTGTGTTGTCCTGTCCTTTCTGTCTTTGTGTCTACTTTATGTGCCTGTTTTTCTGTCTGCCGGTCTGTCAGTTTTCATGTTACCTCTCTACAGGCTCATTTCTCCTCTAATCCTCTATAATATGACCCTTCACCTACCCCTCCTCCTTTTTGATCCATCATCTTCAGCATATATCACGCTAGCTGTGACTTTGCAGACATGTGGCATGGATAGCCATTTGTTAACACTGAGGGGGGTGGAAGTTTGTGTAATGTGTGGTGGATATTTCCTTTGTTCTGGCTAAAGCATAAGTGCTAAAACTGACACAGGAATGGTGTGAAGAGAAGCAGGGGAGACAGAGGAAACTCCCAGCCCTGGATCAATAGCCTTAGTGTGGGTTATTATGTCTGAATGTGTGTGTGTGTGTGTGTGTGTGTGTGTGTGTGTGTGTGTGTGTGTGTGTGTGTGTGTGTGTGTGTGTGTGTGTGTGTGTGTGTTTTCAGTTAAGTAACGAACCCGTTCTCAAGCAAGAGCCACATGTTGCACGTGTGCAAGTGCAATGTTCCTGTTTGCCCTTTTTCCACAGAGCAGTATGCTTATGTTTAAATTGCAATTAGTCTCCTTCTGCGCCTCAAATAATTGCTGGCAGCGTGCTGCTGTCTGGTTAATCAGAGTACTAATATTTGATTAATAAATCGTTTGCTGATTAATGTCTTTGGGGTATTTTTACACCATGGGGATCATTTATGGAAATTAGACATTAGTGTAAAATAATAGCCATGATAATTTTCACAAATACTATGTTCTGGTGGATTATATGAGACAGCAGCATTGGTTATGTGTGTTGGATTAGTAATTGAAATGCTTAGACTGTCGGCAAACCAAGAAATTCAAAACCCAAGAGAATCTTATTTGGAATGATGATATTATTTCAGTTTGTATCTGCCATGCACAGTTTGGGGAAGTAAGTCATCCACAAGTCATTTTAATCAGTTACTGTGAATTAAATTGTAGCTGCTGATCAAAATGTTGGTGATTGCTAAACAGATTCATTAGGAATATATTCTCAACAGTAAAGAACTTGTATATAGAACATAGTAGAGCCTGAACGATATGGGCCTTTTGAGACCGATATCAATATTTGGGGATTTAAAAATCTGATATATCAGCTGATATTTATTATTTATTTACTCATTTATGAACTCGATGTGGTTCTCCACCGGCAGTGCGTTAGCACACTCTAGGGAAATACTGACAGAGAGATCATCTGCTGTCAGATGAAGGCAGTGTCCAAAGTATGTGGTACAACCTGCCTGTAGGCTGCTTATGCTTGAGCTGTTGCTGGTTCATTGGTCAGCTACAGAGAAGAGCAAAGTCGTAACATACAAAGAGCTGAAGTGAAAGTGAGTGTTAAAAACAATGTGTGTCCACTGCAGCCACTGTATTTTTTGGTCTGTTGTGTTTATGGTGTTACAAGTGTGTTACCAACAGGGAAGCTTGCAGGGTGCCCTCTGGTGGACAAACTGTGCAGCATCAACACTCATACTGAGTTTCTAGGGCAGGGCTATTCAATTAGCGGCCCGAGGGCCACATCCGGCCCGCGATCCCCCTTTGACTGGCCCACCCCCTGACTGACCCAATGTAAGCTGCAAAAACGCATTTAAATCATATTTGCTGTGACAGTTTTAAAAATTCCCGCCCTTCCTCTTGTACTTGAACACACCACTAGCAACGCCAGCCCAGAATACTCTCTCCAAGCGCGACAACCGCCAAAATATATATCAGTGACAGGTCAAAAACATATAATTGACAATGAAAATCGCCGTTTTAACCCTGCTTGAACTGATAAATCTGTTTATTTTACCCCAAAGACTGAACTCTAAGACTGAACTCATTAGGTCAGTATTACTTTGAATATGCAGAAGAAGCTTTAATTTTACAGTTATTAAATGTTCACTTGGTGCAATTTCTTTTGTTGAAATACTTAATGCACTGCATCAGTTGGTCTTTCTAGTTCAACAAATGCACTTTTGCAAATACATCTAAAATGTTATAGAAGACTTTACTGTTGCAAAAAGTTATTATTAATTTTTTTTTTATTAAACATATGTGTGGTGAATAGATGCCTTGTTAAAAATATTCTGGTCAAGGTTTGGACCAAATGTTAAAATTTGCAATGCACTTTAATTATTTTGCTCATCAATAAATGATGCAGTATAAAGCCTTTATTGTGAATTCCTTTATTTATTTTTATGACTTAGTTCAGGTGTTAGTATATTTAGAGTTAAATCTCAAGAAATAATATAAGTAGGGGTCTTCGGCCCAGTGGCATCTCAAAATTTTCAAATCTGGCCCAGAAGAAAAAGTCATTGAATAGGCCTGTTTTTCTCCTGTTGCCTTCTTTACTTTTTAAATTTTCATATGTTGGCTGCTCTAAGTCCCAGTACCAGAAAATATCGGCCTGCCGATAAATCAGTTGGGCTTGAGACCATAACATTCCTTTTTGTCCTTTTCCATCTTTTCACTATGAAGGAATACTGTCTTTTGGTATATATTTTCTGACAACATGAATTAGAAAAGTTGTGAAAAATTTGAGTGCCACACCGTTACACGTAGGTTGGCATCTAGATATATTTTATTGATTTTGGAGCATGCGCTCAACTTTTTTGTTTTTTATCAGTTCTCTTTTTGAACTTGCATCTGTCATCGTCACTCACCTCTTTTTTTATACCCCACTCTGCATTTTATCATTAGTTATTATTAATCTCTGGTTCTCTTCCACAGCATGTCTTTTGTCCTGTCTCTCTCCTCTCATCCCCAACCGGTCGCGGCAGATGACTGCCCCTCCCTGAGCCTGGTTCTGCCGGAGGTTTCTTCCTGTTAAAAGGGAGTTTTTCCTTCCCACTGTCGCCAAGTGCTTGCTCACAGGGGCTTGTTTGATTGTTGGAGTTTTCTCTGTATTATTGTGGGTTCTTTACCTTACAATATAGAGCACCTTGAGGCAACTGTTGTCTTGTGATTTGGCGCTATAGAAATAAAATTGAATCTACCAGTCAAATCAATAGGCATTGCTTGGAGCAATCTGACAGCAGCTTGTTTTGAACGTGACTTGCCTACTACTACTACTTCAGCTACGCAAATGTCCTCCAACCAGACCAGGAGCAGTATAATAATAACAGCTACAGCTCTGTGACCAGCAGTCTGCTCTGGTCCTGGTGGACTTGTTGTTGGGCAAGAATGTCTTTCAGAGCTGGAAATTCACCAAAAATGTTCCTTCTGAAATCAGAAAGGGGTTCTGGCATGACTGCACAGAGTGAAGCTTGTTTGCCAGCAGTCAAAATGTGGTTTATGTTCAAATGCTCAAAATAATCAACTGTAAAGTTGCAGCTGTGACAATACTCATAACTTATCTCTTACACTTCAACAATAACCTTCCCAACACTGGCCATGCATGATAAAATTAGTCTGCTCAAAACAATACCAATGTGCACTAGGTCAAAGTTCACTTAAAGAACAAAGAGCCATCAATCTTATTATTTAATATCTTAAATAATAAAATATTAGTATGCGACACAGCATGCAAAAAACAGACTGAAGTCCAAAATTTTCATTTTTTATGCTTCAAAACATCTAGATTAAAATGTAAAAACAGATTTATTTATTTTTGATTAGTTTTTAACTGTCAAACTGTGTCTGTTCTTTGAATTACTGTAGTTTAGTATCGGTGCAAATGGACAGTCACTTGAAGAGTGTTTTTTCAGATAGAAACAAGAAGCTGCTGATCAGTCAGAAATCACACAGAGTTATCGTCACAGGCTAAAGACAGAAAAGTCGTCAGCGTCACTAATGGGGGCAAAATTCGCTGGCTGATTGGCTCGGTCGTACCCCTAGGCGTTTGTGGCTGCGCTAAGTCACAAGTTTGCTGAGCAGGGTTTGGGGGGAAATTTTATTTTCAGATTATGCATCAGAAACTGTTCAATCAGAAATATTCGCAGACAGCGAAGTTAAGATAAGAAGGATTGGATAACTTGGAAAGCCCCATGCTGTCACATACATCATTTTTATTGTGCATCTAACCATTTAAATTATGTGTACAAAGTAATCTATACAGCAAACTATTAAAAAAATCTCTGTCAGATCTTAATGCTGACTGAG